>NC_058131.1:663544871-663555960 GCF_016433145.1 Gracilinanus agilis | reverse complement strand
TCTCCTTCTAGTTCTTTCCCTCCTTCTCCCTCCCCCTCTCTCTCCCTCCCTCTCCCTTTCCCTCTTTCCCTTTCTCTCTCTCTCCCTCTCCTTTCCCTCCTCCCTCTCCCTCTTTCTCTCTCTCTCCCTCTCCTTCTCTCTATATATATGTATTTATATATGTATGTATATAAATGTATAGATATATATATATATATACATATATATCCTATTTGTTTTATGAGGTGAACAGAGTCCTAAAATCAGTAAAACATCTTCCTGGGTTCAAATCTGGCCTTAGACACTTACTAGCTATGTGACCCTGGGCAAGTTACTCAACCTTCTTTGCCTCAGTTTCCTTATCTATAAAATGATTTAGAGAAGATAATGGTAAACAACTCCATTCTCCTTGCCAAGAAAACCTCTAATGGGGTCAGGAAGAGTAGACGGAACAAAATTTGTTTTATTAGGGTCACAGGGTTCTCTAATTCAGGGAGCCTGTTGGGACTTAAAAAGACATATAATAGTTCTCCCAAATAGCCTTAAATGACCCCTTCCCTCTACTCATTTATTTCAACTTATTTATTTTCATAAAATTTTAGGAATCTTCTCTATTTTTACTAACTCCCAATACTCTTTCTTCTCTCATCCCCTCTCTTTTCCTGGAGAGGCACTAGATAGGTATAAAAGAATAAGTACTAGATCTATACTAAGCAAAAGTGAGTGAGATCCTAGCTCCAACACTTACTAGCTGTGTGAACCTCAGTTTTTTCATCTGTAAAATGGGGGCTTACTTTTTCAACCTCAAAGGACCATTTTAAGGAAAGTGTTTTGTTAGTCATAAAATGCTATATAAATATGAACTAACATTTTCTTCCATGCCCATTTACTCCCTTTATTTCTGTTATTCTATTCTCTGGTCCATGGTTCTAGCCATGAAATAGAGGCAGAATACCTCTCCCACCAGCCCATGGCTTTCTCCAGATACAGAAGATTTATGAAGGGTGGTGAAGTGGAAGGGTTTGAATCTTACTTCTGTTGCTTACCACGTTTGGGATCCTGAGGAAGTCACTTAATGTCACTCAGACTCAGTTTCTTCAATGGTAAAATGGGCACAATAATAGCACCTATCTCATAGGACTAACTCTGGAAGATCAGCGAGATCTTATCCTATATGCAAAGTGCTTTACAAGCCTTAGGAGCTATATAAACTTGAGCTATTATTCTTCTTTGTACTAGCTAAACCTCTTGCTTCCTATCTTGTGGGTGTTCCCTGGCCTGCTGGTAAATGCAACAGACAGATGGGCAGAGTATGAATGAGTAAGGGAAGTGGGACACCTATATTTAGACCAAACAATTGCCCACTGACTTAGACCTGGGTTGCCCAATGAGCCCAGGGCTCTCGCCTTGCCTAATTCTGTACACGAATAAGTTCCACGACCCAGGACTCGGTCCTCACCCTGTTCAGGCTTCAGTTTCAACTTCGGCACAATGAGAACGGGCATAGTTCTCATTCATGAGTACTTACACACCCAGGGCTTGCCAAGTGCTTGGAAAACATCCATATTTATGAATGAGATGAGATGCTAATCAAATGAGCAAGAGGACTCCGAGTCCCCAGGGGGGTAGGCACATGGCACATTTTTAATGAACCCCCAAATATCTTCCCTACCAGTTGTGGTTGGTATCCCAAATTCTGACCTTTAAGGTCACTGTTTTAGATGAAGCAGAAATTTCAGTAAATCCCTATTAAAGTACAGATGTATGACTCAGGAGTTGGTCAAACATTAACTCAACTGCCCTCTGCTCTGAGATAATTTTTCTTCTACTCTGTCTATATAAATGTTAGCATACATGTGTGGGTGTGGGTGTGGGTGTGGGAGTGTGTATAAAACCATTTATTTACCCAGGATCATAAATTTGGAGCCAGAAGAGACCTTCTACATCATCAATTCTGACCCTCATTTTCAGATGAAGCTAAGAGTTTTCAGGATCACCCAACTAAAATGGGACTGAAATGAGATTTTAATCCAGGTCTTCCTGATTGCCTTGGATACTTCCTAGCTGGATGACCCTGGGCAAGTCACTTAATCCTGATTGCCTAGCTCTTGACACTCTTCTGTCTTAGAATTGATACTAAGACAGAAAGTAAGGGGGTTAATAATAATAATAATAATAATACTTGTTGACTGCCTGACCGTCCCATTAATACCCAGGAAATCATAAATTTATGAGTTGTATTAATGTGAAATAAAACAAAACTACCGAAGTAGTAATAATAAAGGGTCTTTAATAGAAGTAAGAAGATTATAACCTGGGTTCCACATAACACTGAAGCACTGGGGTACCCTTGAGGGGCAAAGGGAACATACATAGATCTTTTTCTCCTTTTTTTGATCTCTTTGGGCTATGGAGATAATAGTGGTATAGCTGAGTCAAAGGGTATTTGCACAGTTTAGGAAGTTGGAGTAGAAGTCCAACTTAATTAAATATATTAATAACTAGAAAGAATTAAGCATATTAATAATATAAAGTATTAAATATATTAATTAAATATAATTGCTCTCCAGAATGTCAGGACCAATTCACAGTTCCAATGACAATGCGTTAGAGTAAAACAGGTAAATTTTAATGGGGGAAAAAATGAAAGGGTCCTGGTCTAGGGAGAACAGGCTTGAATGGGGCACCACCGTGAGGATGAGGGAAGAGACCTGGGAGCTAGGAACGGGCTTAATGGAAATAGCCACGTGGAGTATGGGTAGGTGATGGGAGAAGTTGATCATATCAAAATCAAGAAGGCAGATAAATTGATCTGTGCAGCTGGAAGACAATAGCCATTGTTGGGAGTTCTAATGAAGTGAGTGACTGGGAGGAAGGTTATGCAGGGTTTGGGGGGTGGGGTGTCAAAATTAGTTCTAGTTCAGATATATTGATTTTCAATTGGTTACAAGATATCCAGTCCAATAGGCATTTGGTAAGGTAAAAGTAGTTGAGTAGGTAGTATAATGGATAGAGTTCTGGGCCCGGATTCTGGAAGACTCTTCTTCCTGAGTTCAAATCTGGCCTCTAACACTTATTGGCTATGTGACCTTGGGTAAATCACTTAACCCTGCTTGTCTCAGTTTCCTAATCTGTAAATTGATCTGGAGAAGGAAATGGCAGACTTCTGTAGTATCTTTGCCAAGAAAACCTCAAATGATGTCATGAGGAGTCAGACAGGACTGAGGGCAACTAACAAATGACAAGATGTAAGAGTACAGGTTAGAAAAAATTGGGCCTGGATATAGAGATCTGGGAAACTGATATTAGTATGTTGGTTACCCACGGCCCCAAATTTCACCCCACCCCCAAAATATAGCTCCATTTAGTTTAATCATTTAACAAAGATTTCTCCTTAGATAGCGAGCTCATAAAAGTTATACCCAAAAAAAAGCTACAAAAAGTCATAAAAGTTGTTCAAGCAAGGCCTCGATGACCATATGAAGAGATTCATCCCCTCATTGACTATTTGCTATGTGCAAATCATCGCACAAGGCACCATCAAGGGCAAAAATATAATAAAACAACATCTATTCCTTAGAAGAGTCTAATAAGGGAGATAAAACATAAACAGGTTAAAACAGCTAGGAAAATCAATGAATGCTTTCTATCTATCGGACACCATGCTAAGTGCTGGGGATACAAAGAAAACAGTGAAACACCATTTGCTCTACAGCAGCTTCTATCCTAATAGAAGAAACAGCAGACAAATATATGAATTTATAAGCAAGGCTAAAGGAGAGGTAGGGGCAGTAAGGATTGCAGAAATTCAAAAAAGAAAGAACATAGTAGACTGGAATCATCAAGGAAGGATTCAGGGGGAAGGTGGGACTTGAGTTTCTGTAGGGATTAAATTTATGGTTGGACTAAATATAATAGAATGTTCTATAAGGAACATTCTAAATATAAGAAAGTTCTATAAGGAAAAATGAATGGGATTCAGAGAAGAAGAGAGATATTTTGTTGGAAAAGTATTCCAAACAGGGAAACTCTGATCACAAAAAGCAAGGAAGGAGGAATAGGTAAGGACAGTTTGGAGGATGTTGGGTAGAACCATTGGATGAGATTGGGCTCTCTATGCACTGAGCCACCTAGCCTCTCTACCAATCAATTTGTTACCAGTATTCATCCTAATTTGTCATATTCCTGATTGGTGCATTCAAATATAACAAGACCCTGTTTACCTTGGATTGGTGCATTTGTCCATGGTGCCATCTTTATCTAATTCAGTTTAAAACCCTATCTATCCTCATTTCCCTTCCTGCCCATCTCTCCCCCTTTCCACCATCACCCAGAACAAACCTATAGAGTTCTGAGAAGGGCTAGTCGCCCAAGACTAACCATTTATGGTGGCCTTGCTCCTCGGAACCAGGACCAATATTGAGCGAGTTGGTGGGTACAGGCATATCCTAGATAGCCATGGTCCCCTAGAGAAGCCCACACACTAGTGAGGAATAGAGTGCTTAAACAACTGAGTTTGAGAATCCACTCTAAGAGACAGCAAAATACCTGGGGATGTGCCTGGGGACTGGCCTTTAATTAGTCTCAAAAACAACCATGGGGCTAATTTCAGGCTGTACACCCACAGAGAAATTAGACCCTGTGAGGATAGAGGGAGCAGCTGGTACAGAGAGGAAAGAGAATTAAGCTTTATTCCCTGAAGACAGGGTGGGTGTAGCTGCCTTTATTTTTGTACTTTCAGATCTTGCCTTCCTTGCCCTCTCCTCTCTGAGTGTCTCTGTCCCTTTGTTTTTTGTTTCACTGTCACTTTCATCTCACAATTCTTGGTTGATAATTGACTGAAGTCCACTCACTTTCCTTTCTCTTGCCCTTTGGGTAAAAAAAATATTCTTTTGAGATTTTAAAATTATGTAAACACATAAAATTTATGATACAAATGATATAACTATACAATATATTATCATGTAGTATTACTGGATAAATGATCGTTCTGAAAAGTTGGCTTTTTTATTTTGTTGAGGAGCTCAGAATCCTGTTTGTCTAACTAATCAGTGTTTCTAATTACACAGTTTCTTGATTCCTGTATAGTATAATTTTTTTAACCCTTGCCTTTTGCCTTAAACTCAATAGTGTGTATTCTTGTGCCAGTCTTCAATTAGCCATAATATTCTTAAACTGAAGGTTTGTGCTTAAAGTCAAGAATACCTGAGTTCAGTTCTTGTTTTAGATGTTACCTGTGTGATCCTGAACAAGTCAATTAAGCTGTATCAGCCTCAGTTTCTTCGTCTGTAAAATGGGAATACTAATAGCACCTACCATAAAT
The DNA here is from genome assembly GCF_016433145.1 of Gracilinanus agilis. NCBI lineage: Eukaryota > Metazoa > Chordata > Mammalia > Didelphimorphia > Didelphidae > Gracilinanus > Gracilinanus agilis. The sequence goes on along the minus strand of NC_058131.1, from coordinate 663,550,658 downwards.
GATTATTATAAGAATCAAATGAGACAACATGTGAAAAACACTTTGCAAACCTTAAGGCTAATATTATATGCATACTGGCTAGTAGTAGTAGTGATGGTAGTAGTAGTCTATTAAAAGCTATTTCACAAGAATATTATGAGGATTTAATTTAACTAATGAGGATTAATATTGTGAGGATTTAATGAGGACATGAAAGCTTTGCAAAACATTAAAACTGTTATCATTCATAGTGTATGAATGTGAGTATTGATATGATTCATATCAGCAGTATGTTGACTCTCTGGTCACTGGACATTTTGAGGACCAAATGATAAATTCACATTTATAAAGATCTACCAACTGCATGAATTCTGAGCATCTCTAGCTACCCTCACCACAGAAGTGAAAATGAAGCTGATGAGGCTGAGGGTTAATGAGGATTTCTCTTGCTTTGATGGGTTGCCAAGACCACGGTCCTCACCTTGAGGCCATCCTACCACTGATGAGCCTTGGTCAGCCTTTGGCTGGGACTGCTCTTGAAGCCTTTCTAGCTTGGTGGGAACGACCAGAATTTGCATTCTGCCACCCAAGCTGTGCTGCTGTTGTGCCATGCCAAGATGATGTATCAAAGTAGGCCCAGGGGAGGCTTTGTCCTCTCAGTGGAAAATTATATCATATTGGGAATATTCTGTGTATAGCATAGTAGAAAAAGCTATATGCTTTGAATCTGAGACCCTAAACTCAGATTTTGGCTCTAATCCTTACTAGAAAATAGGGAAGAAAAAGATTATTGTATTTAGAGCTGGAAGAGAGATCTTAGAGATCATTCTTGTCCAAGTTGCTCATTTTACAGATGAAAGAACTGAGGCTCCTAAAGAAGGGATGGTGTGGCCAGTATCACACAGACTCTACTTCCCAGACTCTCTTCTTTTCCCAGTACTCTTGGGTACCTTCCATGATTCCATCCTCAGCTCTTCTGAGGGCTGAACAGCAAGGATTTCCCCCCAGGCTGCTTCCCATCTCCCTCTTCCTTCTTCTTTTCCTTCTTCCCTAATTCCACACCCATACCCTGAATGAATCTGGAAACAGACTCATAATAACCCTGAGAGTGAGCCCCAAAGAGATTTAAGGATCCAAGGAGCAATTTGAAGATTATCTGCCAAGCCTTAAACAATAGTCCTCCAAGGGGTCTATGAGCTCTGATGGGAGTGGGGGGTGGGGAATTATCTTCTTTTTTAAAAACCCTTAAATTCTTTTAAAAATTTAAAACTAGGGGGCAGCTGGGTAGCTCAGTGGATTGAGAGCCAGGCCTAGAGATGGGAGGTCCTAGGTTCAAATCTGGCCTCAGCCACTTCCCAGCTGTGTGACCCTGGGCAAGTCACTTGACCCCCATTGCCTACCCTTACCACTCTTCCACCTATAAGTCAATACACAGAAGTTAAGGGTTTAAAATAAAAAAAAAATTTAAAAACATAAAAATTTAAAACTATTTTTTCCAGATTACATGTCAATACAATTTTAAATAATTATTTTCTGACATTTTGCCATTCATGTTCTCTACCTCCCTCTCCTCTCTCCTCTCTGATACAGTAGGGTAATATGATATAGATTATACACGTGCTGTCTTGCAATACATATTTCCATGCTTATCATGGTGTGAAAAAAGACACATATTGGGGAAGCTAGGTAGAAAAGTGGATAGAGAATCAGGCCTAGAGACTGGAGGTTTGGGGTTCAAATCTAGTCTTAGTCACTTCCTAGTTTGTGACCCTGGGCCAGTCAATTAACCCCAGTTACCTGGCCCTTATTGCTTGACACTTAGTTGTATTTAAAAAAAAAAAAAAGAATAAGATATCACATACACAAGAAAAAACTCATGAAGGAGATTTTAAAGATGGTACGCTTTGATCTGCATTCAGATTTCATCAGTTCCTTCTATGGTGGTAGACAGCTTTTTAAAATCAGAATCTCTTGGAGTTGTTTTGGAACCTTGAGATTGATTATTTTATTTTATTTTTTGAGATCTTATTTTCCAAATTACATATAATAACAATTTTCAGCATACATTTTCCAAAATTATAAGATCCAAATTGTCTCCCTCTCTCCATTCTCTCCCCACTCCTGGAGATGATAAGCAATTTAATCTGGGTTATATTTGTAGTATTATCACACAAAACTTACTTCGATATTGGTCATTGTTGTAAGAGAATATTTATATAAAACTGAAACCTCAAAATAAAAACACAAATAAACTAAAGTGAAAAATAGTATGCTTTGATCTGCATCCAGCTCCAACAGTTTTCTCTTTGGAGATGGATAATATTCCTTGTCATAAATCCTTCAGAACTGTGCTGGATCATTGTATTGCTGAGAGTAGCGAAGTCTTTCACAGTTGATCAATCCACAATATTGCTGTTACTGTGTATAGTGTTCTCCTGGTTCTGCTCATTTACTCTGCATCAGTTCACAGAGGTCTTCCAGATCTTTCTGAAATCATCTTATTCATTATTTCTTATAGCACAATAGTACTCCATCACTATCCTATATCATGATTTATTCAGTCAATCCCCACATGTTTTGGCTCCTTGAAAAAAAATTGTCTCTTTTTTTTCAAGGTAATCGTTGTTTTTTAACCCTTTCATCCATCTTAGAATCAATAATGTGGAGGCAGCTGGGTGGCTCAGCAGATTGAGAGGCAGACCTAGAGATAGGAGGTCCTGGGTTCAAATTTGACTTTAGACACTTCCTAGCTGTATGATCCTGGGCAAGTCACTTAATCTCCATTGTCTAACCCTTTCTGCTCTTCTACCTTGGAACAGTATTGATTCTTCTTTTTATTTTCCCCCAAACTTTTACCTCCCATTTTAGAATTAACATGTATTGGTTGCAAGGCTAGCTGCTCCCAATAACTATTTTTTTGTTGTAACCATATATATTTTATGCATTTAAAAAATTATTCTGAAAAGGTATCCCTAAGCTTTACCAGACTACCAAAAGTGTCCATGAGACAAATAAGGTTAGGAACCCCTGCTCTAAACCCATTACAAGTGGTGAAATGGCTGAGAATATATATATCTTCTAGATGTTGAAGGTGAAAAGACATCAGACTATATAGAGTTGGTGTGATCTACACAATACTGGCAATTGAGTCTTACTTGAAGCTCTCCTTAAAAAAGCAAATTGTACACAAGAGAATTCACCATTTTAAAGTTGCTGGGGGATTATGTTCCTCATTCCCGTGCTTGTGGCATGTTAAAGGTATGAAAAAGCCTCAGAGAAAAGGGAAGTTAGATGATAAAGTAGATAGAACCTGGCACCTGGGATCTGGTCTCAGATATGTGCTAGCTGTGTGACCCTTCGCAAGTCGCTTTATCTGCTTGCCTCAGTTTTCTCATCTGTAAAATGAGAAAAATAGTAGCAGGGGCTCCTTGTGAGAATCAAATGAGATCCTCTGTAAAAAAAAGTGCTCAGCATATTGTCTGACATCTAGTAAGCCTAAATGTTAAATAAATAAATGTTAGCTGTTATTAAAGGGACTCTTGATTTTTCTGCAACACCTCCAAGCCCTACTGAAGCCTCCTTCATAAAGATCACAGTGCAGTTGGTCCCTGGGAAAGCAGGCAGCCTGATGTAATTTTTGGGGAGCTGAGGAGAGCTACAGAGATAGATGTAAAAGGATGTTTCAAGGGTTTATCTGATAAAAGGGGATAGAGATCACTAGTTGGTGACCAGAATCCTCGTGACTCAGGAAGTGGGGACTTTCCATCTGCTGGGAGCTAAAGAAAACTGCCAACAGATCGTCAATTAAGAAAAAATCCAGACCCATGACCAGAGATTTCAGTTTCAGAAGTATTCTGAAAAGCCCAACTAAATCCAAAACTGGAGAGTGATTATAAATGAAAGTGGCCTGTAGGTGGGTAATGAAATTTCCCATAGGTTCTGTGGCCCCCCCTACTTAACTTTCTTTATTGTTAAATATTTTAATTTCATTATATTAAATATATTATATCCTAATAATTATAGTTATACATTATATAACATATTGTTATATTAAATTTGTATAATAATACACTTATTTTTTATATTAAATAGGACCCCTATTTAACTTTCTTCTACTTGTAAATAAAGTCGTTCATTCATTGAACCTTAGGATTTGGAGCTTGTAAAGGAAATTGGTGACAAAGAGAATCTCTCAGATTACCACCTGGGAGTGATGGGGCAAGGCAGCGAGAAGTCCCCTTAAGTGTATCCAGGCCCTTAAGAATGTTCGAGGGTCTCTGACCTAATAGAAATTCTTATATTAGATTATTTTTCCATTGTTCTCCAACCTGAATTCTCTTCTAAATTTTCTAAATCTCAGGATTTATCTATTCCACGAGTACCAAACTCAAATAGAAATGGTAGCCATTAAACCATATATATGGAGCCCTGTGGGCTGCATATTGACTTAGAAAACCACATATTAGCATTATCTATGTTCTATTGCTCTTTGGTTAAATATTTCCCAATTACATTTTAATCTGGTTGGGCAAAACTCAATAGTGTTGTGGACTGGCATGTGGGTAGAATATTTAACATCTCCGATCTCATTAGTAGAGGCAGAAGATGAAATATTGAGTCCAGTTTGGCTGGAACACAGAGTTTGTGCAAGAAGACATATCTTATAGTAAGGGTAATAGGGAGCCACAGAAAGGTTTTTGAAACAAAGTGTAATCTAATATAACCTGTCCTTTGAAATTATTTTGGCAACTGTTGCAGGGATTGGGAAAAAGAGAATTTAGAAGGAAGGGGGACCAGTTAGGAATTAGGAAGCTGTGACAGTACTCTAGTTGAGGTGTTGGGGCCCTAAACTAGAGTGCTAGTCATGTAACTGGAGGGAAGATTCAAGAAGGTAGAATAACCAGATTTAAAAATATTTGGGTTATTCTGATAAGGAATTTAGCTGCAGACTAGTTATCTAGCTAGCTCTCTTGTTTCCTGAGTTAAGCATTGCCCAATGGTAAGTACCTTTCCCCCAGTGCAATTGTTCTCTAAATTCCCTTCCCAGTCTTGGGACTTTTGGTTGTTATTGTAAAACAATCTAGGCAACCCCTTCTCTAAACTGTTGTCTCCCAAATGTTTATTTAAACCCAGTTTCCCCTGTTCCAAGAGGACACCATGATGCCATGAGGTAACCAGATTATAATCTTGCCTCATTTAAAGACTTTACCATTAACTAATTTGGTGGTTGTGTTTATTCAAGTTGACATGGGATAGTCAGGAGGAGGGAAGTGATGATGATGCCTTGATGGGCATCTTGTGTCATTGATTCACCAGTGCCAGTTCAATTAGACTCTAAGCTTCTTAGGGATGGGTACCATTTCTTTTTTTGCCTAGCACAGGGCTGGGTACCTAGCAAGATGCTTGCCATTCTAAGGGAGTTAAAAATTGCAGACAATTCACAGTAACAGGCTGCCCTCAAAATCGGAGGACACGACCATGTAATCTTACATAATCTAACTATGAGTCATCCCACATTGTTTTGGAAATAACGTTCACATTTCTGGGAGGAATCCTTATCGCTTAACAGCCCTAAGAAAGTATTTTTCTGCTATGGACTAGCCAGCCACCTGGGTCCCAGTCTTACAGACTTTGGGATGGTTTCTTGGGAAGGTAGACTAGGCTTTCTGCGTGAAAGTTTAAGCTTGGGTTTGTCTCTGGTCCTCCTTGCTTCCTTACTCACTCATCTCTTAAAAATGCTGCCCAGCCCAGAAAGATTTGTCTTCGGGCTGTTTCCATGCTCTGAGACATACTCTGGGAGTTGGGGGG
>NC_058131.1:663497459-663543658 GCF_016433145.1 Gracilinanus agilis | reverse complement strand
GGCCCCCTGAACTGCCCGGCCGCGGTGCACCCAGGCTGGGTTTTTCCATGGTCATCCTCAGCTTGCCGCGTCTGCTTAGGTGTTAAAGGGTAGATCCTTAAAGGCGTAGTACCCCTGCTGGGGCTCCGTAAACTAGCGTTTGCCTTTGACTGTTGTGGCCTCTGGCAGAAGCAAAGGGATTAAAAGCACCAGGACTTTCTTTTGGGGTGTTTGGGTGGTGGAGGTGATGCCCATGATGTAGATCTTTCTGTCTCTCCCCTCCTCCCTCCTCCCCGCATTGGAGAGTTGGAGTCATTTTAGGGCTACTTAGTGAACCCAACTGGAACTGGATCTTGCGCCCCTTACCCCTTGCCTCACTGGCGTGCCCCCTGTGGTGGGTTTCTGAACTCCATCAAATGAACTGAAGTGAACAGAAAGGTGAAAAAAATGAGTCTTAATTTATATGTACCGTTTCGTTTCCCGGACAGTATCTTCTTAGATGTGGGATGGTGAGCATTGGGAACTTGATTTCACTGAAGTGCGGCCCAGCAAATTTGGATTCTGGTACCTCCTAGTTCTTGTAGACACTTTCATGGGGTGGCCCGAGGCCTTTGCAACGAAAACTGTAACTGCCCATGCAGTTGCTAAAATCCTGCTGGAAGAAGTAATTCCCCGCTTCGGGGTGCCCTCCTCCCTAGGCTCAGACAATGGCCCCGCATTTGTGGCCAAGACTCTATAGGCACTGGTGGGGGGGGGGTGTCTCGGGGTCAAATGGAAATTACACTGTGAGTATAACCCCCAGAGTGCGGGGCAGGTAGAACGAATGAATCAGATCTTAAGAGATTCTTACTAAACTCTCTTTGGAGACTGGCCGGGACTGGGTGACGCTCCTTCCCCTAGCCCTTTTTAAAGCCCGCAACACCCCTGCACCCCTCTCTCTTCCCTCTTATGAGATCCTTTATGGTTCAATTTCGCCCTTCCCCCCCCCTCTGCTTTCCCAACAGCGACCTCAGGTACCCCCTCTGCTGCGGGACTTTGTTCTCACTCTCTCTCAGATCCAGTCATGACCTCTGGCTGAGGCTCCAGGCACGGTTCCAACCTCTTCCCTATAACCCCCATCCCTTTAAACCTGGGGATTGGGTTTGGGTTAAGTGACACCGTAAGGCAAACCTTCAGCCACGGTGGAAGGGCCCCTATGTAACCCTCTTTGTTACCCCTTCAGCTCTTAAGGTCGGCAGAATTGGCCCTTGGATCCACCACTCTCATGAGCGACCCCACCAGAGGCTACCGAGGCCTGGACAGCTACTTCTCATCCCGACACTTCCCTGAAGCTTAAACTTCACTGAACAGCATGACTCTTCCTTTACCCCTCTTTTCTCTCTTTTTTCTCGCCTGTTCCTTTTCCATTTTTCAGGCAGGCTCCCCCCACCAGCCATGGAAATGGACATTGATGCCTGTGGAAGACTCCCATGCGGCCTTGACAACAGTTACCACTCTAGCACCCACATTTTCAGTCCCCAGCTGCGTACTGATCCGAGCTGAACATTGTGGGGGAGGGGGAAAGGACGGGGCAGGACCCTCAGCTCAGCAGATCGACTCCTCGGAATTCCGCAGGACCCCCTTTATGGGTCACTACGTTTGCCCGGGGTCAAACCCCGGTAAGACATATTGCAACCAACCCGGACGTTATTTCTGCGCGTATTGGGGTTGCGAAACTATGGCAATCGATGAGGCCTCATCCTGGACCCTTCAGAGGGATCCATTCCTCTGGATGGCCCTAGGGTTTAACGATGGGTGCAATTGGGACTGGTTCTTTCACTCCCAAGCCTCTAAGCGCGCTCGGTGCACCAGGCTCAACTTCACGGTCCTGCAACCCGAGCATGATAGTTGGCTCCTGGGTCGCACTTGGGGAATCCGCCGTTACGAATCTGGCTACGATCAGGGAGGCTTTTTCACCATCCGCAAAGAGCCAGCCTCCACACCAATTGCAGTAGGGCCTAACCCAGTCATCAACCTAGTCAACCCAGTCCGGCAGGAAGCCCTGAATGCCCCCCCGCATCCCCCTCTGACACCCTGACCCACAATGGCGCATGGTCTTCAGGGCTAACACCCCCCCCCCCTTCTCTTACCCAGCCCCGACCCCTTCCGTCTTTCATTGTAAGCTGCCTTCCTGGCCCTCAACCATTCCTTCCCCAACCTCACTGAACGATGTTGGCTTTGCTTAGTCGCATCCCCACCCTATTATGAGGCCGATGGCCTAAATGCCTCCTATTTCGCCTCTCAAGAGGAAAGCCCATCCCAGGGCCAATGGGCCTGACCTTCGCCTCAGTAATTGGGATTGGCACCTGTGTGGCAAGCAATTCCAGCCACCCAGATCCCTGCCTCTGCTCGGCTACTGACCACCTCCCGGGAGGGAAATATCTCATCCCCCCTCAAGGGGCGCGATGGCTGTGTTCCCACTCTAGTCTCCAGCCTTGCGTCTCTCCCACCGCCCTCGATGACCGCTCTGATCTGGTGCGCTCCAGGGGAGCTCAGCAAAAGAGTTCTGCCCCCCTCCTCTCAAGGGCTAGAATATATGTTCTTAGTGGTTCCTGTTTGGCGAGCTACAGGGGGGGGGGAAGAAGGGGGGTGCTAGGGGAGGCAGGGCTGAACCCTAGAAAGGAACATTCTGCTGTTATGGGGTGGTGGCGTTATTCCAACTGGGGCTGGGGGCTTTGTAACAAGATATTTTGCAAGGTTCAAATGGCTTCCTGCCTTGGTCACCCTCATTCCCCTCTTCTTTTTCTCTTAAAGGACAGGAGGAAGGTCCATCCGCTGGGGCAGCTCATAGCCTCTGGGCTGGGGTTCGATCATGGCTAGGGGTAGATACTATTGGCGGAGGGCCATTATCTGGATAGCATTCAGGCGCTCCTTCATGAAGCGAACAAGGCAGTTAAGGATGCAGGGGCCGAAAGTCAAGAGCAGGACCAGGATAACCAGGGGGCCAGCTAGGGATGAGACCAGGGTGGTGAGCCAGGGGGAGGAGGGAAAAAGCCAGGCATACCACGTTGAAGCCCGTTCCCTCTCTCTCCTCCTGGCCTCCAAACTGTCTCAGAGGTGGGCCAAGGAATCCCGAAGGACCCCAGAGTGGTTGGCATAGAAGCAACATTCTTCCCCTAGAGCTGCGCAAAGGCCCCCTTCCTTGGTGGTGGGCAATGACTTGGACCCTAACACTATGAACTCTTTAGAATTGAGAAACCGTTTCTAATCCCTCTTGTTTCCCCACTGGATCCTCCAATTTGAAGAGGAAAACAAATTAGATTATTCTTTGGGGGAGGGCGTTGTTGGTGGTGTATGTAGTTGTTGGGACGGCAGAGATCCCCCTAAGAGAGTGGCTCTGAGCCATTGAGAACAACTGGGTTTCCTGAGAGGAAGAATTACTTAATACCTGTTATAGGCTGCCAGCTGCTCACACTTGAACTTTTAGTCAGAAAGTGGCCAAGGTTCAAGGTAGCTGGGAACAGTTGGGTTTCTATGGTTTCTCTCCTCATAACCATGCTTATCTGTAAAATATCAGATCATAAAAGAGCTGGAATTCTTTGAGCAAATAGAGCTGATGGGAAGAAGAGAGGCCTCTCAAAGGCTCTGTCTTGGCCTTTGATCTGGAAAGAGGAGAAAATTTGGTTATTCTCCCTCCACCTGGTTAGCTAGTAGCTGGTGGTGAATGGAGGGGAGGGAGAGCTTGAGTCAGAAAGTTTTTATTGTGTCATTTCCATTGTGTTCTACTTAATGACCCCAGTGGGGATAATAATAGCACCCACCTCTCAGAGCATTTATATAGATAAATTGAAAGAGTAATTGTAAAGAGCTTTGAAAACCTCCGGTTCTATGAATACAATCACTGATGGAAATGATACAGGTATTTATTTTTAAGATATTTTATTTTACCAATTGCCTGTAATCACAATTTTCCCCATAAGTTTTCTGAAATTATGAGATTTTATTGGATTTCCTTCCTGGAGAGGATCAGCAGTTTGATCTGGGTTATATATGTAAATGTTAAAGAGATGGAATGAAAGCTTAGAAAATGGAAGAGATTGAGTTTCATCCTTTGTTTCTCCAGGGCTTAGGACAGTGCCTAGCATACAGCAGGTGTTAATATGTGCTTGTTTATTCATTCAGGGGGTCACTGCTCTAGTTCAAGACCTCCATTTCCCCCAGCCTAAACTATTATGATAAACCCTTCCCTCGCTACGGTGCCTCCAGTGTCTCCAGTATCTCCTTTCTTCCAATTGGACAGACACTGCCCTTCCCCAGGCTGGCCCCAAACTACTTCTTGAACCTCATTTCTTATCACTCCCCTTTGATGCAGTCTACATTTGGGCCAAACTGGACTGTTTCCTGAACTCTGCATTGGGTCTTCCAGCCCTACCTAGTCCCACAAGTTGTCCCCTGTGCCTAGAATGATTCTTCTCCCTTCCTTTCCAAATCCTTCACTCCTTTCAAGGTTTAACTCCATTCAACTTGCCCTGTGTTATAAAAAATAAAAATAAATAAACAATCTGAGTAGGTCAGATGAAATGCAATTTAGGTGTGAGGAAGGATAAAGGGGAATAGGGGATTATAAGGTGATTTGGGGAGGAATGAAGGTACAGGAAGGTATATAGGAGATAAGGGAAATGGGGTATGTAGGAGAGGCAGCTCAAACAAGTTTATTCCCAGAGGCTTGAGTCAGAGGATACAGGGAGGAAACCAGGGCCAGTAAGAATGTTTAGGTTTGACTGGAGGGTTTCTCTTGTTAGTTTCTCCAGTCTCTAGAGGGAGGGGTCGAGAGGGCCCCTCCCTGCCAGTCAAACTGATGGCTGGAGGAAGTCTGGGGGAGGTACTTCCTGCCAAGATGGATTCCTGAGTTTTCTCAAGAAATAAAAGAAAATGATTCCTTCCTCTTGAGCTCTTGTCTTAATTTTCGACACAATGATTCACCAGAGGGTTTGAATAGGTCACAAGGGGGTTTATTAATACCAGGGTCAGTCAGAAGGGGAGGGGGTTCAGGGTTTTCTAACTGCTGCTAGGGAGAGGGGTGAGGGTGGGGGATGGGTCACAGAGAGGTTTAGACAGAGAGAGTCCGGCTCTCCCAGTCAGGAAGATTTGACTGCCTTTTAATTAAAGTCTTTATCAAACCTAGGGGTAACTTCTTTGAGGATACTCCAATTATCTAAAGAAACGAAAACCCACAATGATCAATCACCAAGCCCTCCCTTCCAACCAGAACCCAAAGGAAAATCAGGGAAAGGGAGGGATGGAGATGGGAGATCAGGGAGAGGTCCAGAGAAATGAGATAGGTCCAAATTTCCCCAAAACAAAATAAGCACAGGCCAAGGCCGAAGCAATTAGGCCAAAGCCAAAAGGCCAAAGCAAAATCCTCCAGCCACAGCGAAAGCCAGAAGGCAAAAGCCCCCGTTAGTTGGAACTTCACCTCTATTTATAGCTTTAAGTTCTAACTGACTTTCTGAAGATTCTAAGATATTTAACTGACTTTTTGTGACCGTTAGAAATTACAGAAGCAAAAAGTTTCTGTTAGCCACCTTGCATTATACCTGTGAACCCTTTAGCTAAAAGGGTTTATTTTGCATTTCTCCTTTGCTCCCTACCTTGACATCAGACTTAATCCATGCATAAGTGGCATGTCTAACCCCCCCCACCCCCCATTTAAAATTCTTGGAGTATCCTGGGTCTTCACTTTTTATATTTATATCCTCCAACTTGCACATCATAGGAGCTTAATATCTATTGGATGTATGTGATTAGCCCAAAGTCTATAGAGGGTGTAAGTAACAAAGTCAAGATCTGAACCCAGCTCCTTGGAGTTTTCACTCCACTGTAGCTGCCTTCCAAATTCTCCTCCAGGCTTATGTCTTATTTCCAGCTGATTGCTGAATGATCCCTTACTGTCTTCACTTCTCAAATGGGGATTGTATTCTGTTTGAGGCTTTACCTGTATTTGTATTCACAGTATGGAGGATCAAATGAGATAATATGTATAAAGAGCTTTGTAAACTTTAAGGTGTCCCAGAAGGGAAGTTTAAAAGTTTAATATAAACTTTACTTGATAGAGATATATTATAGTACATAAATATATTATATGACATATTATGTTGTATTAATGTAGTTTATATTAATATTTCATTATATATAATTAAGGTAGTACTGTATTATGTAACATAGCAATGTAATATAATTCATAGGCTATAGGATCTATACATCTATAATGTAATATATAATGTTTAATATAATTTATTTAATGCAATAATTTAGTATACACTTTATTATTTAGTATCTAAGCTATGGAAACATAAACTGTGCCAAGACTTTTGGGGTACCCTGCGTAAATATTAAATTATTCTTAATTAAAGATGGTAAGAGGAGGTCATCCCTGCTCTCAAGGAGCCAGGACAGTTGTGGGTTGAAGTGAGAAGCTAAAGAACTCCAAGAGAGATCAGGGGTTGCTCAGAGAGGGTTTGTTTTTTCCTTAAATCCTCACTTTCTGCCTTGGTCACAACTCTGAAGATAGAAGGGCAAGAGCAAGGGCTGGGCAAATGGGATTAAGTCACAGAGCTAGCAAGTGTCTAAAGCCAGATTTGAACCTGGGTCCTCCTGACTGCAGGCCTGGCTCTCTCCACTGGACCACTTGGTCGCCTCTCTAAACTTCTTTCTTTTTATTCTTTTTTTTAAAGCCTTACCTTCTATCTTGGAATTGATATTAATTATTGGTTCTAAGGCAGAAGAGCAGTCGGGGCCAGGCAGTGGGGGGAAATGACTTGCCCAGAGTCACACAGCTAGGAAGTGCCTGAAGCCAGTTTGGAACTGAAGGGGACCAGCCCAGGACCTTTGGCCTCCATTGGCTGGGTTGGAAGCTGGCCTTGGGCCTGGAGGAAAGAGGAGACTTCCCAGGATTGCTGTTAATGGAGGTCATTCTTTAGTTTGAGTCCCCCACCCTGTTAGCCATTGATGAATGGCTCTGATCCGGGAGGGCAGAGACTGCACAATCTGCTTCCGGGCTGACACGTGGCTCACGGTGTTGGGGTCCCTGCAATTCACAAGGAGGTTCGTTTATTGAGCTGGTGCACCGGGGGAAGCTGCCAAGTAGCATTCCGCCCTGGAGTCCCAAGCAGGGTTCTTTTAAAGGAACGGGAATGGGGGGAGGGATAGGAGTTGTGGTTTTGGCGTGTGCAGTCCCAGGAGGTTCTTATCTAGACTGTCAGCATATCATAAAACACCTGAGGTCGTGACCAACCATGTGGTCTAGATAAGGTTCATACTGGAAGGCGTCCTTCTTCAACAGGTTCTTGGTCCAAATGGGTCAAGCACTGGTCAGAGCACTTTCTAGGTCTGCATGTCTGATGCCCTTTTGGACCTGCAATCTAGTTAATAAAAACAGTTGGTACCATTTTGATGGGAGAGCACCATTGAATTCGGTTCAAATTTGGCCTCAGAGCTCCCTTGTTGTGTGACCCTGGGCAAGTCACTTCAAACCAATCTCCCACACACACAATTGTCTAGCCCTTAGCGCCTTAGAAGCAATACATAATATTGATTTTAAGATGGAAATTAAGAGTTGTAAAAAAAAAAAATCTAGCCTTGCTGAGTGACCCTGGTCTTTTCAGCCTGGGAAGGGACACCGATTCTAAGAAAAGTGTTGCCAGCTTCTCCTGCTTTCAGCCCTGGGCAGGTCCCTGAATCTATGTGAATCTGGTGGAAAGAAGAGCCTGCCAGGCCTTGCCTGGCCTGGGGAGGGTGGTGGGCTTCCTGGAGGAAGAGGCTCCTCTTGGGCTGCCCCAGTCACCCTGTCCTGGTGCTGCTAGGGGGATGCAGGAGATGCCTTCAGAGACTCCTGGGGATGTTTGAGGTGGGATTTTACAGCCTGGGCACTCTGGCTGACTGGCAGTGTCGTGGCCCTGGCATGGAGATGCCCATGACTCCCTGGAAGGACTGGCATCCTCCGGTACCCACAGGGCCATGTCCTCAACCTGGGTTGTCACCCCAAGCAGCAGACATGGACAGGGCTGGTTTCTGGCTTTCCCGGAGACCCCAGGAGGAGCCCAGGGGCTGCTCTAGGGAGCTTGTCCCCCACCCTGACCCCCCCTTATTTGCTAAGGGGGGCACCGGCCCCTCTCGCCTCCCTGGGCTCCCGAGAAGGGCTTCTTAAAGCTGGAAATTGGGGTGACGTCTGGCAGTGCTCACAAGATGCCTCCCGGCCAGAGGGCACCCAGAGAATGGGCAGCAGGTGCCCAGGCACCCCACCTAGAAGGAGCTGTAGAGGGAATAGGGTCTGGGTCTTGAAGGATGGGAATAACAACAGAGGCAGCATTTAGAGGACGTTTAAGGTTGTGAAACACATGACCAGGATCCATTACTCTGGAAACCAAGGTAGGCTGGCCCAGGTCACACTGCCAGGAAGAGTGTCAGACGCAGATGGGGTCTTCCCGATTCCACCATTTGGCCAGCTATGGCTACCTCTAAAGTGTAGCTAGATGGAAATGGGCCTGATGTAGGTGCCATTGAGGCTCTGCCCTGGGCCTCTGCCCTCCCCGATCTGCAGGGCCTCCTCCCACAGATTTTTCTGTGACCTTTGGGGCAGGCCAGGCATAGGGGACAGAGACAGCCAGGAGGACGCCAGCAGCAGAGCTGAGAAAAGGGAACCAGGCCTCTTGATCTTCAGGGACAAAGTATGAAAAGAGAGACATCGTGGCTGCGTGGGCAGCAGAGCAGGACGTCCCTGGAAAGGGCCGAGGACCTTGGCCAGGCCTCTGGAGGAAGAGAGGCTTGAAAAACCCTGCAGTAGGGCCCAGCACTCAGGCCTCAGCCACCTCCTCTCTCCAGCTAGCAGCTCTTTTTTGACCCTTACTTTTGTCCTGCTAGCACTACTTTTTTGTTTGTTTTATCTAATTCTGTGAGAGGAAGGTTGATGTCCCCTACTAATACAGATTTTTTTAGACCCTTCCCTTCCATCTTAAAATCAGTAGAGTGTCTCGGTTCTAAGACAGAAGAGCAGGAAGGACTGGGCTATGGGGGTGACGTGTGACTTGCCCTGGCCCTCCCAGCTCTCCAGCCACCCCAGTACTATGATTGTTACAGCACAAGAACCTCACACTCACTCATGCCATGATAAAAGCTGCTGAAAGTGGGCCAAGAGCAGAGAGGGCTGCCTGGAGGAGGTGTATTTGAATTGGATTCTAGAGGTTTCTAGGCCCAGAGGCTAAGGCGAGCCTGCATATGGGGGCTGGGCAGTGGGGGTGGGAGGCCAGCCTGGCTCCCCTCCAGGAACAGGAGGAGGCAGCGACCTCCTCCCCCATTATTTTACAAGCCCTTTCCCTGGCCCAAGATGAAGCTCCAGGAGGCCTGGGCCACCTCCCCGGAGCCGCCTCGCTGCCCCAGGCAGGTTTTCATGAATGTGACCCGGCTGTGGGCCCGTGTCGGTCTGCGTGGGGCCAGGGACCCCCGTGCTTGGGAGGGCCATGGAGAGCCCCCAGCAGGACACACGCACGTGTGTACACGCGCACACCCTCATCCCAAGTTACTGGCGCCTTTAGGCACGAAATGTTTTCATTTGCTGATTCCCAGTTTGAGGTTCCCCAAAAGCAAGGAGGAGGCGCAGCATGTGTGTGCACGCGTGTCTGTAGAGTGTGTGTAACACGTGTGCCAGAGTGGGTGACCGCCCCCAGGCCGCCCTAAGAGAAGGGAGGCCCCTCAGGCCGCTGGGCTCAGCCTTCTCGCTTTCCTGGTCCGTGGAGTGCCGGCGGGACGCTGAGGCCTTGCTGAGACGCCTCAATATCCTCTTTGGAAGCCCACGGGGTGAGTGAAAGCCTGAATCTTCCCGAACTTCTCTTAAGGAACTTCCTTTTTAATAGAGACTCTGTGGCTGAAGCCGGCCTCTGGCCCTCAGACTCTCGGCTTGGGTTAATTAGCTCTACCTGGATTAATTAGAGGATCGTAGTAATTTACGTATTGTGTTCGATTCTTATTTCCTTATTTCTTCTATCTCTTCCCAATTGTAAATAAATTCCTATAAAAGTCAATTTTGACTTGAGGTTATTCCTTAATTGGGGAATTTTCCCCTGGCGTCCAACTTTTAATATGTTGAACCCAAAAAACCCCTTTTCACCATTACTCCCTGGATGAGTCACTCACCCCATTGCCTGGAAACAAGACACAGGATTGATTTTTAAGACCAAAAGGAAAGGTTTTAAAAAATAAAATAGGTGGATTTATTATTTGTTAAAATTGTGTATTAAAACAGTGTATTTTAGCTCTGTAGAATCCGTTAGAGCCTTGTGCCATTGGACATAGGAGACGGGCTTCTGTAGGACGCAGCGTTGGCACCCGTCAGAGGGCCTGGCACAGATTCGGCGCTTCCTCCCCACTCCCAGGTTTGGGGATGGGCACCTGGGCCTGGAATGGGCCGAGGAGGCTGCTGAAGGCCTCAGGCTCTGGCCCGTCTGACTAGGCCGGGCCTCCTGGGCCTGCTGGGCCCTGCTGAGCCCTGCTTGGTGATACTGGGACAAACCCCACCTTACAGGTTGGGAGCACCCTGTCTCTGCCTCTAAGGCCCACGGCGGAGCCACGCTTAGGTCACTGGGTGGGGGCTACGAATGATTGCATTTTGGGGACTGAAGGAGCAGTTTGTGGTGGTTGGTCAGTCGTGTCCGAGTCTCTGACCACACTGTCCTTGGGGTTTTCTTGCCAAGATCCTGGAGTGATTTGCCATGTCCTTCCCCTGGGTTATGGCAGACAGAGGAGAAGTGACTTGCCCAGGGTCACCCCGGCCTGCATCTGAGCTCAGCCACTTGGCTGCCCCAGTCTTTCCCTCCACCCTTCCCAGATTAGACAACCAAAGTGGTTTTGCATTTCAAATTCCTGACATTTGTATAGCCCCACCGCCATGATCTCATGTGATCCCAGAGATAGGGGGGCTGGTTGTGGTGATCTCCAAATCCCCGTGAGGACCTGGAGACCCCTCATGGGGGGGCTTGGACCCCTGACACCCTCCCACGCACAGCCCATGGCCTTGGGGCTCTTCCAGATTTCACCCGCATCTCCACTCAGTTCTGAAAGTGCTCCGCTCTGTTTGTCTAGAACTTGGACAAAACACAGAACTACCAACATGACCAGAAAGCCGAGTCTTTCCTCAGGAGAGGGAGAGCTCCAGCCCTGGGGGCCTCGGGGAGCCCTGGGAGAAGGGACGCCCCGTGCTGGGGGCTTTCCTCAAGGAACCCTGGAGCTCGGGGCCTGTTACACCTCCCGGGAGCGATGGCTGATGCCTTACAGGGGATACAGGAGGGAAAGATCCAGCCTGGGCTCTGACCAGGACAAAAGGGCACTTAAGGCTAGATTCAGGTCTGTAGTTCCAGCCCCGAAGGGCCAGGAAGCCCCTGGAGATCTATTAGTCACTCTGCAATGGCTGACTGAGAACTCCCGGGACATACATGGGGCCTCTGGATTTCTGGCCGAACACACGAAGCCCCCCGGAGATGGTCCATGTCAGAGAGGCCTGGGAGGCCCCGAGCTGCCCAGCCACCACCTGCGGGCCGAGTCACCGTTTCTTAACTGCCCGATAACATCAAGGGCTCTTTTAGGATCGTTCAATTCAGAATGGCAGAGCACATTGCTGACAAGCCTGGGCCTGACCTCATCCATCTGGGAGCTCCCCAGAGGCCAATATTGTTGTTGTTCAGCCTGTGGGGACCCCATTCAGGCTTTTCTTAGCACAGATCCTGGAGGGCTTGGCCAGATGAGGAAACTGAGGCACCCAGGGTTAAGTGACTTGTCCAGGGTCCCACAGCTCATTAAGTGTCTACAGCCACATTTGAACTCAGAAGAGGAGTCTTCCTGACTTCAGGTCACTAATTTCCTTATTCACTGGGCATGCCAAAAGTCTTTTCATGGTTCCCTCGCATTTGCAAAAGAGGGCAGGACTGGTAAGACTATATCAGATTCCTTACCCCATTCTGGGAGGGAGAAAGGGAGGAAGGACTGCCTGAGGGAAGCAGGGAGAGAATTCAGAACTAAAAAAAAAAATGAATGTTAATTATTTTTATATGTCATCGGAGGGAAAATAAAACATTTATAAGAGAGAGTAGGAGACTTGTCTCCTGACTAGAGAGAGTAGATATTGTCCCAATTTTTCTAAAAAGATGTTAAGAGTCTAAACCAGTGGTTCCCAAAATTTTTTGGCTTTCCAGAAAAAATATCACTTAGTGCCCTGGAAATTATTATTATTATTTTAATTTTAATAGCAATTAATAGGAAAGATATATGTATTAATGTTTCTACCTTTTTCGTAAAATATAGTAAAGAAAGGTGTAAAGTAGAAACATTGAACTTTGAAATTATGAAACTATTTATTGAACTCAGAATAGAATGTAATACAAAGGGGGCAGCTGGGTAGCTCAGTGGATTGAGAGTCAGGCCTAGAAACAGGAGGTCCTAGGTTCAAACCCAGCCTCAGCCACTTCCCAGCTGTGTGACCCTGGGCAAGTCACTTGACCCCCATTGCCCACCCTTACCACTCTTCCACCTATGAGCCAATACACAGAAGTTAAGGGTTTAAAAAAAAAAAAGAATGTAATACCAAAAAAGTTAAAATATTCGAAATCATCTTAATGAGAAGGATGAACCCAGCTGGTGTGCTGCTACCAGTTTAGTAATCCTTGGCTCTATTTTTGTCAGCAACAATCTTAAATCACCGTGATTGACTATTTGCAATTGGTTTCTTTTTTTTTTTTTTGTTAATAAATTGGTTACCACACTGAATCCATGTTCCACTAAATATGATGAAGGAAATGCAATTAAGAACTTTTGAATTACAGCCCACATTTCAGGATAAGCCATAGGGATCTCCTTTTGCAAATGGACCTGTGGCCATCACTGCTCCCCTGGATCACCGCAGCACCCACCAGGGGGCGGTGGCACCCACTTTGGGAATCACTGGTCTAAACTGTGGCAGCCAGGTGGCTTCATGGAGAGAGAATGGGGAGGTCCTGGCTTCAAATCTGACTTTAGAGACTTCCTGGCTGTGTGATCCTGGGCAAGTCCTTTAACCCATATTGCCTAGCCCTTACCATTGTTCTGCCTTGGAACCGATACTTACACAGAAGGGGGGAGTGGGAGAGAGAGAGAGAGAGAGAGAGAGAGAGAGAGAGAGAGAGAGAGAGAGAGAGAGAGAGAGAGAGAGAGAGAGAGAGAGTGTGTCCGTGGAGTTCAAAGTGCCAAGAGCCACATGGTGTCTAGCAGAGGTGCCAAATACAGTCTAGAATGCTGTTGGGAACCATTTAATAGATATACAAATTCAGTGGATGATTTTAGAGATTAGTAGGCCATAAGACAGAAAGGCTCAAAGACTGCCCAGGGTCAGAGCTAGGAAGTGAAGCAGCTGAGGCCACATTCAAATCCGAGGCGGGGCGCTCTCTAGCCCTTGGGCCCTTAGCTGCCCCTTCAATGACTCTACGTAGTGGTTTTCCAGCAAGGAGTGGTCCCTGTTTTTATTTGTGCCTGACAGATGTGGGGGTGCAGAAGTGGGGAGGAAAGAGCCCCCCACTCTGTGTGCTTTGCCCCGTCAGCCCACGCCTGGTATTCCGTTTGGGGCAGCCCACTGAGAAAGGGCAGCAATCGGCTCCAAGGCGGCCGGGGTGGCGAAGCACCTTCCATCGTACCGCCTAAAAGTGGAATGATGGGCCTGGGAGTGTTTAGCTTTAAAAAGGGGAAGAATTGAGGGGGACAGGATAACTGTCCTGGTGAGGCATCCGGGGAGCACATGGGATGAGTCTTTAGGGGAGACCAACTCAAATCTTGCTTTAGACTTTTCATTGTACGACCCTGTCCTGACTACTTAGCCCTGGCCTCAGTTTCCCATCTGTAAAATAGGGATAATAATATCACTTGGCGCTGCCTTGGGAGGCTCCAATGAGTTAACATGTGACGGGTTTTGCAAACTTCAGCCATATATGTGTTAGCTCATAATACTAATAATAACCTAAATGATTATCCCAAGGATTGTCCCTGAAAAAGGGAATCCAATGGTTCTGTTTGGCCCCGAGGCACGTCTGAAAAGCCAGTGGAAGAAGCCTGGTTTAGATATGATGGAAGGACGACCTTGCTCCAGTCACAGCTGTCTTGACAGCCTCTACCACTTGGGATGGGGAGCCGCCTGCCCCTCCGCTGCCTTCTCCATCCGAGGCTGGCCAGCACGATGGCCGCAGTGGATGGAGAACCAGGCCTGCCACGTTTTTCTTAGTTATTTCGAGTCTTTTTCATGAGTTACTACTTTGTTGATCTTTCCTTGGAAAATTACTTATTTATATTTTTAGCTACTTTTTGATTGGAATGAATTGCTTCTCTTTCATTTGAAGAAGCTTCCCGTCTATAACCTACTTCATTCTGGCTGGCAGACTTGAGTCTAAACCAAAAAGTCACCATGTTGGCCCTTAAATCTTCAGACTGGTAGAAATGGTGAATAACTGAGGTTGTGAGGATTTTTTCCACGGGATGGGTGAGTAATGGAGTGGAGGAGGGCAGGAAATGTGGGGAAGTCACCGATGGTTGGATATGTCTAAAAGTACTTAAAAATAGCTATTTCCGTGACCTGGGCTGAGCATATACACGTTTCTGTGCCATCTCCGTATCTTTGTGGGCATGTTTAAATCTGTTGAAGATGAAGGGCTGTTCCATTGACCCATCAGCGTGTCTTTAGGGAGTCCTGGGCCCGCTGTGTGCAAAGTCATGGCATCTGTTCACTGAGGCGGGTCCCCGTGTGGGTCCTGGCTGCCATGACAATACTCCATCGGTGACTCGGTGCTTCTAAGAGGAGTAAATGCGCTGGTGGTTCTCTCTCAAACATTCCCTCAATTCAAATTTTAAATATTTCAGATTCTTCCTAAAATTACTCTGATTTAGTGTGGGGTATTTGAGGGGCTCCTAGGGATGACATTTGAGGAATTGGGGCTTGGAGGGGGCAACTGTGACTCTATTGCATGCTGAATAACTCCGCGTGTCTCCTATGAAATACGTATTAAATATCCACACATTTATAGATACGACTTCAGTGTTTCCTTTGTTCTGGGTACTTCCAACATGTTGACTTACTTGAGTGGAAGAGCTGGGAAGGGCCCCAAAATGTCCCTGGCAAGCATTCCTTGCTTATAAAAATGAATCCATTTATGAAATATAAAGAGCATGGCCTACTTAGTGTAGTCTCGGTGGAACAAAGGCTTCTAGGGTGCTGTATATTGTTTTAAGCTTTGAAAAAAATACTTTTATTACATACATTATCTCACTGGAACCTCACATTCAGTTTTTAAAACGTTGAGTTCTCAGTTCTCTCCTTCTCACTCTTCCCCCATCCATTGAGAAGGCAAATAGTATTCCATCAGTTATACATGTGATATCATGCAAAACATTTCTCTATGAGCCATGTTTCAAAAAACAAACCAGAGCAGCTGGATGACTTAATGGATAGAGAGCCAATGGAGATGGGAGGTCCTGGGTTCAAATTTGGCCTCAGACACCTCCTAGCTATGCAACCCTAGACAAGCCACTTAATCTCCATTGTCTAGCCCAGTGGTTCCCAAACTTTTTTGTCCTCCCCCTTTCCAGAAAAAATATTAATTAGCCCCCTGTTAATTTTTTTTAAATTTTAATAGCAATTAATAGGAAAGATAAATGCACCTGTGGCCATCACCACCTTCCTGGATCGCTGCAGCACCCACCAGGAGTTGGAGGCGCCCACTTTGGGAATCACTGCTCTAGCCCTTACTGCTCTTCTGCCTTGAAACCAATACACAATTTTAATTCTAAGGCAGAAGGTAAGGTTCTTAATTAAGAAAAATAAAATAAGTGAAAAAAAGTCTGCTTCCATCTGTACTCAAGAGTTTGTCAGTTCTCTCTCTGGAGGCGGATAACATTTTTCATCTTGGGTCCTTTGGAATTGTCTTGGATTATTGTCTTGATCAGAGTAGATAAATCTTTCAAAATCAGTTATCTTGACAATATTGCTGTTCCCGTGTACAGCATTCTCCTGGTTCTGCTCACTTCATTTTGCACCATTTAACATAAGGCTTCCTAAGTTTTTCTGAAAGCATCTTGCTCATCATTTCTTATAGCACTTCTTATATTCCATTATAATCGTAGCACCTTTAAGTTCAGCCATTCCCCAATTGATGGAATCCTCCAGATTTCCATCTTTTTTGCTGCTGCATAAAGAGTTGGTATTTTTTTGTTACCTATAGGTCAATCCTTTTCCTTGTTCTTTGATCTCTTTGGGGTACAGACCTAGTTGTGGTATTATTTCTGGGTCAATGCACAGCTTTATAGCTCTTTGGGCATCTATAGTTCTCCAGAATGGTCGCACCCATAAGTACTTTCTTTTTCCTTATTTTTTTTTTAACCTTCTGCCTTTAAATGGATACTTTAATACTTTGACTTAATCCATATTTCCCTATTGCTCCTGCCATGACAGAAGATGCCTATCACACCTACAATAAAAAAGCCATGGAGGAAATAAAATGAAAGATGGTGAGCAGCTTTGAGCTGTGATCAGACTCCAGCAGCCCTATCTTTGGCTGAGAAGAGCATTTTCCATCTCCAGTCTCTTGGGGACATCTTGGGACCTTGTTTTGCTGATAATAGTTTAGTCCTACACTGTGGATCATCCTGCAACATTTCTGTTGCTCTATACCTTGTTCTCCAGATTCTATTCTCTTCATTTTGCATCAGTTCATAGACGTCTTTCCAGGTTTTTCTGAACTCACCCTGTTCATCTGTTCTCACGGCACTGTAGTATTCCATTTCAGCCCCATCCTGCAGCTTCTTCGGCCAGTCTCCAATGGATGGGCACCCCTCCATTTCCTGTTCTTGGCCACTCCAAAGGGAAGCTGTGTTATTTGGAATTTGGGGGGTTCTTTTGAGGGTTATTTGGGGTTCATTTGAGTTTTAAATATTTAGATATGTGACATAAAGTTCCTGTGGATGTTTAGGGGACTTGGAAACTACATTTCCCATGATTCCTCTTGTAGTACAGGTAGACAGAAAGTGTGAACAGTATATGTCATTGGGGGAGGGCTCTTTCAGCCAGGTAGGGGCAGGAGGAGATGGCAGGAGATTTGAATTAGATCTTAGCAGGCGCGTGTCTGTATTTTACCAACATGACTTTAAATAAAATATTAATACTTTTGGATATATCCATCTATATCCATTTTATTCGTAACAATGCTAAGATATTTGGGTTGAGGTAGGTCCTTTCCTCTTCTCTTTAGGATCCAGACCCAGTTGGGCTATGGCTGGGGTAAAGTTCTATAGCATTTTTGAGGTTCGCAAGCCTCAGGGCAGCCCTGGAAGACTTCTACATTTTCATTTTATTATTTATGCTTCTACTGCATTTTTTTTTCTTTAAAAGACTCTTACCTTCCCTCTTAGAATCAGTACTTTGTATTGGTTTCCAAGACAGGTGAGCAGCAAGGTCTGGGAAATGGGGGTTAAGTAACTTGCCCAGGGTCACCCAGGTAGGAGGTCTCTGAGGCTAGATTTGCACCTGGGATCTCTTCCATGAGAGCCCAACGCCTGGGGAGGGTCACTGCTGGCCGTCCAGCTTGTCCTGTGGGCCCTCAGACAGGGAAGGGAAGAGCCTAGACCTTGGGGAGCCTGGCCTTGGGGCCCCTTCAGGAAGGTGCCCTCCCCGCTGGAGGCGTTACACCCAGCAGGAGGTCCAGGATTCAGTCATGTTTGCATTTCCCATTTTCTCCAGAATCCTGCCTCCAGGGTCCATAGAAGCCACTTTTCTAAAAAATAAATATTAATAAATGTTTAAAAAATAACACAAAGTATAGTCCCGTGCAAGAAAAAAAGAAAAGAAGCCACTCTGACAGACAGACGGGAGACTTTCATGCTCTGCCAGATCTCTAATCCTTTTTCAGCATTCAGTTGTGTTCAGCTACAGGCTGTCCCCCAATATTGGCTGTCCAAGACACCCACAGAAGAAAGTGAAGGGCTGGAGCAAAATCTATTATGCTTCATCTGAAGTGAAAAAAAGCTAAGCTAAGGGCAGCCAAGTGGCTCCATGGATGGAGAGCCAGGCCTAGAGACAGGAGGTCCTGAGTTCCAATGTGGCCTCAGATACCTCCCAGCAGGGTGACCCTGGGCAAGTCACTCAACCCCCATGGCCTAGCCCTGACCCTTGGAGCCGATACCCAATAGTGATAAAGAGCTGACAGGGAATTCAATGGGGACATTAACCTTCCGCTCTCAGAATGAGATAAAACAAACCAAAAAATAAATAATCAAGAAATTAAAGAGTTGAATAGAATTTTAGGGAACGTCCTTTGGCGACTCCCCGTCCTCCTACGCCTGGCTTCCTCCTCGGTGGATCCCCAACGTCTGTCATCCAACACCCCCCCCCCCAGTCACCCTCCAGCCCAGGGGAAGCAGCACCCAGCAGAGACGCATGTGCAGGTGTAGACAGAGCCCTGCTGCTGGTGGTATTGTGTGAGAAGCCCGGAAGAGCCCTTCAGGGGCCCCGGGGGATGGGGGGGGGTGTAATTGGGGGAGAGGCCGAAGGCTCTGAGGAGGAAGCAGCGGCTGGGGGGCTGTTGTGGGGGTCTCCTTCCTCTGGGACGAGACAAGATCATTTTAACACAGAAAACCAGCCCGAGCCGAGGCTGGACTGAACACACCTCCCTGCACAGAGCTCGTCTGATGGGGCCCTGCTGGGGGGCCGAGGCCAGCCCAGGGCACAAGGATGGGGGAGGGGGGGTAGGGCGGCGGGGGCCTGCCGGAAGCACACGGCCTGGGCACAGGGGTCTGCGGTCACCTGACCCGGGTAGGCCTGGAGACGAGGAGAGGAAGGGGAGATGCGGGCAGACTGTGAGGCAGCTGACTTTTTCCTTCCTTTCTCTTCTCTTCTTCCCTCTCCCTCTCCTCCCTTCTGTCTTAGGTTCCACTCTCTGCATTGGCTTCAGGGCAGAAGAAGGGTTCGGGCAGTGACTTTGCCAGGGTCACCCCGCTAGGAAGCGCCTGGGCTCAGATGGGAACTTAGAGCGTGTGTCCGCAAGCCAAGCCGCCTCCTCAAACATGGAGCCGCCTCGCCACCCCTCTCCGCGATGGTTTTAAGGGCCGTCGTCATTGTTTAGCGCCCGCTTATGTAATGGGGAGAGCGTTGTTTTGTATTGTTGGTCCATAAAGACTGCCGAGGCGGGAGGCCGAGGCGGGAGGCCGCGTGGAAGGCCGCCTGGCTGGGCCCGAGAGGATGCGCTCGCGCTACTGTACAGGAGGGAGCCCGGGAGTTCTTGGGCCGCTTCTCTCTCCAGCCTGGCTCTCGGCTGGGAGGCGGACACCGTCGTTTGCTCCAGGCCGTGTTCACAGCGTCCCTTTTTTGTTCAGGATTTGCAGAACTCTTTACCCGTCTCAGCGGCCACCTGGGAGGTAGAGGCTATCCTGGTCCCGTCTTTACAGAGGCAGACCCAGATGGGAGCCCCGGTGTCTGGGGCAGGCTGGGGCCTCTGGCCTCCCTGCCTCCAGGCCCCTTGTTCCCTCCTGTTCTTTCCTGTTCTCTCCTCCGGGCAGCCCCCAGCCAGGGGTGCGGAGCGTCGGCCCTGGAGGACGTGAAGGATTCACGCGTCTCTCTTTTCCTTTCAGGTCTGAGCGATGAGCTTTCCAGGCTACCCCCCCGCGGCGGGCGGCTACCCCCCGGCAGCCCCAGGTAAGGGAGGCTGAGTGACCGGCGGTCTCTGGCCGCTCCGTGGTGCCCCAACGCCGTCGCAGACGCGGGGAGCGGCCCTGAGGCGCACCCGAGAGGGAAGGACTGAAGGGAGGGAGCGGGGCAGGTGGGGAGCAACAACCCCAGGAGGAAAGGGGGGCCGAGGTCCCTGCGGGGTGGAGCTGACGGCCCGAGAAGGAGCGCCCCACAGAAGCGCCACCTGCCCAGGCGGGCTCTTTGCTCAGCACTGACTGCCCGAGGAAGGGGGCCTCGGAGCCATTCCCACAGAATGAGCGAGGGAGCAAGTTTGTATTAAGTGCTCCCCGGCGGGAGGCCGCTCCCAGGGGCCGCGGATGGAGGGCGGGGCCTGCCGGCAGGGAAACGCCTCTTCCGAGTTAAAGCCCGCCTCGGCGCTTCCTAGCTGGGCGACCCTGAGCGAGTCACTGAACTCCCATTGCCAGCTTTTACTGCTCTTCTGCCTTGGAGCCAATACACCGTATTGATTCTGAGACAGAAGGAAACGGTTTTAAAAAATGAAATGAAAAAAGAATTCTAAGACAGAAGGTAAGGATTTAAAATAAAATCTAATTCAGCCTTCCTTCATGTCCATTGAAGAAGAACACAACCTATTGAGAACAGATAAAAAAGATTTAGACGCTTCATTTTTTTAAAAAGAGAGTGTTGTTCTTGTGATGGAGTTGGTTTGATAGAAACAGGGCTAGGCACTCGATAAATATTACATTTCACATGTCACAAAGAAGAGATTCCAGTAACGTGTATTTTCTAGGAAGTGAAATTTTCTGATTTTCCTTGTAAAATTGGAGATAGATTCCAGTGGGGGGGGGGCGGGTGGAAGTTATCGCCTTAATGTCCTTTTTCAGAATAGAACAAAGCTTTTACGACAGTTTCTTTAAAGGAGAAAATAGCAAGTTTTCTCTGGTAAAACATTAACATGAAAAACCCCACAGCGTGAACACAGCTCAGACACTTAGCAGTGTGACTTTAGGGAAGTCATTGAATCCTCTTTGCTTCCATTTCCTCCTATGTCAGGTGAACAGAGAAGGAAATAGCAAACCCCTCCTTTGCCAAGAAAACCCCAAATGGGGTCATGAAGAGTCAGACACGCATAAACAGAACAAAAACATGAGCAGTGCAAATCAAGATCACTTTCAAATTTTCTAAATACAAACAGTCATACTTTCTCTCACTTCCTTCCTCTCTCTCTCTCTCTCTCTCTCTCTCTCTCTCTCTCTCTCTCTCTCCCTCCCTCTCTCCCCCTCTCTCTTTCATTTCTTCCCCCTTACCACCCCTCTTAAAATCAATAAATACTGTGTATTGGTTCCAAGGCAGAAGAGCAGTGAGGGCTGGCTATGGGGGTCCTTCCCTTTTTAAACTCCTGCTGCTGAAACCCTTGAAGAGTCCCAGAAGCCTCCCCGTGCTGTGGTTCTGGTAGTGGTCGCCTGCCCTAAGGGCCTGCTTCTTTCAGGCACCACCTACTCTGGACCCGGCTCTGCTGGGCTCTGCAGTGTGCCAGCATTCCACCCCCCGCACCCCCCACCACACTTCACAGTGCCCCCAGGAGCCTGCTGCCCAGCTCTCCTGTCCAGGGAGACTCCACCAATGGCATCCCAAGCCCAGACCCCTCCCCTCCCTTCGCCCTTCACATCCTTCCAAATGTTTTATTTCTAGACTCGGGCTGGGAAATCCCATGACTGCTGGAAGCTGGCCTTTTGGCAGGGGCAGCCCCCGAGTCCAGGGAAAAAATGCCTTAGAATGAACGAGTGAATTCCGGGGTGCACTCACGGTTTTTTTAAGCCCTAATCCTCTGTCTTAGAATTGAGACAAAGGAGCCGGAAGGGCTGCACCCAGTCACCCATGGAGGAAGTGTCTGAGGCCAGATTGGAACCCAGGACCTCCATCTCTAAGCCTGGCTCTCTGTCCACAGAGCCCCCCAGTTGCCCCCCTGCTATGAGTTTTTAAAAACCTTTTTGGGGAGAAATGGTTTTTTAAAGTCTTTAAGGGTGACTCCGTGGATAGAGAGCCAGTCCTGGGTTCCAATCTGGCCCCAGACTTCTAGCGGTATGACCCTGGGCAGGTCGCTTAGCCCTTGCTGCTCTCCTATATGCAGTATTGATTCTAGGATGGAAGGGAAGGGCTTCTTCTGAAGTCTGGGGGTCTGGGCTTCCTCAGGCCTTCTCCTACCAAGGCCCTCCTCACCATGGGAGGGAAGGGTTCATTTGGGGGGATTTTTCCATTTTTTATGTCCTTTTCTTGCTTATTCTGTTGGTAAGTAGAACAACGACCAGGGGTAGACCCGAGTCTGATACTGTTTGTGGTTGTGTTTTAGGTGGTAACACCTGGGGGGGCACCCCCTACCCCCCCACCAACATGCCTCCTATCGGGCTGGACAACGTGGCCAACTACGCTGGGCAATTCAACCAGGACTATCTTTCAGGGATGGTATGCCTCGCTGCTCTGGGGGGAGAGTCCGTAAGGTTATGTGCGCGTGTGGGGGGATGAGAAATAAAAGGAGAGAAAGAAATAAAAGGAGAGAAAGAGAGAGAGAAGTAAAAGGAGAGAAAGAGAAAAGAGAGAGAGAAATAAAAGGAGAGAAAGAGAGAAATAAAAGGAGAGAAAGAGAGAGAAATAAAAGGAGAGAAATAAAAGGAGGGGGAGGGAGGGAGGCAGGAAGAGAGGGGAATGAAGAGAGACAGAGAGACAGAGAGAGGGGGCGAGGGCCATGGCCATGGAGGGTGTTGCCCTTGAGCAGTAGCCTTGGCCCCCATGTCTGAGATCCAGCTTTGACCCAGGGAGAACAAAGGCGAGAGATGCCCCTCAGAGCTGACTTCTCCCTGGGAGCTTGTGAGAATCGCCCTCAAAGAAGGGGGGCAGGGGTGGGGTGTCGGGGTTACTTTCGGGGTTATTTACAGGCTTCCTGTCTTTGGCAGTGGTTGGAGCTTTTATGGTGAATGAATGGCTTTTTGAGGTTGTGTATTTTTTTAAGCCCTCAACTTTCATCTTAGAATCAGTCCTGTGTATCGGTTCTAAGGCAGAAGAGAGTGGTAAGGGCTAAGCAAGGGGGGGTGAAGTGACCTGCCCAGGGTCGCCTAGCTAGAGAGTGTCTGAGGCCAGATTGGAACCCAGGACCTCCCGTCTCTAGGCTTGGCTCTATCCACTGAGCCACCTGGCTGCCTCCAGTTTGCGCATTACTTGAAGTCACTCCTTTAATTGTGATGATTTTTTGTTTGTGTTTTTTTCAGGCCTCGAACATGGCAGGGACATTTGGAGGAGCGAACATGCCAAATATGTATCCCGGAGCACCTGGAGGTTTTCCTCCCATTCCTCCTGGGAGCTTTGGGCAGCCCCCTCCTGCCCAGCAGCCAGTCCCCCCTTATGGAATGTACCCGCCTCCTGGAGGAAACCCACCCTCAGGAATGCCAGCTTACCCAGGATACCCCGGAGGCCCTGTGCCAGGCCAACCCATGCCTCCTGCACAACAGGCTCCAGGGGCCTATCCCAGCCAGCCACCAATGACCTATCCAGGCCAGCAACCGATGCCACCACCGTGCCAGCAGCCAATGCCACCTCCTGGGCAACAGCAGCCGATGCCAACCTACCCTGCATACTCAGGATCTGTCACCCCAGCCGTCCCTCCAGCCAAGGTGATATTTGAAGACAGTAGCCATAGCCCCCTCCCCAAAGCTCCTTAGGCAGACCTCCTTGACTGTATTCCACAGAACACGGTTTCCAGACAATTCACCTTCTGGTGGTCCTTTTTTGAATGTCTTCCATTTGCCAGTTCAGCTCTTAGTGTGCAATGCAATGGAAAAAGATGGATTTAAAGTCAGGAGACCCGAGTTCAAATCTTGACTCTCACCTTTGCCTGGTGTGACTTGGCCCTCCATTGGCCTTGGTTTCCTTATCTGTAAAATGAGGATCTTGACCCTCTGAAGTCCCTTCCAGCTCTATATCTATGAACCTATGAGCATAGGACATATTTTTCCTTCCTTATACTTGGAATCAGAGGTTTATAAGTCTTAGCCGGGAGAGGAACCCGGGGCAGTGCCCTCCGGACTCTCAGCCCAGCCAGTGTGTATGTGGAGTTCAGTCGTGGCTCTTCAGAGAAGGGAGTCAGGCTAAAGGAAAGCCCAGAGACTCCTAAACCCCCACCTTTGTCCTTGGCTTTAGCCTCTCTCCTAGTTCTCTGTGGAGAGGCTGAAAGTTTGCCTTCTGGACCAATGGGATGGAGATACAAAGTTAGAAGAGAGGTCGTCTAGTCCTGCACCCCCATTTTACAGATGAGGAAACTGTAGACATGGCTGCTGTATCCCAGATGGATCAAGCCATGGTAACACAGAGGTAGAATTTGAACTGAGGCCCTCTGACTCCAAGGCAAACACTTTCTACTGTCATAAGCATACCCCAATAGTAAGACTCTGTCTTAGGCATTTGAGGTGACTGTGTCTGGGTCCAGCTGATGTGTTCAGAGGCCTGATATACCTCCTAACCTGTTTCTCTCTATTTGGTTAGTTTGGGAATCGAGGCACCATCACAGATGCTCCAGGCTTTGATCCCCTGAGGGATGCTGAAGTCCTGCGGAAAGCTATGAAAGGATTTGGTGAGTGTCCTGCAAGGCCCTGGTTGGGTGGGCGTTAGACTGCCCTGGGGGGCCTCAGCGTCCAAACTTTCCCCTTGCTGCTGGCTTTCGACTCCTTCCTCCCTCCCTCCCTTTCTTCCTTCTTCCCTCCCTTCCTCCTTTCCTTCCTTTCTTCCTTTCCTTCCTCCCTTCCTTCCTTCCATTCTTTTTTACATTCCTTCCTGGGGATGAAAACACGGGCTAGGATTGACAAGGAAAAAGAAGGCTTGGATTCACTTGGGTGAATCACTTTGTGATGGGAAGTTGGGCATGCAATGTTGAGGTGCTGGAGGAAAGTAACACATGAAGAATTCAGCTCTGGGCAGTTCCTCTGTATGTGCATGAAGGGCGCCCCCTGCCCGGCTCACTGCCTCTTCTTTCTCTCCTAGGGACGGATGAAGACGCCATCATCGAATGCCTTACAAGGCGCTCCAACAAGCAGAGGCAGCAGATTCTTCTTTCCTTCAAAACAGCATATGGGAAGGCAAGTTTGGAAAAAACACATTTGGGCCGGGGCCTCCCCAAACCCAGCATTCCTCATTCCCCAAACTCTCCCAGTCCAGCTCCTCTGCTGTTCATCCCCGGGCAGGGTGGGCGCCCTCTTAGTCGTCCTGGTCTTTTCACTGACTCGTTTGGCTCCCTGCATTCGTGGTCTCCCAGGTAGCAGCACTTTATGTGACTGCATATCTGGTCTGAGAGAAAACCTCACCTCCACAACACTAATGGTGGGATTGAAGGACGTTGGACTCGACATCTGGACATCTTATATACCTCTATAGCTTTCATTTCTTCCTTAGTTAGAAACACCTAAAATCAAAAGGCAGAGGGACTTTAGAGATCCTTTTGTCTGTCCCCCTCCCGCCCCACTTGACTCCCTATGGCAGTTAATAGCCATTGAGTTCAAGCATTTCCCATAGAGTAGACCCTGTGCCAGCGATGAAGAGAATACAAAGCAAAAGGAATGATCACTGATATTTATCTCATATCTTTATGAGAAGATATTGTGGGTATTGAGCCACTGGGAATCCACTGTTTCTCCCTGCCTCTTTCCCTGCTCTGGCAGTGGGTGTCAAAGAGGAAAAGGGGGAGTGGGGTGGTGAGATGGAAAGGAATAAGCGTTTATTAAGCACCTGCTGTATTTCAGGCCCTGTGCTAGCCACATTTACTAATATTATCCCATTTGATCCTTACAATGAGGAAAAGCAGCTGGATTTCTGGATGAGGTTTACCATCTTCCCGGACTAAGGTCTCTTTATCTCTCTGGGCCTCAGTTTTCTCATCTGTAATATTGGGCCATTAATATTTGCCTTACTGATAACCATATATACTTAAAAAAAAATTTAATTTTATTTCAATAACAAATCTACACATAAGTTTTACAAGGCTATTCAAACAATTCATGTTGTCTCCCTCCCCTCTTCCCTCCTCTCTCTTGTGGTTGACAAGCAATTCCATGGATATATACATATATTATCACTCAAAACCTATTTTCATATTGTTCATTTTTATAATAGATTCTTTTTTTAATTAACTGGAAATAGTTTTTGACAATTCTTTTTTGATGTTTTGCTGTTGAGATTCTCTTGCCTCCGCCTCCCTCCCCAGGACATAAGACTTAACTATCATCTGATATAGGTTATGCCAGTGCTTTCATGCAATATGTATTTCCATATTCCCCATGCCAGGACTGAAGACATATCTGTAGTTCATTCTTTAGAGGAGCAGATAGGCTAGAAAGGCAGTGTTTGTAATGGAAGAAGCGCTGATTAAAGGATCTGGATTCACATCCTCCTTTTGACCATTTCTCGGGTTTCCTCATCTGTGGGCTCAGCTTCTGAGAGTTCCTTCTGACTCCAGATTGGGGATGTTTTTCTAATACTGCGTTTCTGACCTCTTGTTTGTCTGTCCTTCCTCTCCTACCAGGACCTGATCAAAGATCTCAAATCAGAACTCTCAGGGAATTTCGAGAAGACCATCCTGGCTTTGATGAAGACTCCTGTGCTTTATGATGTCTATGAAATAAAGGAAGCCATCAAGGTTGGTGGGCAGGTGCTTGGTCAGGGACCCCAGCCTGGAACTAGAGTCCTGGAGCTCCTTGACAGGCTGAGATGGAGAGCTGAAGTTTTAGGTGGATGAGTCACAGATGGGAATGGGCCAGGGTAAGGGTCAGAGGCTGAAACTGTCCAGAACCAGCAGCCTCTGGAGAAGAGGGCAATGTGTCCATCCAGAGAAGAGTTATCTGCCTTCCTCCTTTTTTTTTAACCCTTACTTTCTGTCTTAGAAACAACTCTGAAAACAGGACAAAAACCAAACAAATAGGGTCACCAAGCTGGGACGGTCTGAGGCTAGATTTCACCCAGCGCTCTATCCCCTGCGCCATCTCACTCCCTTTTTAGCAGGCACTTGTCTGGGAATGAGGCTAGCTGTCCCCACCTCCTCCTCTTCTTCCTCCTTCTCCACCTCCTCTGCCTTGAGGTGAGGACAGCCAGCCTTCCCAGGCTGAGGCAGCACAGAACAGCATGAGACTGGCTATGAGCTGGTCAGTCATAGATCACTCTCTGCTGGGTGATAGGAAACTGGCATCTCCTGCCTGGATGGGGAGGAAGAGATGACCCTGAGTCTACCCGTATGGCCCGCTCTAAGAAATAGGATGAGGGCATCCGGGGATCCGGCAGCTTTAAAAGAATCGCAGAATTAGAGAATCCTAGAACTGTAGACTTAGAAGAAGCTGTGAGAGCGAGCCTCTGGGGCAGCCCCCTGCCTCCTGAAAGGTGAATGTCTAACCACCCCAGCAGGGCAGGGGCAGCTGGGGAGCCCAGTGGAGAGACACCAGCCCTGGAGACAAGAGGACCTAGGTTCAAATCTGGCCTCCCATACTTCCTACATGGATGACCTTGGGCAAGCCATTTAACCTCATTTTGCCCAGCTTCTTGCCTTTGTGTCCTAGAGTCGTTACTAAGATAGAAAATTAAGGTTTAAAATCAGAGAAGAGAAAAGAAGGCAGGGTGAGTTGATGGCCAGTTTCGAAGCTTCGATCCTTTTCTTCCTCATGTCTGACTTGGATGTCTCTTGTCCTTAGATAGGTCCTCAGGTTATGGAAAGGAAGCTTAGCTTGTCCCAGTTATAATTGTATCTGTGAAAGTCATTTGCGAAAACACTTCAGTTTTTCTTCCTGGAACAATAAAGATGCCGTAATTGCTCCATCTTTTATGTCCCAGGGAGTAATTACTGTACCCCACCATCCTGAGCTTTTCTTGAAAAGTGGACGGATGATAAGTGGTTTGTGGTTTCCTTTATTCCCCCTCTGACACAGGGAGCTGGCACAGATGAAGCATGCCTCATTGAGATCCTGGCCTCCCGCAGTAACGAGCACATCCGAGAAGTCAGCAGAGCCTACAAAACAGGTTAGGCCAGCCTGGCAGGTTCTGGTCAGCTGCAGTGCTTGTGTGAAGACGTGCTTGGTTCATGGGATTTTCTTTGGTGTACTGACCCCAGGAGCCTTTTCTATCTCCTAACATAACCCGTTCTCCTTCCCCTTATTCCCTTCTGGGCTTCTTCTGCTCCCAGATCTATCCATCCATCCCTGCATTCATCCCGTCCCTCATCCTTCCCTCCCTTCCTTCATCCATCCGGGCGTCCTGCCATTCACTATGTGACGAGACCTGTCTATCACACTCTACATCGCTGGTTGCTTTCATAATTCCATAGCATCCCCCTAAGAGATTCTGCCCATTGGCAGGACAGCCCCATCTTGGGCTGGGCAGACTTGCCCAACAGCTTTCTATTTGCAGAATTCAAGAAGACGTTGGAGGAGGCCATTAGAAGTGACACATCAGGGCATTTCCAGAGACTTCTCATCTCACTTGCTCAGGTTATCATTTCTTTTTTTTTTTTTAACCCCAACTTTCCATCTTAGAATCACTTTATGTATTGGTTCTAAGGCAGAAGGCAATGGGGGGTTAAGGGACTTGCCCAGGGCCACACAGCTGGGAAATGACTTAGGCCAAATTGGAACCCAGGACCTCCTGTCTCCAGGCTTGGCCCTCAATCCTCTGAGCCACCCAGCTGCCTGCCTCAGAGATCATTTCAAGAGTCCCATCTCTGGGTTCTAAGGCAGAACAGGCATGACATGGGCACTTCTTTCCAAAGAAATCGTGAAGTCTTCAGTTCTCCCTAGACCCTCCATAGTGGAGCCCACTAAGTTGTGGACGTAACAAATGGACTTTTCTTCCAGGGAAACCGAGATGAAAGCACAAATGTGGATTTGTCCCTGGCTCAGAGAGATGCCCAGGTTAGTACGTAGCCACACAACGGTCACCCAAGGTGACTCATCTTTTTTTTTTTTAAGTTAACAAGTTTGTATTTACTTTGCCTCTGGCCTCCTTGCTGCTCCTCCTGAGGAAGGAAGAAAAAAAACAAAACTCTTGTAACAAATACATGTTGACTCATCTCTTTTCTTATGTTCTGCAGAGGTCAACTCTGATTTTCCAAGTAGGGAGTTGGAATGAACTGATTTTTTTGTTTGTTTTTTGCTGGCTTTAGTGATATTTAGGAAAGACGAGGCTAATTTAAAAAAAAAAAAAAAGGAAAACCACACAGTGAAAGTCAACTGCATAGAATATTGTAGTTGTTTTGTGCACATTCCTTGGTATCTGGAAATACTGTTCTTATTTGCTGTTGTAAGTTCAGACTTTTAAGATCTCTCCCTGGAAGGAAGCCCCTGAATAGTTGCCAAACAACAGCTGCCCATTTGCCTTTTTTTTCTCTTCTGGCCAGGAACTGTATGCAGCTGGAGAGAATCGCCTGGGCACCGACGAATCCAAGTTCAACGCCATCCTGTGTGCAAGGAGCCGAGCTCACCTGGCAGCAGGTAAAGGGGCCCAGAGTCAGCCGGAGACGAGAGGAGAAGCGGTGGGACATCAGGGAGTGGGGAGGGCCGTCCAGCAGGTGGGACAGCACGGACAAGAGAAAAGGCTTGAGGGGTCGTGTTCGTTGGATGGGGGAAATTGGCCCGAGGCAGATGGGGGCCCCTTAGGAAAGAGGCAGCTCAGGATGGGGTGGTGACTGCAGGCCATTTCTGAGGGCAGAAGTGAGTGGAAGAAACCCTGGGAGTCGGCATCGGGCTCATCCCCGCGCGTCCTCTCTCTTCCTCTAGTTTTCAATGAGTACCAGAGATTGACCAACCGGGATATTGAGAAGAGCATCTGCCGGGAGATGTCCGGGGACTTGGAACAGGGCATGCTGGCCGTGGGTAGGTACCCCAGGGGCTCCGGCTGACCACACTACAGGCTAAGCTCTGGCCTTTAAATGCTCCCCAACTCCCAGGGGTGATGGCAGACTCTTTAGCTGCTCCAGCATCTGCCCTTTGGGTTCAGTGTCCTCTCGGGGTTTCCCAGGGCAGGCAGGAGAGAGCCTTTCCAAAGCAAGAAACATTCAGCCTGGGGTTTAGGAAGGGGGAGAAGGGAACCCCATGTCCAACCTGGGTCAGGGGACATTTCTCCTCCTTACTGTGTGCAGAATAGCTGCTGTGCCTCCCAAAGTAATAACTCATTTCTGAACTGATCTCATTTGTGGCAGGGATGGCCATCTTAAGAATTTCATCATTAAAAATGTCACCATTTGGAGATAGCTGGGTGGCTCAGTGGATGGAGAGCCAGACCTGGAGATGGGAGGTCCTGGGTTCCCATCCGGCCTCAGACACTTTCCCAGCTGTGTGACCCTGGGCAAGTCACTTGACCCCAATAGCCCATCTCTTGCCAGTCAGGGTGAGAATAGCTAGTAAGACAGAAGGTTGGGGTTTAAAAAAATAAACTGTTGCCTCCTAGCTTGGGGAATTTGATTCCCTTTCTTTGTGTGTCCACTTCTTGTGCCCCGTGTCCTTTGAGGCTAAGTTGTTATTGTACTCGTGGCCTTGTTCTGGAGACGTGCAGTTCCGTGTCTGTGCTTGGTGTTGGGCCGTGAGGACGGGAGAGGAAATGCAGTCACGCACACCCTTCTCGGTCTTCTCAAAACACCCCCCTTACATTACTGGTCAGCGGAAGGGCTGTCCTTGCTGAGGCTGGTCCTGCTGTCCTGGCTCTGACACCCCAACACCGGCCCGTTTCCACCTCGTGGCTCCTCGCGGAGCAGGTGGCCGTGGGCTCCCGCCTTCCTCCGTGCTTGCCGTCTGTGGCCCCGGTTCTGCGGGGCTCTCTGTGGCCCTTTCAAGCTTCCTTAGAAGAAGAACATCAGTTTTTCCATGTGCCTTTTTCAAAGCCGTCTGGATCCCCAGCAGGGTGATCCCCGTCCCTTCTCTGTGCCTGTCCTCGGGGTCCGCGGCTCATTGAGTGAGGAGGCGCCGGCCCTCCCCTGCTTGCTGCCTTTTTCTGTGTGACCGTCTTTGCCTTTGGGGGCTTCCTGTTGTGTTTCCCCTGAGTGGTTTTTCACGATCCTCCACGCTCTTTAGAAAGAAGCCATGAATGGCGCCTCCAGGGCTCCCTTTCCTTGGCCTCCCATCCGCGGGTGGTCACCCAGTGCCTTCTCCCGGGAGAAGCTGGCTCGCCTCCATCGCGGCATCTGCACGACCTGTATTGGCCAAGCCACGAGGCTGGGACAGTGGGATGGTGGCGGAGGAGAAGCCGCCGGCCTCGAGCCGCGTCCCAGGGGGGCGGAGGAAGCAGCTGGTCAGACGCTAGAGTTCTCCAGGCGGGTCTAAACCGCCGCTTCTGGCCCATCTGACTACGCTCTGTCTCTCTGTTGCAGTCAAGTGTCTCAAAAACACGCCCGCCTTCTTCGCCGAAAGACTCAACAAAGCCATGCGGGTACGTACGGCCCAAGAGCGGCCCTTGGCCAGCACTTCCCCTACCACAGCCTCGTAAAGGGGAGCACAGCCCTGCGGGGGGGCGGGGGGGGCACAAGTCGTGTTCAGGACCTAACGGGGCCCGGAGAGACCCCAAGGACAGAGCCGGGGCTGGGGGGACCCTCCCCCCCCCCCAGCACGATGGCCGCCCGGGCGAGCGCTCTGGCTAGGTGGCCAGGAGAGGAGCTCTGAGGCCCCTTTTGTTGTTCTCGTTTCTGCAGGGAGCAGGCACGAAGGACAGAACTCTCATCCGGATCATGGTGTCTCGCAGCGAGATCGACCTGCTCGACATCCGCGCCGAGTACAAGAGGCTCTACGGCAAGAGCCTGTACCACGACATCACGGTAAGGGCCACATCGGCAGGGCGGATCGCTCCAGGCCTCTCCCTGAGGAGGATGACTCTGGCTGCAGGGGAGAACTAGGCGGCGGGTCATCATTGACTGGTCTTGATGCCCCTTAAAAAATATCCAGGCAGGCCTGGAGATGGGAGGTCCTGGGTTCAAATTTGGCCTTAAGACACTTCCTAGCTATGTGACCCTGGGCAAGTCCCTCAACCCCATTGGCCTTGGAGCTGATACACAGTATTGATTGAAAACCAGACCTCAGACACTTCCTAGCTGGGCAGGTCACTTGACCCCCATTGCCTAGCCCTTACCACTCTTCTGCCTTAGAACCTATACATAATATTGATCCTGAGACGGAAGTAAGAGCTTAATTTTAAAAAAAGAATCAGAATATGTGGCTTATCATTTTATTTAAAAAAATGTTTAAACCCTTCTTCCATCCTAGAATCGATGCTCCGTATCAGTTCTAAGGCAGGAGAAAGATAAGGGATAGGCAACTGGGGTGAAGAGACTTGCCTAGGGTCACCCAGCTAGGAAGTCTGAAGCGTCTGTGACTAGATTTAAATTCTCCAGGCCATATTTTTTTAAACCCTTACCTTCTGTCTTAGCAAAGTGGTATGGACTAGGCAAAGGAAGATGAGTGACTTGCCCACAGTCACACTGCTAGGATGTGTCTGAGGACAGATTGGAACCCAGAACACCCCCCCCCCCCCCAGGCCTGGCTCTCTCTCCAATGAGCCACCCAGTTGCCCTGTAGTTTGTAACTTAAAAAAAAGTATCTGGTTGTTTACTGTTGTGGGAAGGAAGGGAGAGAAACGGAATCACAGAATGTCAGAAAATGGTTGTTAAAAATTGTTTCTACATTTAAAAATATTTGTTTCTACGTGTAATTGAAAAAAAATTCTCTGGGTACTTAGTTCAGATTTACTGCTGGGGTCCCAGAGGACTTGAGTTTGGGGTAGGGAGAGCTGGGCAGACAAGTTCTAGCGGATAGACAGGGGGTCCTAGGAAGCCCCCCGCTCCTCAAGCATCATGGCTTTGGCAGCTCTTGGCCACCCCAGGACCGTCTCCTGATCCCCTGCAGGTGGCACGTGCAGCCTCCTTTGGGGAGAAAGGGGGTGGCCCCTCGGAATTAGGGCCCTTGTGGGAGGA
This sequence comes from Gracilinanus agilis, assembly GCF_016433145.1. NCBI lineage: Eukaryota > Metazoa > Chordata > Mammalia > Didelphimorphia > Didelphidae > Gracilinanus > Gracilinanus agilis. The sequence goes on along the minus strand of NC_058131.1, from coordinate 663,510,989 downwards.
GGAACTCAGGAGATGGGGCTCCTCTTCCCTCCCCTAACTGGTACCTTTGATTTTTGTGGCTAGGGAGACACCTCCGGAGATTACCGGAAAACCCTGCTGAAAATATGTGGAGGCAATGATTGAAGCCGTGCACTCGCTTTCCGACAAAGAAGAGGGAAAGGAAAGAAGCCGAGTCCCCCACTCAGCTCCCCCCACCTCCCTCTGCCCCCCCAAAAAAACACAACAACAACCCCAGACCTTGTAGATTCCCGTCTCTGCCCCATCCCTTCCCTCCCCTAAAGGCATATCAGTGAAGGACTTTACTAGACACCTTAGGACTTTCTCAGGATATTTTTTCCCTCATCGCCCGCCACCCAGCCACCCGCTTCCTGCTGCTGAAGTAGGCGAGGGGCTTCTTCCCGCACGCTCACGCGCCCCCCTCTTCCTGTGCCCCCTCAGGGACGGTTAGCTCATGTAGACCTTTTTGTGTTGGGAAGCCACGTTTCCTTTTTTTTTAACCGCTGTTGCCATCCGCACGTCTTTTATTTTTTTAGCCGTAAACATTTCTGGTGCGCGGGATGACGGGTTCTCTCGGAGGGCGCGGGAAGGCCCGTCTGTGCACCCCCCTGAGTCTGGAGGGCCGCGACCGTGAGAACAGTCATTGCCAAACGCTCACAGATACCACCTAGACCCCGTGTCTGCCCAGTGCCTTCAGCGCCCGCTCGCCAATGACCGAAGCACCTTCGCTTTGGTGTCTGCCTTAAGCCTGAATGTCTGTAGTTGGACTTTGTTATCCGATTAAAGCCATCTCCCTTCTAAGACTCCGGATTGTGAGTGTGCGGCACGGAGCTGGGGGCACAGAGTGGGGGACACAGAGTGGGGGACACAGAGCCGGGGGCACGTAGCCGGGGGACACAGAGTGGGGGACACAGAGCCGGGGGGCACAGAATCAGGGGCCATCGGCGCTCCCCCAGAAACGCACCGTGGCATTGAGGAGGGTCCGCCGCACCCCAGGGTGTCACGGCCTGGTCCTTCTTCCCCTGGGGACCAGGTCTGCTTTCCCGAGTGACCAGCGACCCAGGGAGCGGGGCTAGAGGGCCCCAGGAAGCGAGGGGCAGCGAGGGGCCCCGTGCTGAGACGGGGGGAGCAGATGGAGCAAAGCCCAGAGCTTGAGAGCGTCCTCTAGAAAGGGTGGCCCGGGCAGCGGGAGTGCCGGGCCGGCATCACCTCCGGGTGCTGGGATCCAGACATCAGGGGCTCAGGAAGAAAATCAGGACGGGTGGGGAAATGGCCCGAGACCCCTGCTTGGGGCTGATGGCATCCCGCTTGGCGTCCATCTTTTTATCGAAGTCAAAGGTTCTTCACTTATTTAGTGTCCCCACACCTAGATGTCGCTCTCCCTTTAGCAATGCTTCCTGAAGTTTAGGGAGCTCTTCTCACAATAACGTCTTTTTAAATCCTTAGCTTCTTAGAATCAGTATTATGTATTGGAAAAAAATAAAACCAAGAAAAATGAGTATGTATTGGCTCCAAGGCAGAACTAGGCAGTGATGGATCTATCTGGGGAAGTCACTAGGCCCCACTGCCCAGCCCTCACTGCCCTTCTGCCTTGGAACCGATGCGCAATACTGATTCTAAAGCAAAGGGTTCAAAAAAAAGGAATGAACCACCCAGAGTTGTCTGGATCCTATTCCACCATCAGAGCACGTGGGGAATGTTGGGTTCGGTTGGAGGGTGACCCTTGAAAAAGGACTCGGGGCCCCAGCGATGATCCGATCCTTTTCTGGTTTCTACTGAATATACCGAATATGGCTGGAGTGGTCTCTCTCAAGGCCTCCTCTTCCTTCCTGGAGTCCAAGAGCTTCGGGCGTGTTCCTCCCTGGCAGGAGCTTCAATCCTGCCTGCTGGGAGAGGAACCGGTCCCGGGACAAAGGGAGCTTTCCAGCTGCAGGTAAGAAAAGGGAAGTGGGACCTTGTTGATGATTAGACCAGAGTTCTGTAATGAAGTAATTTAGGGAATAGAATAGAAATTTATGATGAGTAAGAAGGAATGGGAGCTTGGCTGTCAACCTTGAACATTCTCTATTGGACCATAAATTTCTATTCTATTCCCTAAATTCCTTCATTACAGTTCAGATTCAAGGTCTGAAAAGAAAAATGACTGAGGAAAAAAAATGAGGTTCAGCATTCTAGAAAGAGAAGATGATCACAGGCCATCAAAAGTGGGAAAAGGGATGTAGTGGATGAAGTCGGGAGGTCCTGGGTTCCAGTCTGGCCTCAGACGCTTCCTAGCTGGGGTGACTGAGCAAGTCACTTCACCCCCATTTTTGCCCTTCAATCTTTAAGAGTTGTACAATCCCTGGGCCACCAAGCTTCAGGATTATCCTACACACCCAGTAATTGTTTCAGAAAAAGACCAACAATGACAAAGTCCCGTAAGACTGTTCCCTAGAAAGAATGTTCTATGTGAGCCATTGGCTAGATGATGTTGCACTAAGATTTAATCTACATTAGTTAGCTTTTGTTATTATGTATTCATGATGTTGCTGAACACGGCAGCCTTATTTGGGATACTCCAGTGCAAGGCACATGCTGTCTCAGTGACCTTATGAGGTAGATTATGAAAAGAGACGCTACCCCCATTTTACAGATGATGAAACTCAACGAAAAGGTTAAATGTTAAAAGTTAAAGAGTTTAAACTAGACCATGGTCCTACAGCTAGTCACTAAGAGAACCAAGAATTGAATCTTAAGGTTTTTTGTTTGTTTTCACTTCAAGATGGGATTTAAGCCATTACATCTACAATTCCCATTTTGTGGTTATTCGGTTGTTTCAGCTGTGTCTGACTCTTTGTGACCCCATCTGGGGTTTTCTTGGCGGAGATACTGGAGTGGTTTGCCATTTCCTTCTCCAGCTCATTTGCCAGATGAGGAAACTGAGTCTCATCTATTAAGGAAAGAGGTTGGGCATTACTATTTGTTCAAATTTCCTTCTGCAAAAGGAATAATTTTGATTATATTAAGGGGAAAATGTTTTACATGATTGCACATGTAAAACCTCTATGAGGTAGCTTACCATCTCTCGGCAGGGAATGGAGGTGGGAAAAGAGAATCTGAGACTCAAATTTCTTTTTTAAATGTTAGAAATGGTTTTTACATGTAATTGAGGAAAAAAATAAAGGACCATTTAAGTTATTTATTTATTTGGGGTATTTTGCCATGGTTACATGATTCATGTTCATAGAAATCCTCCAGTTCATCATTCCTTACAGCACAATAGTATTCCATCACCATCAGATACAATGATTTGTTCAGCCACTCCCTAATCAAAGGACCCCCCCCCATTTTCCAATTTCTCCCACCACAAAGAGAGGGTCTATGAATATTAAAAGAACGTTTTTTAAAATGCAGAAATAAACTTGATGTGGAAACAGATTTAAGATTGTTCCTGGAGGAAGTTCAATGATAGAGACCCAGGTGTGGAGAAGGGGGGTCCTGGCCTCAGATGTGACCTAGCTGTGGGACTGTGCTCAAGTCACTTAACCCCAGTTTCCTAGCCCTTACTGCTCTTCTGCCTTAGAACCGATATGTAGTGTTGATTCTAAGACAGAAGGTAAGGACTTTAAAAGATTGTGTCTGGTGTTGAGCTAAATATTGAAAATTTTTGTTCAAATAAAAAAGCAAAATGTTGAATTTAAGTTTATATGTGATTACAATATTATGTATTATAATTATACATATATATTATATATAATAAATATCTTCTGGATTGTAATTTAGTTTATTAAAATGCTTAAACTCAACTAAATTTATAAGATAAAGAACTTTAATATAAAGTCTTGCAGAAAATAGTAAGCACAGATGATGGTCTTGCTGGGTTACCTTTAATTCTTACAAAATGTAAATGTATAATTACAGCTTAATAATTTTACATTTAGAGTTTCCATAATTATAGAATTATATAACATATATTTTAGTGTAGAGCTTTAGGGACAAATGTTATTATTGAAGTGAAAGAATATTATATAAGTATTAAATCATTCAGGGGTTCATAACCCTTTTTTTGTTGTTTTTTCTTTTGTTTGTTATTGTAAAATGACTGAAGAACCAAAAAATGTTGGGAATCACTGGCCTACGAGAGTAAATTAACTGTAGTTAAGCTTTAAGGATCAGCAAGAGGCAAGGACCTTGTTTCACAAATAGGGAAATATGCCCAGAGATATTTACCCAAGAATACCCCCAGAGTACCATGGCAGATCAGGGGTCTGACACTGCCTTTTCAAACCCTCTTCCCCTCTCCATTCTCCCTAAATGCCTCTGAGTTTTTAGTCACTCTTCTGTAGATGTGGGCTTCCCCCCCTGATGCCAAGGACAGAGAATTTGGACAGTAAAGTCCTAGGATTCAGAGTGCATCTAGCACCACCTCATAATTTTGATAGCTGAGAAAAAACTGATGTCCAGAGAAATTTGTGTGTCAAAGTCCACAAAAGTAGCAGATTTGAACCCAAGTCTTGAGACTACATTTTTAGGGTTCCAGGCTCCCAGGATGAAGCTGATTTCCTTGAACGATGAATCTGGCTAATCCAGCAAAGAGAAAAGAGGAGAGAAAGGCAAAGTAAAGGGAGAAGCATCAAACTTGTGACTACAAAACTCTTCAAGCTACTGCTTACAGGATGAGTGACATTTATTACAAGACAGCCTTTCCCAATACATATCCGAGTGATTCCAAAAGAACAGCCACCTTCAGGATGAAGTATCCAAAAAGCTGGGGAGCCCCTGCTGCCCTCAGCCTCAAGTTCTCTTAGCCTTCATATGGATTCTGTAAGAAATAGGAAGTCTCATGGTTGGTGGACACAACATCAGCTACAAAAGGAATGCCTGTGGGTGGGAGGGTGGTGGGTATCTAGATTTTCAATGATGGGGAAGCTTTTCCATTGGGAAGGACCCCTTCCAACTCCTATGCATTGTGGGACTAAAAGGAGTAGCCACCTTCTCTCTAAAACTGGAAACTTTCTTCCAATGAATCCCCTGGCCCGGTCCCCCACCAGTGTCCAAATGGTACTCTTCTCCCTGGGCTCAAAGCTTTTTTTTTTTTTCTTCTTCTCGGTATCAGAGACAGGTTTAAGATGCAAACTCCCCTACGACTTAACATTCCCTCCAGTGAATAAGGTACTAATGCAGTCCCTCCCCAAGAGAGATTTTGTTAAGTAGGAGGGAAGAGAAAAAAGGAATGGACATGACTGGTACTAGGAGGCCAATGATGCCAAAACCCGTCGCCCATGTCACAGGCTTGCTGAAAGTCGCCATTCTGCCCAGCCCTTGTTCTTTGTTCTGATGTTCTATATGGGAAACCTGGCTTTTTCTTCAGGCACGTTCTGGACCCTCAAGCCTGCTAGGAGGAAGTCCAGAGTGGAAGGGGCAACCGATTTTTGTCTCCTTGTTTACATACCTAACTCGATTTCTCCAGAAATTCCCCAAACTCTTCTGGGAAATGGCTTTGGGCCCACCTATTGTCTATAGGAGTTCAAGGGGCGGAAGAGTGGTTAAGGTTTCAGGGAATTGGGGGGAGGGGAATGCGTACAGGGGTACAGGGGTACAGTCAGGGAGAGCAGGACCAGCCCCCAGTCGCTGAGATCTCCACTGAGGCTTACCACAAGTCCCCTCCCCCAGCATCCTCTTCCTTGTCTGTAGGGAGCTCTCCTCCCTGAAGAGGGCAAGATTCAGCCATCTCTATTTTTCCTCCTGTTGATAGTGGGAATGGTGGTGTCTTTAGCATTTTTCCAGCCCTTGAGCTAGAGCTAGTGGGTCCAAAAGTACAATTGAAGAAAGGCAGTTTGGCAGAATGGGCACAGCTGGAGTTTTGGTGCCAAGGAGACCCAGGTGAGAGTTCTGCTTCTGATCCATGCCAACTATGGGGATCCTTGGAGCCCCAGACTAGGAATGGCAGACGAGGTGTCAAGTCTTCCTTTGTAAAGGGAATTTCCTACACCCGGGAACTAGCTATCCCTATGAAATCACAGGACCTTGTCCAAGCAGCCCCCAAATATGTGCGTTTGTTCACACGCTTATAGAAGACACACACACACAGAGTGCCATGAGTCTAAAAGAGCAATGTGAAGCAGATAGGGACATAGATGTCTACAGAAGACATACACATGGAGCCCACAGAGAAGATGGCTTTTGTTCATCCTTCTCCCCCAGGGTAGGAATCTCCTATAGATACAGCTACGACTTAGCCCAACAGCCAATTCTGACTTAGACCGAGACCTCTAAAGATCTCCCATTCTGAGAACCATATTTTCTCCCCAAAGCTGGAATCTCTTGTCTGATCCAGCTTTTGTCTTTTGGTATTCACCCCTACTGAGAATGAAAGGGAAGAGGGGGATGCTGATAGGACCACAAGGGAGGTCTTTTTTTTCCCCTCGAAGGACTGAAAGCATCCTGGCACTTTGGACTTTAGCCTTGTCGGTACCCATGGATCCTGCCCCTTTATTCTCCTATTGAAAACCATCCAAGGAGCACCAGACTTGGAGTCGAGAGGATCCGGGTTCAAATCTAGCCTCAGATGTTTTTTAGATGCATGACCCTGGGCAAGTCCCTGAACTCTGACTGCCTAGCTCTTGCCACTCTTCTGTCTTAGAACTGATACTAAGACTGAAGGTAAGGGTTAAAAAAAAAATGACACCCAAACCATGCTACTTCCTTCTTCTCAAGGCAGGTAGTGATGCAGTGGGTAGAACGCTGACCCTAGACTCAAGAAAGCTCAAGTCCAAAACATGCCTCAAACACTTACTAGCTGTGCAACCCTGGGTAAATCACTTAATCTTACATTGCCTCAGTTTCCTCCACTGTAAAATGGGGATAATAATAGCACCTATTTCACACAGTTGTGAGGATAAATGAGATAATATTTGTAAAGTACTCAGCACAATTTCAAGAACATAGTAGGTGCTGCGTAAATGCTAGCTATTGTTATTGTTATAATCTCACTTTTTACCCCCAGAGTGCCTGAGAGGCATTAAATTCCAGCTGGATAGGCCTAGAGACAGGAGGTCAAATCCAGCCTCAGACACTTCCCAGCTGTGTGACCCTGGGCAAGTCACTTGACCCCCATTGCCCACCCTTACCACTCTTCCACCTAGGAGCCAATACACAGAAGTTAAGGGTTTTAAAAAAAAAGATTCCATCTGGAGCTGTGCTTAGGACAAAAACAGGAGGACAGACTGAAGCCAGGGCACTAGGAACCTTTTGGGGGATACACACCATCTCCAAAGAGATCAGGATTCTCAAGCTCTGAGGCTAAGTGCCATGCTATCCCATCCATCAGGTTAAGGAGATTCTTTACTTCAGATTCTAGGTGCTCCACAGTCTTGTCCAGAGTCTGATAAGGAAACAGGAAAAAAAAATCAGGGCAAGGGATAGAAAAGAAGAGCTCAGAAATGTGAGTTGTATCAGGATCAGATTCTATAAGATAGTGTGGATGAGACCAGCTTCCCCATCATTGCTAGATTTCATGTTATTGATCATAGAGATGTAATGGATGATGGAGTCAAACCTATATTAGGTTTGGGTGAGCCCAAAGCCATTTCCCAGAAGAATTTGGGGAATTTCTGGAGAAAGAGAGATGGGTATGTAAACAATGAGATAAAAAAAAACAACAGTAGTATCATGTATTATGAATGTATCATCTGTATCATGGTGACATCATGGATCATATCATCTCTACTTCTCTGGCAGTGGATTGAGCACCAGTCCTGGAGTCAGGAAGACCTGGCTTCAAATCTCTTAATTGCATAACCCTGGGCAAGTCATTTAATTTCTGCCTTAATTTCCTAAACTGTAAAATGGGGCTAATAATAGCACCAATTTAACATGTTTGTTGGGAGTGAAATAATATTTTTAAAGCGCATAGCACAAGTGCCTGGCACTCTATAAATGTTTATTCCTTCCCTTATCTATGCTTATATACTTGTGTCCAGGTGTCTTGGATTTTCCTTAATTTAAAAAAAGGAAGTGAGCTTTTAACAAGATTGCACAGAAAAGCAAAAACTTTTGGGTTCTGATTCTGCACGTATAAGAAGACTTGGTAGAAAGTGGATGGAGAATCTCTCTCCCTCCCTTCTTTGTTTTTTGTTTGTTTGTTTTTAAACCCTTACCTTCTTTCTTGGAATCAATACTGTGTATTGGCTCCAAGGCAGAAGAATGGTAAGGGTAGGCAATGGGGGTCAAGTGACTTGCCCAGGGTCACACAGCCTGGCTCCCAATCCACTGAGTCACCCAGCTGCCCCTCCTTCTTTGGTTTGAGCTGTTGTATATCTGATATTTTGGATGTCCTTGATGGGCTGGTTGGCTTGACTGGGCTGCTTTTTTCCATCTTGTTTCCACTTACTGGGTAGGAAAGGAAGGAGGGGTGTCTTTAGAAATGAGATGTCAAAAGGGACCCATAATCACAAAATAAATAGTTAACAAAATAAAGGCTGGTCTTCGCTTCAAAAGAAAGTCCTGGGATGCCTGCTCACACTACTTTTGTCATGCTTCCCTCTAGTGGCCTTCTAGGAAAAGAATGAGTTTAGAGTTTGAAAAGTTGTCTCCATAAAAAATTCATTGTTTTGTAAACTTTCTAATTTTAATTATGAATGTCAAATATTTGTCAATATTTATTATTATTAAATATTTGTTAAACAAAAAAATATGTGTGGCACATCTGGCCATTTTAGAAAAAACAAATATTTGGGTTTATTGTGTTTCCCCTAAGAAAAACATTCATGGTAATGACAATAATCGCATATTATGGCCATTAGGAGAAGCAGTACAATGCAGAGGGTATACCTCTAAATCAGGATGGCATGAGTTCCAGTTCTAACTCTCATATATCCTGGCTGTGTGACCTTGGGCAAGTCACAGCACTCCCAGACAACTCTAAAAACCATTTGCAAGGGGCAGTGGATTGAGAGCCAGACCTAAAGATAGGAGGTCCTGAGTTCAAATTTGGTCTCAGACACTTCCTAGGCATGTCTTTTAACCACCCCCACCCCCCCATTGCCTAACCCTATATTGTTCTTCTGCCTTGGAACCCATACACAATATTGATTCTAAGATGGAAGGGGTTTAAATTTTTTTTCCCTCTCCCAATCTGGATTAGAGAGGAAATTTCCTTAAGGAAGAACTCCCAGTACTAATGAAATCACAGGTTTAGACCCCCCCCCCAAAAGCTACCATGTACTATTATTATTATTTGTTATTTAAAGATATTTTTTCCCAATTACAATAACAATTTTCAACACGTTTTTCGAAATTATAAGATCCAAATTGTCTCCCTTCCTTTCTTACCTCCCTCTCAAAGGGTAAGCAATTGGTTTTTTATTTCATTCAAAGATATTTTGCACTATTATTATTGTTTATTATCATCATCACTTTTCAATTCAATAATAATGAGCACCTATTTTGTGCTTGGCACTGTGTTAATACCAGGGACATAAAGATGAAAAGTACAACTACCAAGAAGCAGCAGGCAGAATGCTGTAGAAAGAATACTGGAGACAGAGGACCTGAATTCAAATCCCAGCACAGCTGCTTACTACCCATAATGCTTTGGACAAAATTGTTCCATCTGTCTAGTTCTCTGGTTTTTCATGTATAAAATGAGGATGTTGGATTAGAGTGCCTTTAAGGTCCTTTCCAATTATCAGTCTGTATTCCTATAATCTTTGGCTTCTAGGACCTTCTAAAGTTACCAGATAGTCTATACTGAACCTCTCTTCCATTCCTGAGAAAGGTCCCCAATGGAGGTGCTAGCATTGATCCTCTTACCTAGAATGTCCCCCTTGATCTTCTTGGTCTACCTCAATGCTACTGATCCTTCAGAGCTCACTTCCTACAGGAAACTTTTGCTGCTGCCTCTAAGTCTACAATGACTTGCTTTTTCTGATACTACAAGGCAGGCTGGCATACAATTTAGGACTTGATTCCGTTTAGTTGTATATTGTTTTCTCATTAGTCTGGTTTCCCCTACTGGGAGAGACATGGCCATGGACCTATGTTTCCTCGTTTTTCTCAGCACTTGGCCCAGAGCTGGACACATACGAGGCTCAAGTGAGCTCTGCCTCTATCTGTTCTACCTCTGCTCCCACCATCCCATCATCTCCCCACCATCCCTCCATCTTTTCTCCCTCTCCTGCCCACAGCTGCTGGTACCTCTTCTACGACGTCTAGGCGATTATGGAGAGCTTTGTGTTCATCACACCACTTCTTCCAAAGGTCTGCCTGCCCATTAGAGGGCTTAAATGATTGTCCAGCTGCAGAAGACACAAACTTGGTTTAAGGCTGAGTTCCCTTCACCCAACTGTCAGCTTCCCTATAACTCGAGAAAGCAGCAAGAACACCTGGGCTCTAAGAAGGTAGAGCTCTGCTTCTTGAAGCAGGGGAGATTCAAAGTCAATAGATGTGAGTGTCCTCTGGCATCTCCATATTCCTACTTACCATTCAAGGCTCACCTCATGAGCCATCCTTCCTGAAGCTTTCCAAGACCCTTTAACTCAAGATGACTGAATGGTATCTCCTTTCTCTGAAGTCTTATATACTTAGAATAATAATATTCTTGTATTTATATTGTACTTTGTATATTTTATTTTATTGTATACTTATATTGTATTCACATTTACATTGTACTTTTTCTATCTTATTTTATTGTCTATGCTATGTTCACATTGATATTTTTTGCATTGTACCATATTGCATTGTACTTTTTTGCATTGTACCATATATTTATATTGTATTCACATTTATGTCGTACTTTTTGTATCTTATTTTATTGTCTATTTATATTGTATTCACATTTATATTGTACTTTTTATATTGTATTATATATTTATATTGTATTCACATTTACATTGTAGTGATCCCTCATCTATCATGGGAGTTACATTCCAGAGACCTCTGTGATAGATGAAAATCGATGAAGTAGTGGCATTATATTTATCTTATTATTTATACGTATGTAAATTCAAACTTTTATGAAAACTTCACAAAAACACAACATGCAGTGATCAGATGTCAATGTGAAGTGGAAGAGGAAAGATGTTGAACATATGGACACAGTGTGGGAGAACCAATAGATGGATGAGACAGTCACTGAGCTAATCAGCGCCCAGGATATAGAGCAGAGCACTGTAGTTGGCTGCCTTTCATTCCAACTGCCAATAGTGTGTGTGTACAACCTCACGTTGACAAACTTGTGCAAGTGGCATACTGCATTTCCATTGTGCACAGTACGGTATTCATCCCCAAAACTCTGCAATACAGAATTAGATATATTTTTGTATCTTGTTTTATTGTCTATACTGTATTTACATTTATATTGTACTTTTTGTATCTTATTTTATTGTCTACACTGTATTTACATTTATATTGTACTTTTTGTATCTTATTTTATTTGTCTATACTGCATTCACATTTGCATTGTACTTTTTGTATCTTATTTCGTTGTATATTTATACTGTATTCATATTGAGATTATACTTTAAAGTTTAACAAATCACTTTTACTTACATTATCCATTCAGTCTTCACAAGAACCCTGTAAGGCAGGTATTATTGTCATCCCTCCCCTTATTAAAATATAATATTCTAATTTTCCCTGTTATATGTAATAATTTGTAACATTCATTTTCTAAAATTTTGAGTTTCAAATTCTCTTCCTCCCTCCCTCCCTTTCTCCTTTCCCTAAGAGGGTAAGCATTTGGATCTAGGTTATTATACACGTGCGGATCATATCATGCCCCTTTTACAAGTTAGGAATCTGAGTTTGAGAGTGGTTACTTGTTCAGTGACTTGTTCAGTGTTACACAAGTAAGTACCAAAGGAGAGATTCAATCCCTAGTCTTCCTGATTCCAAATCCAGCCTTCTATCTATTAAATAATGCCAACTTCCTACTTAAACCAATGCCCCATGATTTTACACTTGACCATGGAGTGTCTTGTACCTTTCTTTTCTTGTTTCATGCGCAGAGTGGTCAGAGAAAGAGACTGGGTTTTCTACTTGCTGTTCAAGATGTAATAGTAATGTCACTCTTTTATTCAGAATCCTGTAACCAGTTGCTATTGACACAGAACAGGCTTTTAGAATTCTTTAGCTTGCAGAACAATTGCTATTTAGCATAGAACATAGGGACTACTGGGAAGAGGTTAAAACGTTTTTTCCTTACCAATAACTTTCAATCCCATTTTTGTTTAAGGAAATAGACTTTACAGGAGATTTCCTTCAACTAGTAGGGTAAGAAAAGTCTAAAATAGTTTCTGAACACATTAATGAACCATTAAACTGATAAGCCTAGCAGAAGGCAATATGGTTCATTTTAAGAGTAAAAGAGAAAGGGCAACTAGGTGGCTCAATGGATAGAGGACCAGGCCTAGAGACTAGAGGTCCTGGGTTCAATTCTGATCTCAGGTACTTCCTATCTATGTGACCCTGGGCAAGTCACTTAACTTTAATTGCCTAGCCCTTATTACTCTTCTGTCTAAAAACTGACACTAAGACAGAAGGTAAGGGTTAAGAAAAAAGTGAAAAAGAGATAAGAAGTTGACACTATTCTGCCTTAAAATTGACACTAAGACAGATGATAAGAATTTTTAAAAAAAGTGGAAAAGAGGTAAGAAGTTGAAATCTATTTTAATCTGAGCACAAAGCCTCCCATCTCCTAATCTTACTTTGCCCTCATCATGATCTCCCATCCATTTACCCCTCAAGTAATTTCCTAAGCCACTTCCTCCTCTCTAACTTCCTTTTCTTCCCTTTCTGATCTCTGCCATATAATTAGCCAATTCAGTGCCCCATGTCCTGTACTCAACCTCTTTTCCTGTTGCTATGCATTCCTTGCCAAACCCCAACCCTGGATGACTTTCACTATTCACCTCCTCCACTCCTATTCCCATAAGACTGAAAAGAGCTGGAGGGAGCCACAACTGAAATGGATCAATTATAAATTTATGTTCCCAACTTTGGTAGAGTCATCCAGAGACAGAGAACACAGTTCAGGGCATCTGTGTTAAGTGACATATATATAGACGGGACATTCATGACCCAGGGCAAATGCATCAAGATGTAAATAATGACTTCCACATCCCAAAACTACCAATGTCTTCTCTGAATGTAATTGTCTACCTGCCCCAAGTTTCTTTTTACTCCACTCTATTTTTCATAGAGCCAAGAAAATAATTTTCCTGAAGCATAGGTCTAACCATTCCCCATCCCTTCTCAAAATCAAATGACTCTGTATTCAATTTTTCTTAAATGGGGTAGCTAGATGGTTCAGTGGATTGAGACCCAAGCCTAGAAATAGGAGATCCTGGGTTGAAATTCAACTTTAGATACTTTCTATGTGGTTGATTCCAAGACAGATGGTAAGGAGAAATGAAGAAAGAAAGAAAGGAAAAAAGAAAGTGAGAAAGAAAGGAAGAAAAGAAAAAAAAAGAAAGGAAGAAAGAAAGAAAGAAAGAAAGAAAGAAAGAAAGAAAGAAAGAAAGAAAGAAAGAAAGAAAGAAAGAAAGAAAGAAA
>NC_058131.1:663457096-663477988 GCF_016433145.1 Gracilinanus agilis | reverse complement strand
AGGAGGAGGAGGAGGAGGAGGAGGAGGAGGAGGAGGAGGAGGAGGAGGAGGAGGAGGAGGAGGAGGAGGAGGAGGAGGAGGAGGAGGAGGAGGAGGAGGAGGAGGAGGAGGAGGAGGAGGAGGAGGAGGAGGAGGAGGAGGAGGAGGAGGAGGAGGAGGAGGAGGAGGAGGAGGAGGAGGAGGAGGAGGAGGAGGAGGAGGAGGAGGAGGAGGAGGAGGAGGAGGAGGAGGAGGAGGAGGAGGAGGAGGAGGAGGAGGAGGAGGAGGAGGAGGAGGAGGAGGAGGAGGAGGAGGAGGAGGAGGAGGAGGAGGAGGAGGAGGAGGAGGAGGAGGAGGAGGAGGAGGAGGAGGAGGAGGAGGAGGAGGAGGAGGAGGAGGAGGAGGAGGAGGAGGAGGAGGAGGAGAATATTTATTCTTGTATTAAGTGCTTTCTATATTTAAAGCAGCTAGGTGGCGCAGTGGATCAGAGTACTGAGTCCAGAGTCATCTCCCTGAGTTCAAATCTGGCCTCAGACACTAACTGAGTAACCTTGGGCAAGTCACTTGATCCTATTTGCCCCAGTTTCCTCATCTGCAAAATGAGCTTGAGAAGGAAATGACAAATCACTCCAATATCTGTGCCAAGAAAACCCCAAATGGGTTCATGGATACTACTGAAATAGTAGGGAGAAATCAGGAAAGGATTCATGTAGGAGAACCCCTCCCACAATCATCTCCTCTTCCTAACTTCTGTTAATGTCAAGGATACCACCATTTTGTCTGGCACTCCAGCTCACAACTTAGATCTATGACATTCTCAGTTCTTCACTCTCTGTTGTCAAGGCATGTTCATTTCTCCCTTACTGGCATCTCTTGTACATGCCTTCCTTTCTCCTATGGCACTACCAGTAATACTGATAATCTCACACCAGACTAATATATTACCATCTTTTTGCCAAAGCCTCTCCTGATTCCAATCCATCTTCCATTTAGCTGTCAAAATGATCTTCCAAGAGCGCACGTATAACCATGTGACCCATGGTTTTACCCTGTCCTTCCCCCCCCCCACCCTCCCCCCTACCCCCAACTCAACTCCATTGGCTCCCTATCACCTCCTGGATCAAATATCAAATCGACTGTTCAGTGTTCAAAACCATTCACCACCTGCCTCACCTCCATCTTTCCAGTTCTCCTACACTTAACACCTAGTGCTTCTCCCTCACTCCTTATACATTATTATAGCAACACTGAACTCCTTTCTGTTCCTCAAACAAGACATTTCCTCCTGATTTTGGCATTTTCTCTGGCTGTCTCCCATGCCTGGAATGCCTTCCCTCCTGACTTCCCTGACTTCCTTCAAATCCCAACTAAAAGCAATCCTTCAGGAAGCCTTTCTCCATAATTCTGGTTCCTTCCCTCTGGTCACTATTCCCTATTTATCTTGTATATAATTTGTTTGTACCCAGTGGATTTTTTTAAACCCTTACCTTCTGTCTTAGAATCAATACTGTGCATTGGTTCCAAGGCAGCAGAGTGATAGGGGCTGGGCAATGGGGGCCAAGTGACTTGCCAGGTCCTTCCATTGCCAGGCTTGGTTCTCCATCTACTGTGCCAGCTAACTGCCTCAGTGCATTTTTTAAATTCAATTTTTATTCAATTTTAATTGCTGGATTCTTTCCCTCCTACATCCTTCTTCCCCTTCATCATGAGAAAGCAAGAAAAACAAAGTCCATTACAAACATGTATAGTCAATCAAAATGAATCCCCACATTGGGGAAAAAATGTTCTTCAATCTGTACTCCATTTCCATCTCTATCCAGAGGCCATGTTCTCATGAAGACTCATCTTCCCAAATTCAAATCCAGTTTCAGATACTTACTAGTTGTGTGACCCTGGACAAATCACTTTACCTTGTTTGCCTCAGTTTCCTCATCTGTAAAACGAACTGGGAAAGGAAATGGCAAACCACTCCAGTATCTCTGCCAAGAAAATCCCCACTGGGGTTATAAAGCGTTGGACATAACTGTATTAATGCTGGTCTGATGCTCGGATCTTAGCATTTTTTATCATAGCTAGATGTTGAAATGGAGAGAACCCTGGATCTGGAATCAAGAAGACCTGAGTTCAAATCCAGTCTCAGATACTTAATAGCCCTAGTGACTAAGCAGGTCACTTAAGCCTTTCTATCTCCTGTGCTGAATGCAGAATGTATTTAGAGTTTCCTCCTCTGAAGATTGAGGATAATATAACAAGACTAGGCTCAAATGAAGTCATATTTGTAAAACGCTTTGCAAACCTTAAAGAGCTATATAAATTGTAGCTATTGTTCTTTTTTTAAAATCTCTTACCTTCTGTCTTAGAATCAATAATTTATATTGGTTCCAAGACACAAAAGCAGATAATGGTGTTAAGTGACTTACCCAGGATCACACAATTAGGAAATGTCTGAGGTCAGATTTGAATCCTGTCTGTCTAGGAGTGGCTCTCAATCTACCAAGACACCTAACCATCCCTACTATTTTTATTCTTAACAGAGGAGTATAATAGGGAGAATATGGGGGAGAGGGGTGGGCGGAGGATAGAGAAGGCAAGTCAAAAGACCCTCAGCTCCTTTTCTATCCCCAAAAGAACAAAAATATTAGAGCTGGAGAGAACCATTCTTTGGAAACTTCAGTTAAGCCAAAAGGGGGAAACTGAATGGGGTTTTGTGGAAGCTGGGCTGATGAAGGACTGCCCCTTTCCGCCCATTTCCAAAGGCCAATGGCCAAGGAAAACAGGAAATGGAGGGAGCCATCAGTGTGGTAGGCAGGCTGTTCCAGCCCCTAGAGCTGGGGCCAGAGCCAATGGGAAATGTAGTTGACAGTTGGAGAAGCTGCCTTGCACAATGTCCCCCTGTTCTCTCTTGCTCGAAGCCCAGATAACGGTTTCAGAGAATCACAGAACTTCATAGATGGCAGGGACCTTAGACGTCATCTGGCCCAACCTCATTTAACAGTGAAGGAAATGAAGAAAGAGATTGGCCAATCTGCCTTTTCGTAATTATGACGTGCTAACTCTTCTTCACGCAATTTTCCTTCTAGAGAACAGGGGTAGGGACGTCTCATCTTCTGCCTCCATGCCTTGGCATCGACTGCCCCCAGCCCAAACCTGGGATGTTCTTCCTCCTCCCCTCTGCTCTTGGAGGCAGGAGCCAGGCTCTGGTGGTAGAGAGGGGCTTATGCTTTAGGAGATGTCGGGGGACTGTATGCCTGTCAGAGGAGGCGACTCTGGGAGCCAGACACCAGTGCCAGGCTGAGGGGGTGCCTTGTAGTCTGGGAGTCAGTGCCAAAATAGAGAGGAGCGACATGTAAGCCAGGCTGTTTGTTCTGGGAGTGGGGAGAAGGGGGTGCCTATAAATCTAAGCACTGCCAACGTGGAGGAGGTGGTGAGTTCCAGTCTAGGCATCTGTATCCAGGGGAGAAGAGATACCTTATTATCTAGGCATCAGTGCCTACGGGAAAGGGACAGGATACTGTTTAGGCACTGCTGTTCCCCCTGGCTAATTTTATTTTTTTAATTTATTTTTATTTTATTGATTAATTATGAAAAATGATCCATGGTTCCATGATTCATCTTCTTTCCCTCCCCTCCCATGGCTTCCTGTAAGTCCCAAATTCAAGTCCTGCCTTCAACTGAAAGCCTTCTCCAACTCTTCTTAATTACAGTGCTTTCCCTCTTTTAATGATTTCCTTGTCGATCCTTATTTTTAATTATAATTTTAATTCTTATCCTCTATACAACTTGCTTTGTATACGTTTGTGTTCATGTTCTCTCCCACATTTGAGATTATAAACTCTTTGAGGGCAGCAACTGTCTTTCGACTCTTTTCTTTATGCCTAGCACTTAGTACAGTGCACATAGTAGGTGCCTAAGTAATCTTCATCAAATTGAATCAAATTGGCTGAGGTGTCTGGGTGCACTTCGCGCCCCGGTCAGAAGTCTGGAGGTGGGAAGGGGGAGGAGGACCTGATTGTGTCAGACACCAGTGACTGGGGTAGGGGGCAGGCTGGGGTGGTAGAGGGAGGGAGGAGAGGCCAGGAAGGCTGAGTACTTCAGGGAGGGGCTGGGCGGGGAGGGGGCTGTGCCCAGTGCTCTTTCTTGCAGTGCCTAGGTGGAGAGGGTAACTTGAGAGCTAGACATTATCTTAGTTTCAGAATCGCTACCTAAGCAAACTCTAGGGATTTAGGCTACAGCCCAAACTTCCATTTATGCAAAGGACAAACTTCCCTTTTGTTGGCTAATCTTTGAATTTGGAAGCTCAAAAAGGGAATCGTAGCTTGGGGGGTCTTGGGTAATTCATTCCGTATTCTGATTGCATCCCTGGGAGTTGGGGTGGAGGTAGGGGCGGGAGAGAAATCCTGAAGACTTGGAGAGGTGGGTCTCTATTTATATTCAAATGCTTGGCTGGAATCCTTGTGGGAGATTAAGGAGGGATAATAGTGACCATTTCCCTGGATGTTCCCTCTTTGACTCCTCCCTTTCTAACCCTACTAAGTCCATCCCTTTCCCTACAGCTTTTGTTTTTATTTGGCTGGGGAGGGGAGGAGAGGAGGGTTGGGGTAGGGCGGAGCTGGGTGGGTTGGAGAGCCTTGTGATGGAGAGAGAAGAAGCACAAGTTGGCTTCTGGGAAAAACTTGCAAGAGTCAAGTTGGCTGAAAAACTCTGGCTCCCAGCCTAAAGCGGGCATTCCCTAACGAGGGTGCCTGCACCCCTGGGAGGCAAGAAAAGCCTGTCGAGGGAGTACAGGGGCTTAATTAAATAATCTCTAATCTTATGTAGTTAAACAAGGAAAATTAGAATTTAATGGCCTTTTTTTTATTGAATAAAAGGCAAGTAATAGTTTCCTGAGGGCCATCGGATAGGAAGCAAGGTGGCTTTCTCATTCTAAATATCGAGCGCCAGGTTCTTCATGAAAGCCCTTCAGTTATCCTGGTTATGCCTAAGCTGGGAGTTGGGAATTAAACTATTTCTCTTTGTTACCTCTGTAAATAAAGGAAGTGGGGAGTTGTGACAAAAATGCTGGACAAAATCAGGAAAACTAGTTTATATCCTGTTTCTGAAATGCACTAGCTCTGTGATCCTGGGCAAGTCAGTTTAGCTCTGCTGCCTCCGTTTCCTCGATTGTAAAATGAGTATAATATTAGCACATCCCCCTATGTCTCGCCACCAATCACCCCTTTGTTTATGAGGATCTAGTATTTGTAAACTACAATGTCTGGTGCATAATAAATGTTAGTTAAATGTTCAAAGTCTTCTTATATCCAGGCTAACCACACTTGCATTTTACAAAGACCAATCTTTTAAGCAAATTAAGGCTCGAGGAACACTGTGCGCCCCTTTTTTCAGTGCCAGTATTTTTCAGGGCTGCTTTCTTCTTTTGGTGTCCACTTGCCACCCAGTTCTCACCTAGGGCTCCAAGAAGCTGTAGCATGTGCAGTGGCCACATCCCTGTCTGTAAACTGTCTCAGCAGAAGGGTTGAAGGATGTTGAGGCAAACCAACAGAGCTCAGACCTGTCAGGGAGGTAGAGGAGTGTCAACCCCAAGCTTGGGAAGGCTTTTTCTGGCAGAAGGGACAGATGAGAACAATTTGTCCCAGCAGCCATGAAACGCGGCTGAAGCAGGCACTGTGGGTCCCTTGGAGCAGTGATTCCCAAAGTGGGCGCCACCGCCCCCTGGTGGGTGCTGCAGCGATCCAGGAAAGCAGTGATAGCCTCAGATGCATTTGGGATTTCTAATGTTTTAATTTTTTTTGTATTACATTCTATTCTGAGTTCAATAAATAGCTTCATAATTTCAAAGTTCAATGTTTCTAATTTACACCTTTCTTTACTATATTTTATGAAAAAGGTAGAAACATTGATGCATTTATCTTTCCTATTAATTGCTATTAAAATTTTAAAAAATTAATTTCCAGGGGGCTAAGTAATATTTTTTCTGGAAAGGGGGCGGTAAGCCAAAAAAGTTTGGGAACCACTGCCTTAGAGCTTGGTCAGACATCAAAGAAGCCAAGGTCAACCACTGCATCCAGGACCATTACCAGTTGACTTTTGTCTTGTCACTGGACTTCACTGACTCTGAAAGAGAGAGTAAGGCTGATGACTTTGTGCAATTCTGCCCTGCTTAAATCCAAATTACATGTGAGTCAAAAGATCACCATTGATGTCATGTTGGTCTTCTTCAAATACAAGTGACAACAGCCATGGGACTATGAAGAGGGATCCTGTCCTCTGCCTGGGTGGGAGCTTTCTATGAAGACCACCAGACTCCAGAGGTGAAACAGTGAAATAGTGAAATAGTGATAGTTCTTCTTCCCGCTCAGAATATCCTAAATCCTACCTAGGTTTCAACTCTTGTATCTACCCCTCACAGACATCTCAAACCCAACATGTCTCAAGACCTTCAATATGTTTCCTCAAAATTCACTGATGCAGTAGATAGAGTTGGACCTAGAAACAGGAAGACAAGAGTTTGAATCCTACCTCAGATTTTTTACTACATGTATGATCCTGGACAAGTCACATCACCTTTTTCTGACTTAGTTTCCTCCTCTGTAAAATGGGATAATAACAGAGTCAACTAACTGTTGCTCAGTGGATACAGCACTGGACCTGGATTCAGGGAAACTTGAGTGCAAATCTGCTTTGTAACCCTGGGCAATTCATTTAACCCCTTGTTTGCCTTGTTATCTTCAATTATAAAATTAGGATAAAAAAAGCACCTACCTCCCAGGGTTGCTGTAAGCATAATAAGAAACTATATTTATAAAACACTTTGTAAATCATCTTATATAAATGTTTGCTTAGTAGTATTGCATGATTTTTGTTGCTCAGTCTTGCCCTACTCTTCATGACCCCATTTGGGTTTTCTTGGCAAAAATGGTTTGCCATTTCCTTCTTCAGCTCATTTTACATATGAGGAAATTGAGGCAAAGAGGGTAAATGATTTGCCCAGGGTCACCTAGCTAGTAAGTGTCAGAGGCTAGATTTGAACTCAGGTCTTCCTAACTTCAAGCCCCAATACTGAATCCACTAAGCAACATAACTGGCTTTATTATGTGATTAACTGGTTGAAAGTTATACTTTCTCTCTCTCTCTCTCTCTCTCTCTCTCTCTCTCTCTCTCTCTCTCTCTCTTCTCTTCTCTTCTCTTCTCTCTCTATCATTTTCTGTGATGAATTAAATAAAATAAGTTCATAGATCACCAGCAGGATTCAACACACATACATGCATGTACATATATACACACATAAACATGTATAATAACACAAATAAACATGCACATGTAATACAAATAGATATAAATGCATACACACATGTATGTATAAAATACGGTGAAGGGCACTAGCCATTAAAGGAAAGCATTCAAAATGATCTTGAGCTGAATCAAGAAGGAAATTAGACAGACAAGGACACACATTCAAGGCATGGGGGACAGCCAGTCAAAGGAAAAGAGATGGAAAATGAGTTAGTCAATAGAGGGCAGCAGAACACTCATCAAACGTATCACATAGTAGGCATTCAATCGGAATTTAATTGAATAGCTAGCATTCGGGTAGCTCCTTAAGGTTTACAAATCACTTGACAAGTATTATTTTATGCTCACAATAATCCTGGAAGGTGAATGCTATTATTATCACTATTTTACAGATGAATAAACTGAGGCAGACAGAAGTTAAGTGATTTGGTCAGGATCACACAGCTAGTGTTTGGAAGCCAGTTTGGGACTTAAGTCTTCCTGAACAGAACTTAGAGAAAATGCAAAACTGAAAAGTATAATTCTACTGTCAAAATGCTTAACAATCAAGTAGAAAGTTAAGCCTTCTGCACAAAAATATATCATTCAAGAATGTGGTGATTATACAGAAGAAATTGATTTTTAACAAGAAATCAAGGAGCATTGCATAGAGGTGGTACACTAAAATCACACCTTGAGGTAGAAAAGAATTTCACTAGACTGACATCATAATTTTAAAAATCATAGTTTTAGAACTGAAAGCCTATTTGTTTTAAAGTGAAGCAGCTAGGACCCAGATTATCTGTGTGTTGCCCCGAGAATTGTAATGAAACTCTAGAGATATAACTGTCAGCATTATTATTTTACAAAGGAGGAAACTGAAGTTTAGAGAGGGAAGTAATTTATTTGTAGTCACACAATTAACAAGTAGTAGCTGAATGTTTTCACTCTTTCCTCTATACTGTCTGTATCAAGGTTATGGGATACTAGGCTTAGTGGATAGGGGACCAGGTCTGGAGATGGGAGGTCTTGAGTTCAAATTTGGCCTCAGCTGTGTGACCCTGGGCAAGTTCCTTAACTACCAATGCCTAGCCTTTACTTTTCTTCTGCCTTGGAACCAATACTTAATATTAATCGTAAGAGAGCAGGTAAGAGTTTGTTAAAAAAGCTTATTTGATTTCTATCTGGTCTGAGACACTTTCTAACTATATGACCCTGGACAAGTCCCTTAACACCCATTGCCTAGCCCTTACTGCTCTTCTGCCTTGGAACCAATATTTAATATTGATTCTAATACAAAAAGTAAGGATTTCTTTGTTGTTGTTGTTTTTAAAGATTTTATGATCCTTATCTGACCTCAAATACTTTCTAGCTGTGTGACCCTGGGCAAGTCACTTATTTGCCTTCTGTCTTAAAATTGTTACAAAGACAAAAAAGCAAGGGTTTAAAAAACAAACAAACCATATGATCTCCTAGGTCCCTTCCAACTTTAAAGGCTACCCTTTTCCTTAAGGATGCTCTGGGTCCTTCTTTGTCATTTTCACACAAAAAATTCCCCTTCTTTCCCCTGTCTGCTACCAGACTTCCAAGACTGAAGGCTAAGCTGTAAATATCTAAAGCCCTAACTCTCTGAGGACTGCTAATCCTCAAACCAAAGGGCCAGTGAAGTAAGCTCTTTAAATAGCAGCAAATACTCCCGGAGTCACCCAGGGCATGTGTTGGAGGTCAGCTGGCTCTCTGGGAGGCTTTACTGAAGGACAGGGGCTGGTGCTGAGTGGAGAGGACAGGAAAGCACCCAGAACTATGAATTTTGTGGCCCGGTTGCTTTACTTGAAGGAACCGCTGGACCGAACTTCTGGGGCTCACTTTGGAGGCGAAGAAGACTATGACCTTTTCTGGCCAAGGTTGGAGAATGCTGGGATCTAAGTTAGAACTAGAATTGTGCCCGTCCCTGCCCACCTCTGACTTCCTTTAGGGACTCATGGATCATCCCCCAGTTAGGAACGGACCCAATAGACCCAGGGGAACCGACCGCCCAGAAATCTGGTCACCCTGGTTGCCTCCTTACACTGCTGGGGTTAAGTTCCTGCTTCAACTCTTTGTCTATGTGGCTGTTGTTTTGTTTAGGTAATGCTACAGCTCTTACCTTACTTTGGACAGGGGAGGTGTGGATAGGGGCTGGGTTTGTAGGGGTGGGAAGGGGAGAATGATGGATGCAAACTGTCACCCCAGGAAACTGTCAGTGTTTTGGGGTGTGCCCACTATGGGTCATCACCCGGTCTTGATTCTGGACTTCCTGGGGCTTTTTTGAGCCAAGGAATATTGTAATTAAAGCCATAGAAACACCCTATTGGGGACAAAGGGCAATGGGGGGAAAGGAATCTCATTCTCTATATATTCTTTTTCTTGGTTGCCCACAAGCTTGGGAAAGGGATTCTATTCTTTCTTTATTGCTCCAAAATATCCATTTTGTCCCTATTAGTCCTTTCCTGTGTTGGAGCATGGACTATTGAGTCTGAAGGTCTAGCTCCTTCTCTGGGCTCTGCTACTTACTGTGTGACCTTGTCAAAGTCATTTAATAGCTTGGAGTCTTGGTTTCCTCATCTATGCCTTGGGAATAATTGTATTCACACTGCCTGTTCCACAGGATTTGTTGTGAAAATCATTGGTTTGTACACTTCAAACTCTACAAGATTCTGAGGCTATTCACCTGCAAGGTCAAGTGGCAGTACAGGGAGGAAGTGCATGTCACCAGCTGGGGGGTAAATCTTTATAATAACCTCCAGCTTTTCTGCCAAGTTTTTGGTTCCTAGAGAATTCCAAGCATGGAGTAGATGACCACTCTGTGAGGCTGGTGTAGATCCAGAAGGAATGGACTAGACGGACTCTGAAGAGCCCTCTAAATCTGAAATTCTGTGATCTCTATATACCACCCATCAACTCTTATTTGGAGGTGATGGTTTGGTTTTTTTAACCCTTACCTTCCATCTTGGAATCAATATGAAGCGTTGGTTCCAAAGCAGAAGAGAGGTAGGGGCTAGGCAAAGGGGATTAAGTGACTTGCCCAGGATCACACAGGTAGAAAGCATTTGAGGCCACATTTGAACCCAAGACCTCCCATTTTTCAGACCTGGCTCTCTACCTTTTAAGCCACCCAACTGCCCTTTTTAAATAGAGTTTTAAAGTTTATATATTAAACATTTAAATTTTGTACATTGTATTTTTTGCATTCTACCATAGCCCTATGAAATGGGTACCAGAGGAGGTACTGGGAGATCTTATAGATAGTAAATGTCAGGCTAAATCTGAACCCAGATCTTCTTGACTTTGATATAATATTTCACTTTACAAAAGCACAAATATACAATATATATTATATGTTTATGTATTAAGTTTATTTTTATAATGATAAAAATGGCTGGCATCTACGACCTCTTTCTGGTTTTCCATTAGGCAGGTTAATGCATTCTTTAATATAGTTTAAGGTATGCATTCTTTAGGTTCCAACAAAACTTTATTTTAAAATGTAAACAAACAAACAAATATTATTAGCTCACTGGCCATGAGAAAAACAGGTAGAAGGCTAGATTTAGGATGGATTCGACCCACTGGGCAGACACCTCATCTAGAGTTAAGGAAGTGATGGAGAAAATGCTAATACTGCACATTAAACTCAAAGTGGGTCTAGCAGAGAGTGCTTTGTTAAACATTCACCAGCATACTCTGGTTAAGGCATGTATTTTTAAAGTTTTGTCCTCACAAGGTACGTAGACTAGATTAAGGATATTGGTGACACCTTAGTAGATGGTTCAGTCTCACAAGGATTATTCTTAAATGCCCCTTAAATTCACATGTATGAATAGAAGAAGATGTCTTAAAATCTCCAACATCGGGCACAATTTAAAGCTCAAAAAAAGGTTTCCCTGAGTTCTCACAGCAAACAGAGACAACTCACATGATTGTAGTTTTTATACGCATTATCTAATTTGATCCTTACAATATCCCTGTGGGGTAGCCGACATAAATATTATTATCCCTGTTGTACAGATGAAGAAGCTGAGGTTTGGAGATGCTCAGTGATCTGACCAATCTCCTACAAGCTTGTATATGGCCTGTTTAGCAATCAAGGTCTCAGAGCCCCAAGACCAGTTCTCA
Source organism: Gracilinanus agilis (assembly GCF_016433145.1). Classification (NCBI taxonomy): domain Eukaryota; kingdom Metazoa; phylum Chordata; class Mammalia; order Didelphimorphia; family Didelphidae; genus Gracilinanus; species Gracilinanus agilis. The sequence continues at coordinate 663,466,582 of NC_058131.1, read as the reverse complement.
GTACTCAATAGGGTTCATTCCTGTCCAACTCTTCATAATCCCATTTAGAGTTTCCATAACAGAAATATTGCCATTTCCTTTTCCAGCTCATTTTGCAGATAAGGCAAACAGGATTAAGTGATTTGCCTAAGGTCACACAGCTAGTAAGTGCTTGAGGTCAAATTTAAACTCAAGCAGATGAGGGCAGCTGGGTAGCTCAGTGGGTTGAGAGTCAGGGTCCTGGGTTCAAATCCAGCCTTCAGATACTTCCCAGCTGTGTGACCCTGGGCAAGTCACTTGACCCCCCCATTGCCCACCCTTACCATTCTTTCACCTAGGAGCCAATACACAGAAGTTAAGGTTTAAAAAAAAATAGTTAACTAACAAACTCAAGCAGATGAGTTTGACCTTCTAGCCACTGGACCACCACTTTAGCTGCTTCTGTCCTAATATTGTGTGTCAAGAGTAAGGCTTCTGAGTCAAGTACAATATCACACACACACAAAGGATCCGAAATTGCTGGCAAGTGTAATAATGAAAACCGACAACTTTATTGTACAGTTTAGCAGATCTAGCTTTTATTCCCCTGGGACAAGGTGACAAATTTTCCCCCAAGTCCCTGGAGTGTGTCTCACTGTGCATTTCTGATCTCATTTTGCTGTTTTCGCAGTTATGCCGAGGAGCTGATCTCCAGCAGGTAGGTTTCTTCAATCACAACTGGACATCCCTTCTTGTGCATGGATATGCATAACTAACAAAACTGAGAGATCCTTGAAGACCAACTGGGTGGGTGAGGAGGGCACAGAAGACAGCTATGTGAAAGGGCAAAGAAATAGAGCAAAAGATAACTGGGAGATTGGTTGGATAGAGAAAAAGCAAATAGATTTGCTAGATAATAGAGAAATTGGATTGATAGATAACAAATAGATTTGATAGCCTAGCTAGATAACAGAGATACATAACAGAGACATAGATTGGATTTTTAATTTAATAATGTAATTTAATTAATTAATTAAGAATATTTTTCCATGGTTACCTGATTCATGTTCTTTCCCTCTCCTCCTTCCCCCCTCCCCCCATAGCCAATGAGTAATTCCACTGGGTTTTACTTTTATATATGCCATTGATCAATACCTATTTCCATATTATTAATATTTGCATTAGGGTGATCTCTTAGAGTCTACAACCCCAATCATGTCTGTATCAACCAGTCGTTTTTCTTCTGTGTTTCTACTTCCACAGTTCTCAGAGAGATAGATAGAAAGAAAGAAAGAAAGAAAGAAAGAAAGATAGATAGATAGATAGATAGAAAGAAAGAAAGAAAGAAAGAAAGAAAGAAAGAAAGAAAGATAGATAGATAGATAGATAGATAGATAGATAGATAGATAGATGATAGATAGATAGATAGATAGATAGATAGATAGAAAGAAAGAAAGATATAGATAGATAGATAGATAGATAGATAGATAGATAGATAGAAAGATAGATAGAAAGAAAGAAAGAAAGATAGATAGATAGATAGATAGATAGATAGATAGATAGATAGATAGATAGAAAGATAGATAGATAGATGGATGGATGGATAGATAGATAGATAGATAGATAGATAGATAGATAGATAGATAGATAGATAGATAGATAACAAAGAGATTTTCTAGATAACAGGGAGGATGTTTGGATAGATAAATAAATAGATTTGATAGATAATCTAGAGATAACTAGATAACAGACAGATTAGACAGATAACCGAGATAGAATAGATAAGATATAGATTTAAAAGATATATAACATATAGATAGATAAAAATAGATCCTATATACATATATTTATTAAGCATCTACTATGTGTAAGATACAGTGTTAAGTGTTGGGAATATAAACACAGGCACCAAGATGATCCTTGCCTTCATGGAGCTTATATTTTAATGGGGGAAGACAACATACAAGAGAAAGCTGAAGGGTGGTGGGATAGAATGGAAAGTCCCTGGCATTGTGGTGAAGAATGGCAAGTTAGGATTGGTCCTGGGAGAGGAATGAAGGCTAACTATCCCCTGCCCTTCTCCAAACTGGAAGAATCATTTCATTCATCTGAAAACACAACACGGAGTATGCCGGATTTGGCTTGAGTAATAGCTTAATAACTCAAGGTAAAGTTGTGTGACCTGCTTTAACTGACACTAAATGTTTTCACTCTATGAGTCATCCTCTTTTGCTCCTCTCTAATTCAGTCATCCCTACACAGACTCGATTGGGAAATAAAAATATTAACAGTATTGACGACTGACATCTATAAAGAGTTTAAGGCTTGCCTTTTGGACTCTATGTACATTATCTCATTTGAACCTAACGATTTTACACCAGAACCATCACAGCTATTATTACTCCAATTTTAAGGATGAGAAAACTGAGGATGTTCTTTGTTCAAATACTGGAAGCAGGGATTTGAGCCCAATTAGACAGCAGTTGAAGTGGATAGAATGACAGGCCTGGAGTCCAGAAGACACCATCTCCCCAAATTCAAATCTGACTTCAGATATATGTACTTGACCAGTGACCCTGGGCGGGTTATTTAACCCTATCTACCTCAGTTTCCTCATCTGTAAAATGATCCAGAGAAGGAAATGGAAAACCAGTATATTTGTCAAAAAAAAAAAAAAAAAAAACTCCTTATGGAGTCACAAAGCCTTGGATACAACTGAACAATAATTAAATCAGAAATCACTTGGGATAGCTACAACAGTCTTTTCACTGGAACCCCAACTCCCTTAGAATGGGACTTTCCTCAATGACCCAGACCACAGAAATGTACATCAATGGAACAGCTCAGTTAGGTGCTTCTAGAAGGTTGTCTTTGTAACACTCCTAGTTCATGGAATAGTAAAGCCATTTAGGGGTGTTGTGAGACTCAAGGGAGACAATGAATGGAAAGCACTTTGCAAACTTTAAATCGCTATATAAATGCCAGTTGTTGGGGGTGGCTGGGTTAGCTCAGTGGATTGAGAGCCAGAACCAAAGACGGGAGGTCCTAAATTCAAATCTGGCCTCAGATACTTCCCAGCTGTGTGACCCTGGGCAAGTCACTTGATCCCCATTGCCCACCCTTACCACTCTTCAATACACAGTATTGATTCCAAGATGGAAGGTGAGGGGTTTTCAATAAATAAATAAATGCCAGTTGTTGTCCCTCTGGTGATGACTCCATGCCCAGAGCCTTCTCCTGCAGTGTTTATATATTAAACAAAGGTGGGCTGGGAGGTGGGGTGGGGAGGTGGAAGTTTGCAAGGAAAGTTAAGTTTAATCTGCATCATTAACATCTTCTTAAACCCATTCAATCAATGAAATGATGAATCAACAAAAGTAAGCCAGCAAAAAGAATAGATCAATCCCAGATTTGTAAATCTGAGACTGGTGTATAAATATTTACACTGAAAATTTAACAATCAGCTTGAATGTGTCCAGGACACCTCCAGATTAATCTCCTAGAGGAGCAACGAGCCTCAGAGCCTACAAAATGGGACGTTAACAAAAATGTCAGTGGTTCCCTATGACCCGAATGAATATATGTATGCTATATTTGCTATATTCTGTATATGTGACCATACAAAATATACATACAGGTATATAGACACCTCACTCATGCGTGTTTGCACGAATGGTGTGTGTGTACAGAAATGTGGGTGTATATGTGTGTGTGTACTGCATATATAACTTATATGTACATCATTCTTTGTTTACTTGTGTCTCCCTCATAAGAATGTTGGAATGGGAGCTCCTGGAGGGACCATATGTGGTTTTTACTTTCTTTGTACCCTAGCACTTGGGGCACTGACGGTCAGTAGTAGGAATTTCAACAAATGTTTGCTGATGGGCTGATTGACTGAACTTGGTGCTCGGGAGATTTCCATTAAAGGAAAAGAAAGAGACAGAGACAGAGAGAAAGATGGCGGTCGTTGGTGGTCCTTGGTGGTAGTGGTGGGAAGTAGAGTTTCCTTTGACAAAAAAAAAGTTTTCCTGTGTTTGTATGAATCTGAAAGAGTGGCTTTCAAATTGTTCCTGACTGATATGTTAAAGATGATTTGAAATAATATTCAAGCAAGGGGCAGCTGGGTGGCTCAGTGGATTGAGGGCCAGTCCTAGAGACGGGAAGTCCTAGGAAATCTACCTCAGATACTTCCTAGCTGTGTGACCCTGGGCAAGTCACTTAACCCCATTGCCTAGCCCTTACCATTCTTCTGCCTTAGAACCAAGGCACAGTATTGATTCTAAGGTGGAAGAGAAGGGTTTAAAAAAACAAAAAACAAAAACAAATAATATTCAATCAAACAGAAAACATTCACGGATCATTTTCTAAATATTCATGCACCAGATTAAAAGGCTGGGCTGGGCTTAAAGCTTATGTTCTTATGGGAAAACACACCAAAGTTTGTAGCAAGATCTCACCCTGTTCTGTCCAGAAGTATGAAAATATTTATTAAAAGAAGAAGAGATTTAAGGTGGTGAAATAGCCTAGGCTGATGGAATGGCCCAAGGGTTAATGGAATGGCCCAAGCTATAGATCAAGTTTGCATATTTATTGGGGGTCTGGGGGGCTTGTCACCTCCCATACCTTTTCCAAGAAGAGTTCACCCCTGGGTGTTCTGGAGCATGCCAGGCAGAAAACCCTAGAAAATGGCCATAGAGGAGGAAGTAGAGGTATGTTTTTGGATCTGACATGTCATAGGTGAACTTAAGAACACCAAAAAGAGAGTAAGGGGCATGCACAGGTTTGAGGGGTTCCCCCGGACTGCCAGAATCCTTAGTGTACATGTCTTACGTCCCCTCCATTGTCCCACTTGCCATCATTTGTCAGTAGAGCAGAGGTCTCCCTACCCTCCTGCAATGCCCTTACCTAGGTGGGATAGGTACGAAGGGTACAGAGCCTTAGGAGACCACTATAGGGGATTAAAGATAGCCAACAGTACAGAACTAATGTAAATACAGAACTAGACAAGACCATCAGAGGTCATTAATAATGCAAAACAGTACAAAGCTAAGGTAAGTACAAAACAGTAGAAGGCCAGTAGAAGTGATTAATAATACACACCAGTCACATGCTCAGTAATACAGATTTTGCGATTTATATCTAACTAGTGTTAACTGGTGAAAGATACAAGATTCCAGAATATGAGGGTCCCGTTTCTGTCACTGCCACCTCCATCACTTAGATCTAAGTGCATTGAGGGCACAAGAGACATATGAGACTGCCTGCCCTTAAAAACCTTGTAACCTGGAGGGTCAGAGGCAGAAGGCATTTTAGATATAACTGAAGCCTCCTTGATGATTTCTTTTAAACCCTTCCCTTCTGCCTTAGAATCAGTATTATGTATTGGTTCCAAGGTGGAAGAGAGGTAAGGGTTGGGCAATGGGGGTTGAGTGACTTGCCCAGGGTCACACAGAGAGGAAGTGTCTCAGGTAAAATTTGAACCTAGGACTCCCCCATCTCTAGACTTGACTTTTAATCCACTGAACCACCCAGCTGCCCCACCTTGATGATTTTCTTACACTAAAAGAAATGGAAACCAAATGGAATGATTGTGTTTGGGAAGGAAGTTAAGGCATGCACCTGAACAAAGATTAAGATAAATAAATGCCAGTGCCTGCTCCATTTCTGAAGAGGGATGCAAAGGAAAAAAGTAAGCCCAACCCTAGTGTCTTGGATCTAGACTCTGAATTGATTTTACAATGGTGTCTCTTTAGGAAAAAGTAACAGGAAATCAATAATCTTCCCTTAGCTGTGGTGCTTCCTTCCATTCTATTTCAAAATTGCTCAGCTAAGGGGGCAGCTGGGTAGCTCAGTGGAGTGAGAGCCAGGTCCAGAGACAGGAGGTCCTGGGTTCAAATTTGGCCTCAGACACTTCCCAGCTGCATGACCCTGGGCAAGTCACTCAAACCCCCCTCGCCCAGCCCTTAACTACTCTTCTGCCTTGGAACCAATACCTGGTATTGAGTCTAAGATGAAAGGTAAGGGGGTTAAAAAAAAAAATTGCTCAGCAAAGCTTTCTCTGGCTCTGAATGTGAAGGGCACCTTTGTGTTGCTAGTGTTCTTAGAGATGAAGAAACTAGTAACCTGAGAGGGGTCACTCACACAAGTAAATGGAACTGGGAAAAGAACCCAGATGTCCTTGCTCCTCTGCCCAGGATCCTTTCCTTTGCAGATCTTAGTAAAGCTCATGGGTTTCCCACCCATTAGACTCTAGACGCCTTGAAGGTGAGGTCTATTGTTCTCTTTTTTAATCTTTCGTTGTATCCTTAGCTCTTAGTGGGTGCCTGCCTGGAACTTAGTAGGCAGTTAATAAATGCTTGTCAGCTGACTTGTGGGAAAAGTCCCCAAGGGGACAGTAGATAATAGGAGTCATTAAATGACCATACTTTTTAAAAAACAAATTTCATTTTTTAAAACTCTCACCTTCTGTCTTGGAACCACTACTGTGTATTGGTTCCAAGGCAGAAGAGTAGTAAAGGCTAGGCAATGGGGGTTAAGTGACTTGCCCAGGGTCACACAGCTAGGAGGTGTCTAAGGGCAGATTTGAAACCAGGACCTCCTGTCTCTGGGCCTGGCTCTCAATCCACTAGTTATTCACTGCATATATTCTTTTCATTTTTTTCCATTTTTTTTTTCAGAAACAATTTTTAACATATTTAAATTCAAGTTTTCACCCCCTTTTCCCTCACCCCCCTCCCCAATATTCACCCAATGGTGAATAGTCTGATATGGGTTATACCCTTAATTTCATGTAATCCATATTTTCATATTGCTCACGACATGATAGAAGACACATACATGTCACACCTACAAAAGAAATCTCATGAAGGAAATAAAGTGGAAGATGGTACACTTTGCTTCGCACTCAGACTCCAGCAGTTCCTTCTTTGGCTGTGGAGAGCATTTTCATCATCAGTTTCTTGTGGCTATCTTAGAAACTTCATTGCATATATTCTTAGTTGATTATTACAAATCTCATTAGCTGGAATTATTTTAGGAAGGAAACAAGCTTTTGAATGTATTTTTATTTTATTTCACCCTTTCTCTCATCCACCTCCCCATCTAGAAAGAAAAATAAATCCCTGTGACAAACAAGTATAGTCAAGTTAAACAAAATTTCTCGCTGTTGGCAGCTGGCTAGCACAGAGGATAAAGCACCATGATTGAAGTTGGGAGGACCTGGGCTCAAATCTGACTTCAGACACTGCCTAGCTATGTGACTCTGAGCAAGTCACTTAAGCCCATTTAGCTCTTATCACTCTTTTGTCTTAGAATTGATACTAAGACAGAAAGTTGGGACAGCTAGGTGGTTCAAGTGGTTAGAGCACCAGGCCTAAAGAAAAGGGGTCCTGGGTTCAAATTTGATGTCAGATTAGCTTATATTGATAGGGTTGTGTTGTTTTTTTTAATTGAATTCAGGGTCATCTTGGTGGCACAATAGAGAGCATCAGATCTCTAGGAGGGCCTGGGTTCAAATGTGGCCTCAGACGCTTTCTAGCTGTGTGTGACCCTGGACAAGTCACTTAATGCCAATTGCTTAGCCCTTTTCTGCTCTTTTGTCTTGGAACTTATACTTAGAATCAATTCTAAGAGAGAAGGTGAGTTTATAAAAAAATAATAATTTCTCATTGTTCATGTCTAAATTTCAGTCTGTACTCAGAGTTCACTACCTCTCTATCAAGAAGTGGACAGCATGTTTCATCATAAATCCCCATGAATTATGATTAGTCATTGTATTATTCAGAGATCCCCAAATTTCCAGATTTTCTCTCTCTCTCTCTCTGACTCTGTCTCTGTCTCTCCCCCCTGTCCCAACATCTGCCCAGATCTGCCTTCTTACCCTCTTGAATATGTAATCAAGACAAATTTCTGCACTGGCCATGACCTAAAAGATATTTCTCTTTTTTCTTCATTCTGAGTTTTTGTTCTCTATTAGGAGTTAGGTAATGTGTTTCATCATTAGTCCTCTGGAATTCTGATTGGTCTTGCCATTTAAATAGTCTAGTGATTCTTGAATATTTTTTCTCCTCATTCTGTTTTCCAAGACATTTGTTTTTACTATGAAATGCCTTTCTTTTTTCCCACTTTTTCCCCCACCTTTTGAGTTTGTTTAAAACTTTTTTTTAATGCTTCATGGAGACACTGGCTTCTTTTTTAGCCCATTCTAATTTTTCAGGCAACTTGTTACTTGGGCAAGATTTTGAACATCTTGGTTCAAACTGTTAATTCCTTTTCTAATTCTTTCTTCCAAAACTCTCATTTCTTGGATAAGAGAGAGAAAGGAAGCAAAGAAACTAATTAGAAAGCAAGGAGCAGAGAATAGGGGGAAGTTTGGTAACTCATTGGATTGAAAGTCAGGTCTAGAGAGAGGAGATTCTGGGTTCAAATCTAGCCTTAAATGGTCCCTAGCTCTGTGACCCGAGGCAAGACATTTAATTCCCATTGCCTAGTCCTTATTGCACTTCTGCCTTGGAACCAATACCCAATATTGATTCCAAGACAAAAGGTAAAAGTTTTTTTTCAAAAGATCATTTGGGTTCCCAAGAGCTCAAGATAAGATGGAGAATTGATCAGAAAGTTATATGATTCATAGATGGCACATTATTCAATATCTTCTTTGTTTTTCCCGTTCCCTGTGTCAGGAATGTGTTGCCTCCCTATCCTCATCTGTTAAATTTCTACACATCATATAAAACCAAACCCTATTATCGTTCCCCACTCCCCAAATGGAAACAACCTCACCCCACCCACAGACCTTAACAAAGCACATTTTGGGAAAGGTAGCCCAGTATAAAGGACAAAGTATATACTAGATTATGATAAATGGATGAATGGATAGATAGAGGGGGGGAGAGGGGAAATGGATAACTAGATATACTGATGCAAATTCAAAGAAACAATATGGTCCTGCCCTCAAGGAACTGACACTCTATTGAGGGGATGCAACACATAAAGAGTAGCTAGAAAGGCAAAGAGTGATTTCCATGATGGCATAATAAGAAAAGATTGTGCTGAAAATTAAATAAGCCCCATTAAAACTAGACAAAAAAGCACCTATAAAAACTAGAGAAACCAGGGGTATAACCCAAGGATCTAGTGGAAGAGAGAATGTAAGAATGATGCTCAGAGAAGAGCTGTCATGGTGAGGACACTCCTGGAAGGCTTAGATCAGTCATCTGAATCTGAGCCTTATGCCAGGCTTTTTATCTGAGATCATAAAGTATCATAAATTTATGATACTTATCCTCTACGAATATCTCTATAAACATTAAAGAATTATTGAATGTGAGTGTTATTATTTTCTACCTCTCCAGGGCTCTTCATTGTTTTTTTTTGGTTAAAATATTTACATTATGAATCATATCCCCCATCCTAGCAAGCTCTATGAGTACAAGGATCTTAGTTTATCTAACTTGTTATCTCTCCTAGTGCCTGGCACAATGCTCTGGACATAATGAAAGCTTAAGAAATATTTCTTGAATTAAA
>NC_058131.1:663426183-663443076 GCF_016433145.1 Gracilinanus agilis | reverse complement strand
TATATATATATATATATATATATATATATTCACCTCCTTCAACTTATGAAATGCTTGTCTAACCCACTGGGAATCTTTCTATAATCCTTTTTACAGTTAGTAGGGGCCAGTACAGCTTTCAAGCTACCTACATGTTATTACTTGCTCTTGCAACATGACTAGCCCATAGAGTTTCGCATAATTTCTTTTTTAAATTAAATCTTACTTTTTTCAATGAACACAAATTAGTTTTTCTTCCTTCTATCTTACCACTCCCCTCCCCTTACACTGGAAAACAAACAAGAAAGAAAAGAAAAACCTTCGTATCAAAAATGCATTGTCAAGGGGAAGCTGGTTGCTCAGTGGATAGAGAGCCAGGCCTGAAGTCCAGAAGACCTGGGTTTAAATATGACCTCAGACACTTCCTAGCTGTGTGACCCTGGGCAACTCAATTAGCCCTGTTTGCTTTGACTTCTAATTTATTTTTTACTGTCATGCAAAAAATATTTCCATATTTGTCATGGTTGTAAGAGCACACTCATACAAAACCAAAACCCCAGAATTAAACCATAAATACAGAGTTGTGAAAGATGACTCCAACTGTTCTTTCTCAGGAGGTGGATAGCATTCTGTCATAAGTCACAAGGACTGTTCCAGATCATTGCATTCTGAGATCTCAGAGTTGCTTCTAAGACCAAAGCAAGGTTTTTAAAAAAATGCATTGTCATATAAAACAGTCATGTTTAAAAAATATGTCCCATGCCAGATTAATCCTTTTTATGTTACAAAATGGGTAGCATGCTTCATTATTTATCCCCTGGAATCATGGGTTAGTAATTGTTTTGATTAGAAATTCTAAATCTTGAAATTGTTTATCTTTATAATGGTGCTGTTATTGTACAAATTGTCCTCCTGGTTCTGTTCATTCCACTCTGCATCAGTTCAGAGAAGTCTTCTGAAGTTTTCTTGAAACCTCAGAAGGTTTATCGCCTTAACAATTTCTTTCAGCACAATGGTATTCCATTATATTCCTTCACTCTAATTTGTTCAGACATTCCCCAGTTGATGGATATCCCTTTCATTTCCAGTTCTTTGTCACCATGCAAAGACCTGCTATGAATATTTTTATATACATCCTTCCCTCTCTCTGATCTCTTTGGGGTTTTGCCCTAGCAGTGGTGTCATGATCATATAACTTCTTAACATATTCCTACTGTGCTTCTTCCACCATTGGGAATTACTGCAGGCTCCTCATACCTACAATACACATTTCCATGGCCCTCTGGGTCACTCACAGCTCTGATTTTTTGAAGATGACAGTGTTCTAAGATTTGCAACCATACAGCATCACTAGCAGAACATACATACAGGGTTCCCAAGATGAACAATATGAATACCATCCATGGGTTTTCTTGGTAAAGATACTGGAGTGGTTTTGCTATTTTCTTCTCCAGCTCATTTTGCAAGGTGAGGAACTGAGACCAACATGGGTAAGTGATTTGTCCATGGTCACATAGCTAGTAAGTCTGAGGCCAGATTTTAATTCAGGAAGATGAGTCTTCCTGGCTCCAGGACTTTGCCATCTTGCTGCCCATTTATAAACCTTAAAATGCGATAAAATGCTAGCTATTATTATTTGCATGTATGTCGTATCCTCTAGAACAGTGATTCCCAAAGTGGGTGCTACCACCCCTGGTGGGTGCTGCAGCAATCCAGGGGCATGGTGATGGTGCATTTATCTTTCCTATTAATTGCTATTAAAATTTAAAAAAAAATAATTTCCAGGGGGGCTAAGTAATATTTTTTTTCTGGAAAGGGGGCAGTAGGCCAAAAACATTTGGGAACTACTGCTCTAGAAGAAGGAAAGCTCCTTGAAGGCAGGGAATTTTTATTTTGTTTTTATTTTTAATCACCTTGCATATAACAGGCACTTAAAAATGTTGCTTTAATTTGTTGAATCAATTTCCATTGAATCAGAGATGGAATTTTTCTTTTTCCTCACTCATACCTTCTTCCATCTCTCATTAGGGAAGACAGTTTCCAGTACCTCTCTGGTCTGGGCACTATGGGATTGGAAATCTTCAGGCAGGTACCAAACCTGGATGCAGTGGTGCTCCCTGCTGGAGGCCTATGTGGACTTTTGGCAGGCTCTGCAGCTGCACTGAAACAACTCAACCCTGAAATCTCTGTGATTGTAAGTTCCCTCCTCCCACTAGACCGGGTTGTGCTGGGAAATTCAGGGGCAATTGTGCACCCCCCCCCCAACACTCAGAACCAGCTTTTAACCTGCTGTGACCTACCAGGGTCTGGTAAATCAATCCTGGCAAAAAAAAAAGAGCAAAGGAAAGAAAGGAGAGCAGAAGAAAACAAAGAGAACATGCAGGAATGTAGAGTTGATAGACACATTGAGATCTCCTCTAACCCCCTCATTTGGCAGATGGGGGAAATGATGTCTGGAGAGTTTAGGGCTTTCCTACTTGGGCAAGTGGCACAGCAAAGATGAGAACCCAATTTTCCTTAATTTTTCTCTATTGAACTACCCTGCCAGCTTCTCCAAGTCATTTGACACTATTCTCTTTCCCTCTAGGGTGTCCAGCCTGAGAGTTTCCCTGTCCTACAGCATTCTCTAAGGATGGGCCAGCTTGTAGATGGGGACAATCATATGTTCTATAGAGGTAGGTACCCTCTTGACCCACTCAAGACCTTGATTTTACAAGCCCTACCACGGCTCCTAGATCCCTCCTCTTATTCACTTGCCTTTCACAGACCAGTTAATCAAATCTAGGAGCATTTAGTCAGCACCTACTTAGACATTATGCTAGACTCTAGGAATAAGGATTGTGATGGGGACTGGAACTTCGCCTACTGTACCATTGGTACAGTACAGGGAACTCCTAAGTGAACAATCTCCTCTCAATGCAGGTCAGCATCTTCTTGGCAACATGAAGTCTCCAAGGCTTGGCTAGAGCACTGAGTTGTTATGGATGGTATATGCCAGTGGTCTTCCTGGCACCTAGGCTAATTCTCTGCCTCCTGGGGATATGAAACAACAATAAAGCAAGTCTTTTCCCTCAAAGAACTCAACAGCTTCCTATTTAATTACTTAGCCAACTCTTTAATTCAAGATTGTCATTTAAATGGTTAACACCAAGTAGCAATTTACTTCCTGTCATACTTTCAGCTTTGCAAAAACTTATAATTTGCCTTTCTCCTAATAATCCGTCCAGAAAGGTAACCAGGGCAGGGCAATCAGAGCTTTGTCCTAGGGCATTGAATTTAGAGGGGGTCATATTACTTGAAATCTTACAGCGATGGTTAAACAGTAAAGTTTAGCATCTCAATATCACAAGAATATTTAAAATTTGAAATTATTAGATGGCAGTCTGATGGATCTTTTCCTCTAGCCAAGCTAGTGTCCCATTTGACAATTTTCCCAAGGGAAGCCTCACATCTATAGCCCAGGATGTCTATCTCCTACAGGTGTTAATATTTCAATTCCTCCTACCCAAAGGTTAGCATCCTGATAGCTCTCTTACTGATCCAGGGCTTTCTCCACTATTCTCCTTGGACAAAAAGGCTATGGTGCTTGGCAGAGAGTAGAAACCCCCATTTTCTGACTCTGACCCCAAATCTTCCTGTTTCTAAGGTTAGCTGTTGTTTTCCTTAGTAGAACTTTGGGAGAGACCTCCTTAACCCAGAGCATATCACTTTTTCTCTGCAGATCTGAGTGAGCCATGCTCCAGGAAAAATACGCTGCAGCTAGTGGGGCAGCTCGTGGATAAGATTGTCACAGTGACGTATGTATGGTCGCTAGATGGCTTACAAGTATAAAGGAAGTGGTATCCGAGGATTGCAATTGTCATGGGGGAGAAAGGGCATTCTTTATTTTGCTCATTTTTTCATTGTTCATATTTCCTTCTGACAGGGAAGAAGATATTTTGATCGCCATGCTGAGACTACTGGAGTATGAGAGAGTCACAGTAGATGCTGAGGGTGCCATTGGTCTAGCTGCCATTGTGGCTGGCAAGTTACCAGAGTTTAAGGGTAAAAGGTAACAAATGGATAGACAAAGTACTGAAAAAAAAAAAAAACCAACTATTAATTAATGGTTGTTTGTGTGCTTTGGATGAGACCAGATGGCCAATGTTCACTGACATCAACCAATCAACAACAAATCAATATTTATCTAACTTTTGGCAGGGCTGTGGACACGATATTCAAGATATATTTTGCCCTCTAGGACTCTAGTTACTTTGAAGAAATAAAATATCTCTAAACAAATACCATAAATTTTGAGAAATAAGATCTTGTCAAAGTCATTTGCTATAAGTTTCCCTAGATTTCTGTTTTCCTTCAATTTTTGTTGCATTGGTTTTGTTTGTACAAAGCCATTTTAATTTAATGTAATCAAAACTATCCTTTTTACATCTCATAATTCTCTCTGTCTTCTTTGGTCATAAATTATTTCCCTGTCTTTAGATCTGACAGGTAAACTATTCCATGCTACTTTAGTTTCCTTGTGGTACTATCCTTTATTTCTAAATCATGTATCCATTTTGGTTTTATCTTGGTATACGGAGTGAGATATTGTTCCTATGACTAGTTTCTGCCATACTGTTTTCTAGTTTTCTAGTGAACTCTTCTCCCAAACACTTGGATCTTTAGATTTATCAAATTCTAGGTTACTACAGGCATTTGCTACTTTGTGTTCAGTGCCTAATTTCTTCCATTTATTCATTATTTTATTTCTGAACCAATACCAAATTGTTCTGATAAATACCACTTTATAATACACTTTGAAATGTGGTACAGTTAAGTCATTTTTTATATTTTTTTTCTTTAATTCCCTTGATATTCTTGACCTTTATTCTTCTAGACAAATTTTGTTACTATTTTTTTCTAGCTCTATGAAATATTTTTTGGGTAGTTTGATTTGTATGGCACTGAATAGGTAAGTTAATTTAGGTAGAATTATAATTTTATTATATTGGCTCTGTCTATCCATGAACAAAATTTTTGTTTTTCCAAATGTTTAGATCTGATTTTATTTGCATAAAAAGTGTTTTATAATTGTGTTCATATAGTTTCTGGCTTTGTCTTGGCAAGTAAATCCCCAGATATTTTATATTATTCGCAAAAAATTTTAAATGGAATTTCTCTTTTCTTTTCCTATTTAATATTGTTGGTAGTATAAAGAAATGCTGATGATTTATGTAGGCTTACTTTATATCCTGCAACTTTGCTAAAGTTGTTCATTGAACCTATTGCTTTTTTTTTTTTTTGGTTGATTCTCTAGGATTCTCTTGAGTATAGCATCATATCATCTTCAAAGAGTGATCATGATAGTTTCGTTTCCTCATTGCTATTCTAATTCCTTGAATTTATTTTTCTTCTCTAGTTGCTTTATAGAACAATATTGAATAGTAATGGTTATGATGGGCATCCCTGCTTCATCTCCAATCTTATTGAGAAGTCTTCTAGCTCATTCCTATTATAAAAAATATTTGCTGCTGGTTTTAGATAGATATCTTTTTAAGGAAAGTTCCATTTATTCCAATATTCCCTAGTGTTTGGGTTTGTGTTTTTTTTTTTTAAATAGGAATGGGTGTTGTATTTTGTCAATTTTTTTTCTGCATCTATTGGAATAAACATGTTTCTGTCAGTTTTGTTTTTGATATGGCAAATGATGCTGATCATTTTCCTAATATTGAACCAGCCCTGCATTCTTGGTATAAAACCCACTTGGCCATAGTGTATGATCTTGTGATATATTACTGTAATCTCCTTGCTAGTATTTTATTTAAAATTTTTGTATCAATGTTCATTAGGAAGATTGGTTTATAGTTTTTTTCTCTGGTTTTGCTTTTCCTGATTTATGTGTCAAAACCATTTTTGTATAGTAAAAGGAATTGGTAGCATTCCTTCTTCACCTATTTTTCCAAATAGTTTATATAAGATTGAATTAATTGTGCTTTAAATGTTTGGTAGAATTCACTTGTGAATCTTTCTGGACCTGGAGAGTTTTCCTTAGGGAGTTCATTGATGGCTTATTCAATTTCATTTTCTGAGGTGGGGCTAAGTGTTCTATTTCTTCTTCTTCTAATCTTGGTAATTTATGTATTTTTAAATATTCATATATTTTGTTTAGATTGTCAGATTTATTGATACGTTGTTGGGCAAAATAATTGCTTAAATTTCCTCTTCTTTGGTGGTAAATTTGCCATTCATTTTGATACTGCTAATTTGGTTTTCTTCTTTCTTTTATTTTAAATCAAATTAACTGATTATTTATCTATTTTGTTGTTTTTTCATAAAACCAGATCCTTGTCCTATTTATTAGTTCAATTATTTCCTTACCTTCAATTTTATTAATCTCTCCTTTGACTTTCAGGATTTACAATTTGATCTTTAACTGAGAATTTGTAATTTGCTAACATTTTCTAGTTGAATGCCCAGTTTATTGATCTGCTCTTTCTTTATTTTATTGATGTAAACATTTGGAGATATAAATTTTCCCCTAAGTACTGCTTGGGGTGCCTGGATGTAATCTCCTATTGTGAAATGAAAGCTTCCCTTTAAGAGAAACTGGGGCAAAGATGAGCCATGAGAAAAGGACCCAGCTTTGCATCAATGTAGCTTGGGAAATGGGCTTCTTATCAGAACTGGACCAAATAATTCTTGCTTCCTTCAGACTCAAGTTATTCCCCTCTCGATTACTTTATAGATCTTTTTCCTGATCTTCAAACCCTGACTCAAGGATCTCATTCCCTGAACCTGATGGGAGGGATTCCCTGGATTTAAAGATCTATCACATACAATGTCCAATTACCTTAGCCTCCTTTTCTTCCATTACCACCTCTGACTATATGACCGATCTAGTTTTCTGCTCTTTCCCTTAGTTGAACATTATTCACAATTTAGTAGCATGTCCATTGCCCTTTGTATCCTGCATATAAGTAACCTATGAGAGGGCAAATGTAATGAAATACTGATTGTGAAAGTAAAACAAGATAAGGACAACTGTGTCAGGCTAGCATGACTTTCTAGTCAAAGTCTATTCTCTCCAGATCTCTTAGAAAAATGAGATTAAAGTGTAGACATTTTCCCTTTAGGGCAAGAATCTAAATCTAAGAAATAAACAAGTCCCTTAAAGTTAATTAAAATAGTGGATTTGGAGACTTAGTAAGCTTATCAATTGTCTGGTGACAAGATGCTATTTGAGGGACCCTCAAAAGTTTTTTTTTTCCCTTAAAATGTTTCTCCTCTCCCTCCTCCCCTCCCCCCCCCCACAAAATATTGCCAGAAATCTCCCATTAGAGAGAGGAGCCAACCACATAGCATAGTGGCTAGAGTGCTAGAGTACAAGTCAAGATGACTTGAATTCAAATCTTGCCTCAGCTACTTCCTACCTGGGTGACCCTGGTCAAGTCATTTAACCTCTCCTAGCCTCCTCAGATTCCTCTTCTGTAAAACTGAGATAATAATGGTACCTCGTTTACAGAGTCATTACCAGCATCAAATGAGATAACATAGATAAAATGTTTTGCAAACCTTAGAACACAATATGAATGCTAATGTTATTTTGGATTAAATATTATTCCATTCCATCACACCCTTGAAAAAGATACAAATATCCTCTAGAAAAGATAATGCACTCAGTACCAAACACTTCACTGACTTTACTAAACGACTTTTTTTTGTTCGACCGGAGAGACTCCTTATAGCATGGGGTTGCTAAATGCTTGACTTGGGGCTGGGGTGGGGGTAAGATTGGTGTGGTGGGGAGAGGAGGTCAAGGGGGAAAGGCATAGAAGAATTGGGAACCCCAGAGGAAAAGTTTGCTACTTTATAATTTTACTAAGGCTTGGTCTATACTCTTGGACAGTGTGGATAGTGAGCATCAACTGATGGATATGCAAGGGCAAGATATTAAAATAAGTTCTGAAATGATACATGTATAACCCAGTGGAACTGCTTGTCAACTCTGGGAGGGGGGAGGGAAGAGGAGAGGGAAAAATCATGAATCATGGAGCCATGCAAAAATATTCTAAATAAAAAAAAATCTATAAAATAAGTTCTGAGTTCCATATGCTCTGAGCTGGGAAAAGCCAGATGAGGTTCAAGGGAAATTATAAACTCCCTTAAGGAACCGAACCTTTTTGTTTGTTTTTTTCCCCTCTACATCCCTAATGCTTTGCATATAGTAGGACTTAATATTTGTCTAGTTGAATTGCCAATTAATCAGTAGGCTTTCTCCGAATAAAGATTATTGTTCTAGGTGGGTTTTGCCCTGGGACAATAATGAATGGTAATTCTAATGGGGACTTTCATTCAACAAATATTAATTGAGCACCTACTATGTGCTAAGCACAGAGGCATCATGGGTTAAATAAGCAGGATGGAAAATTAGGCATAAAGTAAGGAAGACTGTAGGCTAAGTGATTGAGGAAAACTTCATAGAGGAGGATTTGGAATGGGCTTTGAAAAATGGGTAGAATTTGGATCAGTCAAGATGACAGGGGAAAACATTTTAGGGAAAGTGAAGGACCTGAAAAAGGCAAAACAGTTGGAATATGCAAAGCTTATTGGGTAGAAAGTGAGCAGCCTCAGGCTGTCTTTATCTGAGGGCACTTGTCAAAGAATGACCACAAAGCTATGGAGCTGGAAGAGGCCTTGGAGGTCATTGAATCCAACCAAATAATTTTCCAGTTGAGGTCCAGAGGAGGAAAAGATTTTTTTTTTAACCCTTAACTTCTGTGTATTGGCTCCTACGTGGAAGAGTGGTAAGGGTGGGCAATGGGGGTCAAGTGACTTGCCCAGGTTCACACGGCTGGGAAGTGTCTGAGGCAAAATTTGGACCCAGGACCTCCTGTCTCTAGGCCTGACTCAATCCATGGAGCTATCCAGCTACCTCTAGGAGGAAGAGATTTGCCTGAGGTCACACATGTGCTAAGGGGCAGAGCCAAGATTTTAGTCCAGGTTCTCTGACTTCAAATCTAGAACTTGAAACAGGAGAATTTAAGACTTAAGAACTGCTGACTAGGAATCTCCACTTTGCTCACTGAGACCAGGACCTGTTTTACTGATATCCTGGGAGATTTATCCATTTCCCAGTCCAAGAGAGACAGTGGTGACTCATGCTGGTGATTACAGAAATGTATCTTAGTTGAAGCCAACCCAGCAAAAACTGGACATTATAGCAGAGAGGCAGCTCCTTTTCAGGATCTTGCCAGCAGACAACAAGGTCGTGTGAAAGCTAACTTTGCTGGCAAGTCCACTGTCTGCATTCCAGGGAGGAGGGAGTGGCAAACAATGAAAAACAAACCACTCTGAAAGGCTCCATCCTTGAAGATTGGTGACTTGATATAGACATGGGTCATCTTGCACTTGGGATCAAACTCAGTCAGGAAGTGACCCAGGATAGTTTCTGAATTAGATGGAATGTGACTCAGTGAGAGTCTGACCATCGATTTAGGAGGATTCATTTTTAGACCAGCCCAACCTTTCTCTAAATATTGTCAAAACAAATACACTTATTACTTGGGATGTTTTCTTATTTGCACTATTATTCAATAAACATTCATTAAACTTCTACTATATGCTTAACCCTGTACGAGGTACAAAACTCTTAAGGGACAGCTAGGTAGCACAGTGAATGGAGTACTAGAAGACTCATCTTCCTAAGTTCAAATCTGGCCTCAGCTATTTACTAGTTTGTATATCCCTGGGCAAGTCACTTAACCCTGTTTGCCTCGGTTTCCTCATTTGTAAAATGAGTGGAGAAGAAAATGGCAAACCACTCTGGTATCTTTACCAATTATCAAAATGGGGTCACAAAGTCTTAAGCAATTGAATACTGTCAATAAAACTATTGCTGGCATAAACCCTAGAATTTATAGTCTAGTAGAGGAGATAGATAAGCTACACACATACACACAAACCTAGAATATATATAATATACACAAAATATACAATACTTAGCAGAATGTGTTAATGATCATCAGAGAGATATAAACCAAGTGTTATAGGAATTCAAAAGATCAAAGGACTGGAAGGAATCAGGGAAGGCTTCATGGATGAGATAGCTTTTGAGCTGGACTTCAAAGGTTGGATTGGAATTGTAGAAAGGTTATTCTAGGTAGGAGGAAGGACCACGGTGAGAATGAGAAATTGTGTAATATGAGTAAGAAATCCTGTGTTGTCCAGTTTGGTTTATTCACCAAGGGGAATTGTGGGAGTTAAGGAATAAAAATAGGGAGAATCTTGAGTTTGGGCTCACATCCAAACTGTAAATGACTAATGCCAACTCTGCAAGGCAGTGTGGGACAGTGGGTAGTGTGTTGGGCTTGGAGTCAAGAAGACCTGAGGCTCTGGAATTTAGCTGTAAGACTATGGACAAGTCACTTAACATATAAACAACTGAGCCTGAATCAAATTGCAATGACCTTAGGGATACTCATCATTTCCACAAAGAAGAGCCCTAAGCTGGCCTCAAGGGCTTCCCCATTTGTTTTTTCTCTTTGCAGAGTGGCTGTGGCCTTGAGCAGTGGAAACCTTAGCCTGAACCTCCTGCAGCAATGCATCCAGAGGGCCCTGACCTTGGATAGCCGGATTTGCAAGTTCTCCCTCTGGGTGGGTGATGGCACAGGAGATATTTCCAAGCTGCTGGAGATCCTGGATCGAGAGGCAGTAAGGTAATATCACAGACTGTTCTACATAGCAGAGTATCCCAGTCGAGCCTGAGCTCTGGGATAGGGTACCTCTCCTAGGAAGGAGAGAAATCAAGGGGGCTTAAGGGCAGCTAGGGAGCACAGTGGATAGAGAGCCAGACCTGGAGTCAGGAGGACATGGGTTGAAATCTGAACCTCAGATACTTCTTAGCTGTATGGCCCTGGCTAAGTCACTTAACCCTATTTACCTAGCCCTTGCCACTCTTCTATCTTAGAATTGATACTAAGATACAAGGTAAGGATTTAAAAAAGGAAACAGAAAGAAAAGAAAAAAATGAAGGGGGCTTAATAAGCAGATGGCAAGAAGGAAACCTCTGACTCTGTAGGGAGGTTAAGTTGGGAAAAGCTCAGATTAGACTGAATGGTTTCACTTCCTCTGGTTTAAGAACTATTCAGGTTTCCACGGAAATCTCTCAGATTTTTAAATCACTCAGTTGGAGCTGGAAAGTATTTGTACCTTGAGGCAGTTAGAGACTCGAAGGGGTTACCTTCCCACCCATTTTAAATTAAATTCACCTTGAACTTAAAAAAGTACTTTCCCTTTGCCAGGCTTTGTTTTCAAGACCAAAGGGCCAATTCTTGCCCTCAAGTAATTTACATTTTTCTAAGATTTTCTCTGGGCACTAATGAAAGTTGATGGGATATAATTTTGGTAGATAAAGATTGAATTAGATATGGGAGAAGATGTTTTGCCTTAGAAGAAACAGTAACTTTTATCACCCTTAGGATCTAAAAGTTTAAATTCCTCTCCCAAGAAATATAATCTATTTTAAAATGGGACCTTTGGGAACTATGGGAATAGATATTGAAGGAATAAAAAGGAAGGAACATAGGAAGATTAGAAACAAGGAGACCATGCCCATAGAATCATAGATTTAAAGCCAGAAGAAACCTTAGGGATCATATTTCCCCACCCCTCTCATTATAAAGATGAAGAACCTAAGCTCCAGAAAGAAGAGTGTTGTTGGAGGTCACACAGGTAGTAGAACTGGGATTCGAACCCTGGCGAGTCAGTCCTCTTTCCATTCCTCCATGCATAACTGGCAAAAAGGAGCCCTGGAGAATATTTCTGGCTAATGGATTATGGGGAAAATATGTATTTAAGTTGTTAATTTAATTAATTAAGTTAAGATTAGGTGTATCAGAGAGATAGTGTGTTGTAGTGGGAAAAGTACAATCGTCCCTCATTATATCGCAATTCACTTATCATGACTTAATTGTATCGTTTGTTCTGATACATTTTTATATACATATATATATTTAAAATTCTGTAGAGTTTTCACTATATCGTGGGATTTTGTGGATGAACACCAGACTGTACACAATGGAAATGCAGTATGCCACTACTGGTTGTGCAAGTTTGCCAACCTGAGATTGTACTATTGGCTGATGGAATGAAAGGCTGATGGAATTGCAGTGCTGTATTCTGTATCCTGGGCACTGATTGGCTCAGTAACTGTAGCAACGGTCTGTTTGCTCTCCCTCACTGTGCTCATACCTTCAGCATCTCTCCATGTCCACTTCACATCAGTGTCTGATTGCCACGTTTTGCCCTGCGGTGTTGTGTTTTTGTTAAGTTTTCATAAAAGCTTCAATTTATTTCAAGCCCTATGCCACCCAAACATTCTGCGCCTTCTAAGGCTTCTGGCAGTGAACCCAAGTGCCAGAGGAAGATGCTTACCATCAAAGAATAATAAAATAAATTTAACGCCGCTATTTTGGGGATTTTCATCTATCGTGGGGGGTCTCTGGAATGTAATTCCTGTGATAGGTGAGGGATCATTGTACTTGTTTTGGAGTCAAAAGAAAATCTTAACAGATATTCTTGACACCCCTGCCTACTTGCTACTAGCTGGGTGATTTTGGCTAAGTCACTTAATATCTCTGGGTTTCAGTGACTTTCTGGCCCTGATCTTCCATGATTCTCCTTAGTCAAAGGTACTAACAACCATGAAAAAGGAGCTCCTACTGCCAGGTGAATGGCAGTGCCCAGCTCGAAGGCAGGGGAATGAGGCAGTTCTATGGACCAACTGTTGCCTTAGTCAGTGCGTAACAGTGATTGTTCAGCCAAGGAGAAGTATAGAGCACCACAGCACATTCCTCCTTTGTATCTGTGTGTCTTTCAGGGTTCTGGACATTCAGAAGGAACATGGGTTTGTGACCTCTAAGCTCTTCACAACAAAGGTAAGAGGGATAGGAGGGTAGGCATCAGGAAGATGGATGGTTTCTGAGTGACCACTAATTCAAACAAGTGACAGAAATCATACCCTCCAGATCCATTGTGTACCAAATCCTAACCTGTTTCCCTAAGGAGAAAGGGTCTTTGACTTGGATTAGATGGCCTGGGGTCTTAAGTTTTAAGATTTTTTATATCTTTTGTTTTTAACATCACTTACATTTCCAAGTATAGCTTGGAAATACGTTTGTACTTGTATCTCTCTCTCTCTCTCTCTCTCTCTCTCTCTCTCTCTCTCTCTCTCTCTCTCTCTCTCACAGTTCTACTCCAATGGGAATTCAGATAAGTCACTTACACCTCTCTGGGTCCAAGTACCTTTCTGGGTTTCTATTCCTTCCATTGCAAAGTAAGGGGTTTGAACCAGATGATCTGTAAGCTCCCTTCATTTCTAGATATATAATTCCCATTGGTTTGTTTTCCTCCTTCTTCTGTACCTTCCTTCTCATTCCCTCCATATCAGTGCCCCTTTCACCCCAGGCTGTAAGTTGGCTTTGTTTCTTGGCAGAACTGCTTGACCACTCTTCTGGATCTCTGTTTTCTCTACAATAAAATGAGAATGGATTTCATGGCCTCCAAAATCCTTTCCAGTAGTAGATCTATGAGTCAGTTTGTTATTGTTGTTGTTGTTGTTTAACAAACCCTTACATTCTGTCTTAGTAACAACTAAGACTATAGGTCAAGGGCTAGGCAAACAAGGTTAAGTGACTTGCCCAGGGTCATACAACTAGGAAGTATCTGAGGCCAGATTTGAACCCAGGTCTTCCTGACTCCAGGTCTGGCTCTCTATCCACTGTCCTATCTAGTTGTCCTGATTCATAGTTTTTTAAGAGTTGCAGCTTTTCCTCACAATAACACTGAGAGGTAGGGCAACCCCCACTTCCATTTCTAGTTAACAGAACATGGGTCTTAAGACTCCTGAGACAAATGATGAGAATGCAATGTTCTCCCCAACCAGGAAAACTGCTCAGTTCTGTCTAAAACAATGAAAGCTGGAAACAAGTAACAGTGCTTTTCCAAATCGTGATCATGCCAGGGAAAATGTGATTACCATGTCTCTACTCTCTTTTTCAGCAATCACCCTTGTCTTGAACAAATAGGAATCAATGTTCAGATATATACTGTGTTGTGTGGAACACCACAGAGATAAAGGAAATATGCACTGTTTGTAGAAATAAGAGGAGGAAAGGGGAAAAAATGTAAGAAGTGCAATTTGGTTGCCTAGTGCTTAGAGCACCAGGTCTGGAATCAAGATCTGAGTTCCAATGCAGCTTTAGACATTTACTAGCTGTGTAACTCTGGGCAAAGCACTAAACCTTTATTTGCCTCAGTTCCTTATCTGTAAAATGGGAAACACTGGAGAAGGAAATAGCAAAGCTCTCCAGTACCTCTGCCAAGATAATCCCAAATAAAGTCATAAAGAGTTGGGCAGGACTGAAAAGGCCTGAAGGACAACAAATGTTAGATTCCGGTCCCTCTCTCCTTAACCTCAGGCAAATCAACCTCACCCCTCTGCGCCTTAGTTTGCTTCCCTATAAAATGGGAAGAAGAATGATTGATGCTTTATCACAGATAAAAATTCTAGTGTTAATGCCTTGGGGAACAAAGGATGATTGAAGTGATCTCTTGGTTAAGAGATGTTCAAGTTCTCTTAGATCTTTTGAGTCGAGGCTTTGACAAAGCTTTTCTGTGGCTTCTCTCCTAGGTCACTTGTGTTGCTGAGACTAGAGACAAGCAACAAGCGACTCAGCTCCGAAGTGCCCTATTAGAACGCTACCCAGCCCTGGAGTGGTTGCAGTAGTAAGAGAGCGTTAGTTACATCACCAGGCACCAGCTATGGCATTATCTTTATCCATCCCAAGAAGCCCCTCTGGTTGTAGGTCCTCGATGGCAGATTTAACTCTAAATCTGGCTCTGTTGTTACCTTTCGAGACTATTCTAGGAGAGTCACAACCTCTGTGGTCTTCCGTCTTTAAGTGCTGAAAGAAGAACCCTTGAAGTTTTAACGAATGACCATGAGATTATTCCTTTCTCTCTCGTTTGGAGGGAGGGGATAGATATAGTATAGCTATATTGTTCTATATGGCTGGCTATATTATGGAAGGTTAGACGTATTATGGTTGGATGGTTTAGATCGTGAAAGATTCTGACGCTGGAATTTTGCTATGCCTCTCAGTTGACCAGTTAACCAGACACTGTGCTAGTGTAACTCATGAACAGTCATATGATCCCCGACTTTTTCTCTGGTCTAGTTCATATATTTCTTGCCCTCCCACTGGGAGCTCTAGGATTCTTGGGGACATGCCCCAACTACTAGATCACAACTCCAATTCTCTAGGCATTTTAGGGGTGATCCCAATGTTGGAAAGGAATAAGTTACTACTTATTATAATCACTTATGAGTCCCCATTAATATGCCTCCCATTTACACAATTATGATGACACCAGTAGTTCTTTTTTATTATTAATATTTTAACCCTTACTTTCCATCTTAGAATCAATACTGTGTATTAGTTCTAAGCCAGAAGAGTGGTAAGAGCTAGGCATTGAGGTTTAAATGATTTGCCTGGGCTCACACAGCTAGGAAATGTCTGAGGCTAGATTTGAACCCAGGATCTCCCATCAATAGGCCTGGCTCTCAATCCCCACTGAGACACTACTTGCCCCTAACACTATTAGCTCTTAAACAAACAAAAAAAATTATTTAACAATAGGCAAAAGCAAGAATAATTGCTGTTGCATCTCCCAGAGGGGCTAGAAGCTCTTCTTGGTTGCTTTATACTCTTCAAAAGATATCATTTCTTAGTACAAAGACAGAAAAAGACATAGAGTCTATGTCTTCAGAAGGTATAGAGGGAATTAAAGAAGAAAAATGGAAGTTCTGGGAGAGCACTGGTTCTTTTCTGTGGGTTTGGAGAGAAAGAGAAAGTAAGATGAAAAGAAGATTAGTATAAAAAGAAGAGAGAGGTACAGGAGAGGAAAAGCATAGAAACTTGGAGGAGAAAGGAAGGAAGGAAGCATTGAGTGAACCACATGAATCTAAAACAGACAAAGGAGGCTTGAATATCCACACAGAACCATAAATAGTTAGATATGTCAGACTTCAACGGGCAAACAAGAGGGAGGATAATACAGGAGAGTTAGTCATAAGCAAAGCATATTTTCAGATGCTGATGGATCATAGAACTAGGGCAGTTGGCAATAGCAAACATGAATATTCTGATTTTACCAATTTCATTAAGAGCCAAAAGATAGCCATACTTAAATGTAAGAGGTGGAATTAGCTTTCCAGTCCACCATCTTCCCTCCACTTAATTACATACAAAGAAATACTCTTGTGTTTTGGCTAAAACTGGCTATTAAATAACTAAGGAATCTTTTAGTTAGAATGTAATTATGAGAGTTCAGGGCAATCTAGGATGGAAGCAGCTGTGTGAGAAAAGACCACTGTGCCTTTTTTAGAGGGCAGTAGTTGGGGCTGGGAGGGAAGAAATTTAATCTTCCCCCCTTCACTCTCCAACCTCAATTGGCCAGTTGAGCTTACTTGTCCTATAAGGATAGGACAAGTGCCTTAGGGAGTAGAAACCCACATTCTCCAGATAGAGAGACAATATTCAAGCAGCTTTGAGAAGGGGATTCTGGAAGCAAAAGAAAATTAGCTATGAAATAAAGAGAGATATAAGGGGCAACTAGGTGGCTCAGTGGATAGAGGGCCAGGCCTGGAGATGGAAGGTCCTGGGTTCAAATTTAGTCTCAGACACTTCCTAGCTGTGTGACCATGGGCAAGTCACTTAACCCTCATTGCCTAGCCTATACCACACTTCTGTCTTCATGCAGATACTTAGTATTAATTCTAAGACAAAAGGTAAGAGTGAGAGAGAAAAAGAAAGGGAGAGAGACAGAGAGAGAGAGAGAGAGAGAGAGAGAGAGAGAGAGAGAGAGAGATCTGTG
>NC_058131.1:663307387-663421260 GCF_016433145.1 Gracilinanus agilis | reverse complement strand
TTTTCCTTCCTTCCTTCCTTCCTTCCTTCCTTCCTTCCTTCCTTCCTTCCTTCCTTCCTTCCTTCCTTCCTTCCTTCCTTCCTTCCTTCCTTCCTTCCCCCTTACCTTCTGTAGAATCAATGATGTGTATTGGTTTCAAAGCAGAAGAGAGGTTAGTGCTAGGCAATGAGGGTTAAGTGACTTGCCCAGGCTCACACAGCTGGGAAGTGTCTGAGGCCACATTTGAACCGGCCTGGAAGTCATATTGCACTTAGCTGCCAGTACTGTCCTTGGTCACAAGGAGCTTGTTATCTAATAGAGGAGATAAGACTTAGGAACAAATGAATACATACAAATTGAATATTCAGAAGTGTGTCTGTTGTCATCCATATGGATAATTCATAAGTAAGTGATAAAGAAGTTTTGGGGAGGAAATTCTCATTTCCTAGTAGCTGGAGATAACAGAGGAAGTAAGAGATATTGTAAATTGAGAAGGAAAGATAAACTTTCAAAATGCAAAGATGAGAAGGCTACAATCTCAAGATCTAAGAAGATAATGTATATAAAACACTTTGTAAATTTAAATTACTAAATACATTTAACTACTACTTAAGCAAAGACAGGAAAGTAAGACTACGCTTTCTGAAATAAGAAGTAGTTCTAAATAGCTGAAATGCTGTGTTCCCATGAGAACATAAGGAGGGAGGGAAGGAGCCTGGAAAATGAAGTAAGAGTCAGATCATCAAATGACAGAATGAGATGTTTATATTCTATTGTGAAGACTATGGGGAACTTTTGAGGGAGGGAGGGTAATCTAATTAATGGGATGTTTCAGGAAATTTTATCAAGAGCCTAAATTAAGGGTCTGGCAGTTAGAAGAAAAGGAAAGGGGTAGCTGGGTAGCTCAGTGGATTGAGAGTCATGCCTAGAGTCTGGAGGTCCTAGGTTCAGATCTGGCCTCAGACACTTCCCAGCTGTGTGACCCTGGGCAAGTCACTTGACCCCCATTGCCCACCCTCACTCTTCCACCTATAAGCCAATACACAGAAGTTAAGGGTTTTTAAAAAAAAGCTTAAAAAAAAAAAGAAGAAAAGGAAGGCTGTGGAGAAATATTGGCTACTGATTGGAGGAAAAGGAAGCAGGGATGACTCCACAGTCCTCAGACCTGATGACTATTAATGATAAAGCCATAATCAGGAGCAGGGAAATCAGTAAAGTAAAGGGAGGTATTTAAAATGTTTAGGTCTTTGAAGTTTGAAGGGCTGTCGTATGGAAAAAGGATGAGGTTGTTCCCCTTGGCCAAGAAGAAAAGCAAAAGAAGGAAAATGGAAAGAGGTTGTTCAATTCCATGTAAGGAAAGATTTTTCTAACCATTAGACCCCTCTGAGATTTGTGTACAAATCTTTTTTTGTGTGTCAATTGTGTACAAATTTACTGCCTTAGGAAGAAGTGGGTTAGACCTTGCTGGAGGTTTTCCAAGTTCCAAAGTTGGATGATTATTGTCCTGTTAGGGACTCTTCACTATACATTAGGATTATAACAATACAAATGAAGATAATACTAAAAGGCTCTAAAATTCTGGCCAAGCATACAATCCAAGCTAACAATGATCATATACAAAAATGATGAAAGTCACTAATAATTAGATAAATGCAAAATAAAAGAATCCTGAGATTTCACCTTGTAACTAACAGAAGGGCAAATATAAACATTTTCCTTTTTTTATGCACACATACACATATATAACAAGGAAAATGACAAATGAGGGAGGACAAATACACTTGTCCTTGGCTGAGAGATGTGAACTGATCCACTCATTTAAGAAAGCAATTTGCAACTATGTTCCAAAATTCATTAAACTGTGACTAACCTTTGACCCAGAAATGTTAAGGCATGTTCCTCAAAGAGATAAAAAAAAGAAATAGATTTAATAAAAGGACCCATATAGACGAAAATGCTTATAGCACCTCTTTTTGCAATGGCAAGTAAATGGAGATTAAAGAAATGTCCATCAATTGGAACAAATTATGATATATTAATATAATGCATAATAATTAATTCAAATGCACCTTAAAAATTATGAAACCAATGTTTTCTGAGAATACTAGGAAGACAGGCAGATTAATGTGGAGTTAGGTAAACAGAACCCAGAGCACAATTTATATATAATAATGACAACATTGTAAAGACAGTTTTGAAAGTCTTAATAAATTTTTATCAACACAATGATTAATCATGGTTTCAGAAGATGGTTGATGAAGTATGCCGCCTTCCTCTAGAAAGAAGTGATGGGTCCAAGGTGCAGAATGAGACCTACATATTTGTATAGTCAATACAGGAATCTGTTTGGCCTGACTAGGCACATTGATTACAAAAGCTAGAATACCAGGACTGGAGTCAGGAAGACCTAGGTTCAAATCTAGCCTCAGACATTTCCTAGCTGTGTGGCCCTAGACAAGTTACTTAACTCCTTTGCCTAGCTCTTATTGCTCTTCTGCCTTGAAACTAATACTTACTATTGCTTCTAAAACAGAGGATACGTTGTTTTTGTTTTGTTTTTTTATTTTACATAATAGGGAAGAAGAAGTAGGAAGGAAAAGAGGAAATGATAGGGCTCTTCTTCCCATCCCTAAAATGAAAACGCAAAGAAATTCAGAAGGAAATCACAAACAAGCAGAGCCTCTGAAATTTACATTTTGAATTTATTACATGATTAAAAAGAAAAACAAGCTTAATTCACAGTTTCATATGCAATGCTCTCCTCTTTTTCACAATATATATAGAAATACTCATTTGTTGCTTGTAAAGTTGAGAATTTAAGAAAAAAAAGGAATTTCATCTAGTGTTATCCCTTCATTTCATAGGCTCTTTAGTGTTAACTGACTATTGTATATGTTTTATCTCTTCTACTCAATTATAAAGCCTTGAAAGGAGCATTCAATAAATGTTTGTTGAGCTTCCTTGGTACTCAAAAAACTAGGTTAGGTAGCCTCTGCTCAAAGGTGATGAAAATAATTAGTTACAGTACATAATGATTGAAGAGTTTTAAGGCCAGAGGTAAAAAGGAAACGCAACCCATTCCTAATACAGATATTTTCTGAAACAATTAGGAAAACCCTAAGTTAAAAAAAAGATTTAGACAAAGTAGCAATGAATATACAATGTATTAAAAAACGCATTTAATTTCTTCTTTACTTTTTTTTATGATAGTATGGTTTATATGCAATTAAGATGGAAAGAGAAGCAAATCCAAAGAAGAATGTCTGCAGGAACCATAATAGTCGAGCCTGGCCATTTGTGATACCTTTTTTACTGCATGGAAAAAAAAAAAAAGACAAAATTAAAATCATGGTAATTTTCATTTTGTAGGGACTTATTAAAAAAGAGAAATAAATGGAAGAAAATCAAGCAAAAGATGGATTCTTTGATCCAGTATTTGAAACATTCGATAATGTGTGTCTAAAAACAGCTGCCTAAAAACAAGCTCAGTGGGCAAAAAGATGATGTATAACTTTTTTATGCAAGCAGGTTTACTTCTGGCTAAGAAACATTCATTTAATGAAAATTACTCAGTGTGTAATTTTATAATTACATAAATATACTTATATAAATTATAAAAAATTATAAAATAATTATATATAAATGTATTATTTATATAAAAAAAATAATCTAGTTTCTAAAATTCTTAGAGCCATTGCTAATATGATTTGTGAACTGCTTTCATATAAAAAGAGTCTTTCTCAGGAAATGTAGACAGTCCTTCCCACCCTCTCAAAATCTGTAAAATATTTAGGCTATAGTGTTGTATTTTAGTTTTTCTTGATTAAATAAATATTTAAATAAAAATAAAATAATTTTGAATTGTAGTTAAAATACTAAATAGAATTTTATGATATGATTTACAAAGCTTATATTTAGGTTCATAAAATTTACATTTGAAAGGAACCCAAGAAATAGTCTAGATTGATTCTTTTGAAGATGAGAAAAACAGATTCTCCAAGATATATAATGACTTGCTCATAGTCATATAGTCACAGAAGTAGGATGTAGCAATCCCACAATTAGAATGGAGGTCTTGTTATTCTAAATCCAGGATTTTCTCCCTTTATTTTGTAGACATTTATGCATGTATGTGCTATTTCCCAGATACTCTGAAAGCTCCTTCAAGGTCAGGGATCCTTTCACTCTTTGTATTATCCCCAGCTAGCACTTAGTAGGCACAGACATTAATAACTATTGACTGATTAATTTTCCTGCTGTTTCACATTACTCCTTCTACCTGGTGCTTTACTATATAAAATACTTCGTGAGCCATCTCGTCTGGTCCTGCCTATTCATTACTATTATAAAGGCAAAGTTTCCATATAAGCATATTGGCTTCCACAGCCACCAGTTAGAATTCCTTTATTAAAGAGAAAGAACTGTGGAACCAGACATGTATTAGAAAAATATGATTGACCACATAGTACAATAGGGATATAATTAGGGTTTTGATGTTAAAAGAATCACTCTACTGCAAATATGAATAACATGGAAATAGGTTTTGAACAATGATACATATATAACCCAGTGGAACTGCTTGTTGGCTTTGGAAAGAGGGAGGAGAGAGAGTGTGTGTGTGTGTGGGGAGGGATCATGAATCATAGAACCATGGAAAAATATTCTGAATAAGAATTTTAAAAAAAGAATTCCTTTATTAAGAGCTAAATGAAGGCAGCACTTCTAGAGTCAGAGATTTAATGAATCAAATTCATCTTATATTTTTTCAGCTATTGTGAAGACAGAAAAATATTTAGATGAAGGATATTTTGAATTGGGGGGGGTAATTTCATATTTACCTTAGGATGAGCTTTTAAAATCAATATACTGGTGGCTGAAGACACATCCTAGCTGGATGACCCTGGGCAAATCACTTAACACCCATTGCCTAGCCCTTACCACTCTTCTGCCTTGGAAACAATATAGTATTGATTCTAAGATGGAAGGTGAGAGTTAAAAAAAATTTCAATAAACTGGGATATGGGAGAGTTTATCAATAAAGTCTGCTAGCACCAATTGCTCTTAATTACTTCAGTCATTTGATAATTTCAAGAGATTTTCATAATTAGATATTCTAATCACACAAGGTATCTCTATTAGAGAATCACCCATGAAACCCTGAGTCTACAATAAATTATAAATGAATAGCTTGCTTTAATTTGTCTTATTTCCAATTTCAATGAATTAAAGAAAAGGAAAGAAGGAATTGGGGATTATAGAAGAATCCCAACCACTTACGTGCATAGAATCATAGCATATATGGATTCTGCAACATGAATCAACCAGGCAAGCCAATACCTGAAACAGAAAGCCAGAGCTGAGTTTAGATGGATTATTTCCCATAGGTGAACACAGTCATAGAAATGCAAAAGGAAAGATGCTCTTTAATTGGGAAATAGAATTGTTGGTCCAAGATTAAAATGCAGATGAATAGAAATACAGGACTTCCAGATCTCCATGAGTTTTTCTAAAATACTCTATGGTCACCTGTTTTTCCAGATCTCACTTACCCATTACGTAAAAGTACCAAATGGTTATCCACCAAGTACTGTGTGAAGAGCCCAAGAGGCCCAAGTTTCTGATAGGGGATACTCTGAGGCCAGAAGACTACCCACTGAAAGAGAACAAACAGAAAAAGAACAGAATACACATTAGGTCACTTGATAGCCATGGAAACTTTCTCTTTTAGGAGACTGGCTGTAAAAGAATCCTGCTTCTACAAAGTTGAAATTTCCTATCATCTGTACTTTAAAGGACAGCTAGCAAACTGAGCTTGCCAACACATAGAGGATCACTACAGAAATTCTGAATAAAATCCACAGGGTCCTATCTCCTTTGCCCAAAATTCCAAAAATCTAGCAAAGGGGAGAACACTATGTTTATGGTTTGAATTCTAGATATCCATAGAAAAGTGTACACTTGAAAATGAAAAGTGAGATCTAAACTATTCAATTTGACGATACTGGGTCAGTGAGGTGGCTCAGTGGATAGAGAGACAGTCTTAGAGATGGCAAGTCTTGGGTTCAAATGTGGCCTCAGACACTTCCAAGTTATGTAACCCTGGGCAAGTCACTTAACCATTTACTGCTCTTCTGCCTTGGAACCAATACTTAGTATCATAAATATCATCACTAAGACAAAAGGTAAAAATTTTTAAAATGATACTAAATAACCTTCCAGAAGTACAATGGTAGACTTGGGAAAATTTCTTTTTATGACTTTCATACTATAAATGTTTCCATGAAACTTTCCAGGAGTACTTATCTGTAATCCTTTTCCATCCTCAAAATTCACCAAGTATTTGATTTTTCTCTCTCTCTGGCGCACTATCAAGATAATCATGGACATTATGCTTCCCCTCGTGTCTTAATGCTTGTGTAGACTACAGGATCCATGAAAGCTGGGCTTATGTCTTATCTAGATTGTACATGAATCACAGAATCTAGCACAGTGCTCTGAACATAGGAACTCAATGTTTAATTTTCTTTTCCCATTTATAAGACTGGAGTATCAGAAGATAAATAAGTTACAGCTTAATGTTGTTACTGTGTCTCATTTATGCTATTTCAAGAATCCTTGTCCTTTTAAACATAAGACTGTTGCTTATTCAAGAATTCATCTTGCTCTATATAGCTCTCCTTCAGCTCTCAATTCAGTTCTTGATTTAAAATAAAATCTACCCCTACTACTCTATACCTGCTAGACATGCTGTTTCTCCCTCATTATTTAAACAACCTCTGAAATTCCACAGAGCTTTCCTAAAGCATGGTAAAAAGAAGAGAGTGCATCCACAAATACTACCCTGTCCTAACATGAAATTCCAGCTATTCTTCCCTCACTATTCTTCCTTGGCAAGTAGAATTCCATTCCATCAAATATTATTACAATTCAAAAATAAAGGCATAACAAAAATATTCCTATACTCCAGTCCTGGGGTCTACTATATAAATTAGTCCAAAGTCTTGGCATAGCATTCAAGGCCCTTCATAATCTGGCCCCACCTGCTTTCTGGGTACTGTATAGTCCATTATTCCTCGCCTTTCTCCTTTTTAACATAATCAGTGATACTATTCATGATACGTCATGTTTCTTCACTTTTTATTTCACCATCCCCCTTTCTTGCAAAACCCTACTCTTTCCCTTTTAGCCTGGGATAAGCTTTGCTATGTCCTTCATGAACATTTTCTAGATAAAATTTCCCCTTCTCTTGCTTCACGGGCAGCCTGCTACTGCAAACAGTCCTTCACCTTTCTCCATCATCACCTTCTCTCTAGTTGCCTCAGGAACCTTCAAATAATCTTGTCCCATCCCATTGCTTCATGGACCCTGGAATAACCTTGTCTCCTTGCATCCCACCCTTTCAAGTTCTGAAACCATATCAAATAAATTCTGCCACTGTTCCTGGACAGGATATATGTTTTGTCTCTTCTTATTAGCATTCCTATAAGCTCCTTAAGGATAGGAACTGTCTTTACTTATGCTTTTGTATACTTTGCATTTAGCACAGTGCTTGGCATATAGCAAGCATGTAATAAATGCTTTTATTCATTCATATTTTGAACTCCTATATTAGTCACTTGTTACTCACATAAAGCTATGTTGGCATGTATCTTGTTTCCCTAATCCGACTACCACCAGCTTTGAGAGCTGAGAATAAATGAGTTAAACCTTTAGCTACCGCTATAATGTAAGGAACAAGGGGAAGAAATGAGGAGGCTTGCCTCCACAATAATTGTTTACGCAGAATTTTAAGGCTGTCTCCCGAATTAAAGTAGAAAAACCCTAAGTGTAGTAATATTGTCCCTCTAGCTCACTGTTTAGCCCTTAATAAATACTTGTTGCATAAATGAATGCTGACAAATCCATTTCTTCACAACCACCCTGTTAGGCAGGTATTCCAAGTGGTGCTCCCATTTTACATGTGCGGGGAAACTCAGTTAAGCCATATTAGTTAAGTCACGGCATTTATTAAATATCTACACAGAGCATAAAAGGGTCTTGCAGGTTCAGGATCATGGAGACAGCGGCAGTGAGAGGCTCCAATCTTCTCATTCCGAAATCAGAATCTCTTTACACCAGGGGCTACCCAACAACCGAGGCTGGTCCAGCCCCACCGCCCTGTCTTCATCCAGACTCCAGTAACCTAGGCAACACGGGGAAGGGAGAAGTAGGAAAGAAAAGAGAGGGGAGGGGAGAGGAGAGGAGGGGAGATCTCCCATGTGAGCACGAATCTGGAGGGAGAAGAGAGGGAAACCAGGGCGCCTGCGCCATTCGGACGACTTTAAAATTTTCATCAACCCTTACCGCGAAGTATCCGAAACCTATGGCGGTGATCACCATGCCCACTGGGCTGCCCCTCCTGAAATAAGCGCCAGGCACCCTGGAACCTTTCTCCTTCTTCGCCTCCATTCTGAAAACTTCCAGTGCAGGGCACGGCTCCCACCCCTCCTACCTAAGGAAAAGTGGACTAACCCGTTCCTGGACTGGAGGGAGCCTGCGCAGAGGCTAAGGGCGGAAAGCGGGGGGGAGAGAGAGAAAGCGGGGAGATGGGAGGTGGAGAACTTACGGGAGGTAGAATGCGCCTGCGCAACGCCCTAATAAGGTGCCTTACTCCCCTCAACCCCTCTCACCGTGTGGTAACCGAAGGACACCACGATGACCAGGAACCAGAAGAGGCTACCTCTCCTGAAGTAGGCCGCACCGCTGCCCGCTGCTTCCATGGTCTCCAGGCCTTGCACCGAGCTGACCGTGCTGGACCGAGAGAAAGGAGTCGATAAAGGGAGGGGCGGGGCCTGGGGCGGGGCTAGGAGTCCTGCCTCCTCCTGTGCTATCTGTCCTTGCACGTGTGCATCTAGGAAGGCATACACAGGCACACATTCATCTATGTATGAACATAGTCATGCAGGACGCATATATTCAACAGTAACAGGCAAGAATGTACTATGCAAGCATAGGCAGGCATGAGCACAGCGCATATGTGCAAGATGCACACACATGCACACAGGCGTGTGTGAGGATATATGGAGGAACCTAAGATAAATTAGACCCATTGAGGGAAAGCAGCCATAGAAGACATGCTTTTGAGTTGCTATTTTGAGGTCCCAGTCCTGCCGTGGAATCTCGGGCAAAACTCACAGGCACAAACTTCAGTGCATGAAATTCAGCCTTTTAATTTAAAAAAAGAGAGCGTGAGGCTATATGAAGGAACCTAAAAACAAATTAGACCCACTGAGGAAAAGCAGCCATAAAAAGACATGCTTGGGAGTTTTGCCTGGGATTCCATGGCAGGGCTGGGATCTCAAAATAGCAGCCCAAAAAGTATTGCCTAGCTATAACCAAAATATAGACATCTCCTGAAAGCTATATAGGCAGGCAGGCACATATGTGAGCATTCACAGACCTGCTTATTTGCAGGAGTAGCCACATGCACATGTGTATCATACAAGGCACGCATGCACAAATTCATGTAAATGCAGGCATATGTGTACACATGCATGCATGAACACATGCTTAGATAGATAATGTGTTTCTATTTGAGGTGTGGTTGGACCAAGGATAGATTCTACAAAGTAAAAACTATCGATACTATGTGCAGGGTGGAGGGGGGGGGGGGTGTTAGGGCAAGATTCCCAAGCTTTCCTTTACAATTCCTTGGTTCTTCATGAAACAGATCACTCCTCTTAGTTTCCTTAATGCCCTGTGAATGTAACTCATGACTTGAATGACTCATAGGATCATGCATTTAGGTCTGGAAGGGACCTCTGAGGCCATTAAGACTAAGCTCTCCTTAGGGAGGAAGAAATGATGTATGTGAATGATTATGCAGTCAACAAGTGCTATGTTCCCCAGCTCAGTCTCACTTCAAAAAGAACTTGCCTCTCAAGCTCTGTTCATCTTAGGCAATGCTTTTATTGGGGTTATTGGTGTAAGTGTTAAAATTAATGGTTTGGCTAAATATATGAAAATTATAAATCTCTTATTTATAAAAGGAGAGTAGAGAAATACAAAAGGGTAGAGAAGACATTAACCTATCTAACTAATTATTGTTCCAGTGCTTGGCTCAGCCAGGACTTGTTAACCTTCATCAGAATTAAACTCTCTCCAAAAGACAGGAAGGGAAAACCAGCTATCCACTGACCCAAGTTCCCTCCAAGAGGCAGGTCAAGACAATGCCTGGAGCTGAAGGTGACTCCTGAGGCCAAACTTCTTGAAGCTGACAGACTTCTTGGAGTGACTCTTTTCTTGGAGTTCCACTCCCCACTAGACAACTTCTTAAGACTGGGTTAAGGGCTTGCTTTTATAGTGACTTCTTGTC
This sequence comes from Gracilinanus agilis, assembly GCF_016433145.1. Lineage (NCBI taxonomy): Eukaryota > Metazoa > Chordata > Mammalia > Didelphimorphia > Didelphidae > Gracilinanus > Gracilinanus agilis. The sequence goes on along the minus strand of NC_058131.1, from coordinate 663,410,927 downwards.
TCCTCCCCTATTCACAGGGGCCAATCACAGTTTCCAAATTGTCTAGCACTGTCCAGGGGGTCAGTGTTTGTGGGAACTAGTTCATACCTTCTGGAGGGGTGAATACTCATCAAAAAGATTCATACTTTCTGAGGGTGTGAACAAGTTTATGCCTGAGTTAGAAAAAATTGTGGAACTCTTCAAGTATCCTGCTGGCTTCTCACCTAGCACTAGGTAGGATGTGAATTCACTAAGTGGTTTTCGAGCTCTTTCACCCAGTTCAAACTTGTGTTGATTCTAAGTTATTGCCAACCAAAGTGTTAACTCCAACTAGGCAAAGAGAACAAAGGATTCCCTTTTCACAAGTGTGAACTCAAAGAGAACCAAGAATTCTCTTTTACATTGAGGAGTGGTGACTTGTCCCCTAGCCCCGATGGTGGGAGTGAAGCCTCCTTCCCCTCCGGAGTAGTATTTTATAGAGATACAGTCGAGGTCCCACCACCCCCTCCTGTAGGCTGGGGTTTAAGGAGATGGACGGGTACCCCTCAGTGGCTCCACACAGGTGGGAACTAATACAATTTCCCTGATAGCTGTTCATTGGCGGGAACCAGGTGTCCCAATAAGTGCCCTCTGGCCTTGGATATGTGCAGGTGGCTAGACATTCAGTCTAATGCCATTGGGTGCTTGTCTCAGGGATTCCAACCCCCATCACTTTCACCATATTCCATAATACATTCTAAATGAATATTAGCCTTAGTTGGCTTAATTATATAGCATAATTACATAAAGGTAAAATTTTATATAGATAAATAAAATTTAAAAAGTAATTAGAAAGACTTGATTGGCCTTAATATTAAAGTCCATATACTATTGAAAAATCAGAAGTAAAAAATATACTTTTCACAGCTATGGGTATGAACTATACTCTTAACTAAAAAAGAAATAAATGCAATTACAGAAGATAAAAGATATCTTTGATTACATGAAACTGGAAAAATTTTCATGTGTATAAACATTAATATACCTAGGGGAAAAAAGGGAAGCAGGTGAGCATTTTCCATTTGATAAGTGCCCAAAAGAAAGTGTTAAGATTAAAATTCTCTAGAGACTACATATTATAATTGTTGATTAGATAGTGAAAGCAGGGTAGAGAGAGAAAAAGCACAATCTCAGGGCTGCAGTGAGTTTGCTATTCTCCTCTAATCTCTGTTGGTTAGTTAAGAGAGGGAGCTGCTTCCTTGATCCCTAATTTATAATCCCTGGAATGCCACTTTTCTGGATCTCCCTGATTGGACAGACGACCTCGGTCCAGATCAGAGGTCAGTCCTCCTGAAGCCAGGATCCTAGACTAGCGGCTTCCCAGGAGTCAGGGAGCCAGAGGCTTCTCTTTATACAGAGAAGTAGCAGGGAGGGGTGAAACCAAAATGGATTTTCAAAACGTTCCTTTTGGAAAGGAAAGAGGGGACAAATTGATGTTAAATTCAAAAAATAGGAATAAACAGTTCTCAAAGAAGAATTTCAAATGATTAACAACTATATGAAAGAAAGCTCCTAATCATGAATTGTAAGAGAAATGTCAATTCTGAGGGTCCATTTACTCCCCCGCAAAACTGGCAAAGATGACTAAAAAATAGCAAAAGTCAGTATTGGAGCAGTTGTGGGAAGACAGACATATAGATGCATTATTGATGTGAATTGATACAGTTAATTTGGAACGCAATTTGGAATTATACAAATAAAATGACTAACGTGTACATATTCTGACTCAGTAATTTCACTGCTAGGCTTCCATTACCCAAGAAATAAGACTTGGAAACAAAGTAGATGCTCATCAGTTGGGGAATGGCTTAAAGAGATTGTGGTACATAAATGTAATGGAATGATGTGTATGAGGAATTACAGAGACGTATGGAAAGATACATATAAACTGAAACCGAATGAAAAGCTAGAACCAAGAAAATAATATACATGATAATTTCAAAAATGGAAATGGAAAGAACAGGACACACAAACTAAGTGTGAATGTTTCAAAGTTATAAAGATCAAGTATGGCTACAAAGAAGAGATTTGAGAAAGACATCTCTATTCCATGGCTTTGGAGAAGTGGGAGGTCTATGGGTGTTGAAAATTTTAAGTGTTTTTGGACTTTTTCAATGTATTGATTAGTTGTGCTGATTCCTCCCTCCTCCATTTGTTTTCTTTTTTTCTTTTTTCTCCTTAAAACTACTATCTGTTGACCTCAGACACTTCCTAGCTGTGTTACCCTGGGCAAGTCACTTAATTGAAATTGCCTGGCCTTTACTACTCTTCTGCCTTGGAACTAATTAATACACAATATTGATTACAAGACAGAAGGTATGGATTTTTGCTTTTTTTTTTTTTAAATGCTGTCTGTTGTTTGGTATGGCTCTCTGGGAAGAGGAGGAATGCAGGGGGAAAGTATGATGATGTGAAATATTAAAAAATCAATAAAAATCTTAATTTAAAAATTAAAGAATGAAAAGAGAAAGGCAGTTCATTAAAACTGTCTGACAGTTGAGGCTGACAGCACATGCAATTTTCCCTATCCTTAGTCTTTGACCCTTGCAAAAGGAGGGAGATATGGCTCACTATTTTTCCATGTTCTTCATTGGCCATTTGTTATTTTTTAATATAATTTTATTTTTAAAAAATATTTTTCCATGGTTACATGATTCATGTTCTCTCCCTCCCCTCTTCCGGGAGCTGACAAGCATTTCCACTGGGTTATTACACGAATTGTCCTTTTGAAGTAAATTACTCTCATTTTAGTCTTGGTTTTGTCAACAACTGGTAACTAATTAGCTTTGAGGTCTGAAGAAAGGGTAAGAATTAAATTGATGAGATTTCTGAGCAGGTTGGTAAAGAATAGGAAAGCCTGAGGGGGCAGCTAGGTAGCTCAGTGGATTGAGAGTCAGGCCTAGAGAGATGGGGGGTCCTAGGTTCAAATCTGACCTCAGACACTTCCCAGCTCTGTGACCCTGGGCAAGTCACTTGACCCCCATTGCCCACCCTTACCACTCTTCCACCAAGGAGCCAATACACAGAAGTTAAGGGTTAAAAAAAAAAAAAAAGAATAGGAAAGCCTGGAACAGAACTTTATTCTTAAAAGGTTTGTTTTAAACAGACATTCCTTCCATATCAAGAGGTTTAGGAGTGAGGGGCCCTCACACTCTGGAAAATCTGTGGAAAACTTTTTGGCCCTTCCTTCCTACCACAGAAGAAGCTTGAATTTTTTCATTTTATTTTAAGGGATGTTTATAGTACCTTCTCGTAATATTTGGTCATAGGCTACATGTAGTCAATGTTAAAATATCTCTACATTTCTAGCCTTCCTATGCCATCTACTAGCTTTTGTGTCCTTTTGGAAAACTACTTTTTTTAACTTTAAAAAAGAAATTGTGTATATTTACAGTATTAAAAGAGAAAATATTTATACAATCCAGTACATATATTTTATGCATTTTGAGTTTCCAAGCTTTTTTTTTGTTGTTGTCTGTAGCTTCCACACAACTCCCCCCAAATTCCCACTTAATTTCTTATGCTTATATTCAAACTGGGGTGGGGAAAGTCAAGATGTGGAAGGGATACCTGTAATCGTATTGTTACCCAAACTAAAGCAACACAGCCTGAGAATGAGTGGTTAAACTAGTCAAATGTTTGGGTTTTTTTTTCAACTCCATGGAACAAGATACCTCCTTATGGGGCTCCCCCTCCTCTGCTTTCCTGCCTTCTTTTATTTCCACCCATTAGATTGCAAACTCCAGGAGGGCAGGGACTGTCTTTATTTACACTCACCAGGCACTTAACACATGCTTACTGGGTTGGAATGGAGAAATGAAGTTTAGGGGTATGCATGGTTTAACCAGTGCTAGTCTTCATACAGAGCAAATGAAAAGAAACAATTTTGTGCCTTGTTTTCTTCATTGTAAAATGAGAGGGTTAGGTTAATGGTAATGGCTCTCAGGTCTTTCCCAGCTAGAACTCTATGAATAGAATTGTGACACTTTGAGTTAAAACAAAGCAGCTGAATTGTTTAAAGATTGTAAATGATTATTCATGTGTTTTTTATTTCTACCATTTTTGAAAATGAAGATATGCATATCTATTACAGCTTGTTTTAAATTTTTTATTAAATTTAGTATACTAGTACTAACATTGCCCTGGATTTTTCTATTTAGCTCAAAAGGATGGACAAAGTCAAGTGGAGGTAATTTTTAGGATGATTTAGGCACAGGGGAAGGAGGCAGTAGGTTGAGAGAAGTTAAAGAAGAGAGAGATGAGGAGAGGGGAATGGTCTTGCTGAGCCAAGCTATGGGAAGAAATAGGATGGAAAGAGATGAAAATTGGAGGCCAGGTTTTGGGAAGGAGAGGGAGTATGTCTTGCTCAGAAACTGGATTAAAGGAAGAGAGAACAGGTGACTGCGTAGGGTAATTTCAAGGAGTAAAATTGGAAAAATGACTTCAATTCTTTTTTTAAGGGCAAACATGGCAGTATGGGTTTAATAAACTTATATGTAAAATTTATATGGATATTCACTTAGCACAGTCAGGAAAAGGCATCTTGGAGTCCCTAGGCGGGAGTCAGTACTCCTTAGTGGTTTGACTAAGAAATGGCCATAAATTCAAGGAACAAAGAAATGGGCCAAGTGGAGGAGTTTTCAGTGCTCCCCCTCCCAGCCTGAGCCAAGTCTCTTGCCTAGGGTGGAGTGCAAAAGAAAATACTAGAGCTACTCCCCCACTTTCTTTATTGCTAAGGGGCATTACAAGTTTGAAGGGATAGAGCCAGTTCCCCATTAGTCAATAGGGGTGACACAGGAGCTGAAAGTAGAGAATGGATCAGGATTGGAATCTGTGGGTCCTCTCCTTTGGGCTCAGGACTAGAGTATTTCTCTTGGGGAAGGACTGAGAATAGTTCTCCCAATCTTTCTCAGGCTCAGGGTACTAATGCAAAAGTCATGGAAAAGGAATGAAGGGATCGGCACCAGCTCCCTACCATCCCACATTTACTTTGGCCTTCCATTTCTTCTGCCTTTCTAGAATGGAGAGTAAAGAGGACTTCAACTTTAGAGAACTTCTACACCCATTTCAAGTGGGTGAGAGAAGTCAAAAGAGATTTATCCATGCTCTTCCATCCTGTTTGAAAATGGAGGGAAGACACTGAGGAGAATCTACCTACTACCTCAGCTGTAGTGCATAAATCTTGACTTTCCTGATCCTTCCCCAAGTGGGGACCTGGACCTGAGGTGCACTCCAGGGCCACTTTGACTTAGAACTACCACTCATTCTTTTCTTACATCTTCTTTCTTTTCAGTCCATTCGGAGACCTTCCAAACCCCTCAGTGTTTTAAGTTTCCCTCATTCCTCTCTTTCCTCCTTTCAGTGGGAAAAAATCGACTCTGCTCTACTCCAGGATATTTTTGTAGGGGGAATAAGGAGTTTAAAAAGTAGAAGTGGGAGGGGGTGTGTGCAGTATGGGTGGGAGAAAATGTGCTCATTTCTATTTGCATAGAAATAGCCCTCACCTCCCCACCTCCACCTTCCAATAGAGGGAATGGAACCCCTGTTTTCAATTATATTGAGTAGAATTGGACTCTTGTTGACAAAGGGAGTGGGTGGAACTGACTTGGGGGCAGAAAGAAAAGATCTAGAACTTGGGATTGAGATAAAGAACAAAAAGATTCTTTCCTTCCTCTCTCCCTCCCTCTTGCTCTACTCTTTCTCTTTTTCCTTTTACCTTCCACCTTAGAACTAAGTATTTGTTCCAAGTCACCAGAGTGGTAAGGGTTAGGCAAGGAAGATTAAATGACTTGCCCAGGGTCATACAACAGAAGTATCTGAGGTCAAATTTGAACCTAGGATCTCTGGTCTCTGGACCTGGCTCTCAATTCACTGGGCCACCTAGTGGCAAAAAAAAAAAAAAGAAAAAGAAAAAGAAAAAGGATTTCTAAGCAACAATGAATATTTGCAATTAGATAAAATGAATTTGTAATGGAACTGTTTACTGTCAAAAGGAGAGGGTTTGATTCAGAAAGTTGAGAACTAAGGATGGAAAGACAAGGAGTCAAGGGAATAAAGGGTGGGAACAGAATTTATAGCTGAGCTGGTTAAATAGGTGTTCAAGACCCTGCAGAAAATGAATATTATGGAGGAGGTTGGTGGTTTTAGGAGGAGTGAAGCAGATAGAAAGATGACAGGATAAGAGATATGAAGAGAGTTTAGAATTGTGAAGAAAGTCATAACAGTTGTGAGTGATGATAAAAATTAAATAGCAAAAATTTCTGAGGATAGCTAAGGAGGGAAGCAGAAGGACCTGGAAGTCTTCCTCCCAACGTCTTGGTGAGGTAGGGGACACTAGGACTGTTGAAGGAAATGAGTCCAGAGGGGTTAAAGCCATTGGCCCCAGAGAACATGCCTAACCATAGATGCTAAGCCCCAAGGAACTTACCTGCTTCTAAGGTCTTATACGAGGCAGGGAGGACCTGAAAACTAAGAGGAAACCATTGGCCCTGTGGTAGCCCTTGAACCTCCTCAGAAAAATGTTTTTAAATGCATAAGATAAAATACAGAGGATTGGAGAGGAAACAATGTTAGTGAAAATAAAGATGGAATTCTTTCTTACATAAGTTCATGGACCAATCTTTCCCTACCTCATCCACAGACCTTTCCAAGTTAAGACCTCCAGGTTCTTATCTAAAAATAATAGCTTACCTACAATGCCCAACAAATGCTTATAAAGAAAAGTTTCTAGTTTTTTACTTTTAACAGAAGAGCAAAAAAAAAAAAAAGATTCCTGAAGTTGTAAAATCTCAAATAATTTTATTTCAAGATTAAAAGAATTCTCAATAATATTTCTTTTTAAAAACCATCTTTTCCTATAAGTTCTTCTTCAAACCAAGGAAGAAATCCCTTTGTAGCTTACTTTTACAGATGGGGAAACTGATGCTCAGAGAATTTCAATGATTTGCCCCTGTCCTATAGTTAGAAAGAACCAGAATTTCTCTTTACTGTCAAAGGCCCAGTGCTACACTGACGTAGGTCTGTGGTCTGAGGAGTCCAGTGTCATGAGAGCTAACAAAATAGTCCTTCACAATGACATGTGCCCAGAACATTCAACAAGCAATCAAAGACATTTGTTCTTTTCCATAATGTACAAGACACCACTAAATGAATGATGGAGGATGAAAGACGGAGGGTGACACTTTCAGGATGAAAGATAGAATTTTATGGAGCTGAAAGAGGGCAGCTCGGTAGCTCAGTGGATTGAGAGCCAGGCCTAGAGACTGGAGGTCCTAGGTTCAAATCTGGCCTCAGACATTTCCCAGCTGTGTGACCCTGGGCAAGTCACTTGACCCTCATTGCCTAGCCCTTACCATTCTTCTGCCTTGGAGCCAATACACAGTATTGACTCTAAGACGGAAGGTAAGAGTTTAAAAAAAAATGTCATTTCTCTTTGGCCAGACTGGGGGCTGCTAATGGGCTCCACTAACCCAACCTTTAAAGGAAAGACCTGGTCTTTGGCACAGATTATCTGTCCAACCCTGGTCAGGTCATCTCTTGGGGCTCTAAGCAATACTGTAAGATAGGCACTATCATTAGGTTAAAGATGAGATCCTCCCACAGCAACGATCTATTTCTTGAGGCAAAAGACATTCTTTGTATCCCCAGAAGTTAGCCCAAGACCTAGCACACTGTTAGTACTTTATCAGTGCTTATTGCCTGACTACTATGTGTCTACACTAGGTTTGGAGGACTACAAAGACAAAACCAAAGTCTACTTCTTAGTAAGTGCTAAGTATGTATTTTGTGTTTACTTGTATAAAAATTTTATGTAAACTCCACCTCTCTTCCCACTCCCCACCCCTAGTAGAATAGAACCTCTTTTAAAGGGTGGGGAGTTTAATTTTTTAATCATTACATAGAGTCCCTGCATCTTGTAAAGACTTATGAAAGTCATTTAAGAGTTGTGTATACTGGGAGCTGCTAGGTGATTCAATGGATAGAGAGCCAGACTTGGAGATTAGAGGACCTGGGTTCAAATTTGACCTCAGAGACTTCCTACCTGTGCGACCCTGGGCAAGTCACTTAATCCCAATTGTCTAGCCTTTATCTCTCTTCAGCCTTAGAACTAATACATAGCATAGATTCTAAGTGGAAGGTAAGTTTTTTTTTTTTAATTGTTTATTCTATTGAATTAAGAACAAAAGTCAAAGTTACTCACATTCTTTGGGAATTGAATTGGGGGAAAAGTCTAAGATAAGGAAATAAGAATTTCAGGAGGGAGAGTGTCTTGCCATCTTTGGATCAGAAGCTAAGGGTCTGGTAACATTTAAGTTGAACGAAGCCTCTTCATTTTTCCACACTTGCCTTCTTAATTCAGTTTCTTGTCTTGTAAAGCAGTGTTTCAGATTTGTAGGGATTAGAGAGTGTACATAGGATTTCACTGATCTAAGGAACTCCCAGATGAAGAAATCCCTTTTACTTAATAAAACAAACTAGGATCTTCTCTGCACTTCATATTTTTAACCTCTCATAGCCTTCCTGTTACTGGCTTATTTAGGACATTTTGACCAATGCCAACTTTCCTTCTGGCAAATTATTGTTTCAGTTGTTGGATTGGGGGAAGTACAACTGAAGTCCAAATTAAAACCCAATGTAGGGGGCAGCTGGGTAGCTCAGTGGATTGAGAACCAGGCCTAGAGACTGGAGGTCCTAGGTTCAAATCTGGTCTCAGACATTTCCCAGCTGTGTGACCCTGGGCAAGTCACTTGACCCCCTTGCCTAGCCCTTACCACTCTTCTGCCTTGGAGTCAATACACATTTGGAAGGTAAGGGTTTAAAAAAAAAAAACAAAAAACAATGTACTGGTTTGAGGTGGACAGGATTGGAACTACCACACCAATGCAACTATCAACAATTTGAAAAATTATTTAAAAAAAAATAAATGGAGTTTCTCTTTCTAAAAAAAAAAAAAAAATGTTCCTGAATGCCTCCTAAAAGGCTCCACCCATCCCTTGGTTTTAGTACACCTTATAAAGAGTCCTTTGTAGGAGGTACTTATTTCTGTTCAAAGGGTGAGCCTGCCCTCAGAGAGTATCCTCAGAAAATAAGAGGCAGGGCTCTTGGTTTCTATTGGTTGGAATTTACAGGGAAGGTCTAAATATCGACTCTCAGTGCTTTTCCATTTCATTCTACAGAATATCTGGATCTGATCTCTTGACTCTCCAAGGAAGATGGCTTTTCATCCACCTTCACCACCTCACCCATCAGAGAATGAGATTTTTGGTAAGTGACCTAATCATTGTCCTCAAACCCTGCCTGAACTTCAGTTGCTTTCTTATGAGAATGTGATTGGGAAAACTTCTGTATGATATTTCCATGGTTTGAATGAATTTGTACTTCATTCCTTCAGTTTAGGGCATAGTTTCTGGGTTAGTTTTAAAAGATTTTTACTAGATCAAGTTCCTCCTCCAGTTTTTGCCCTGGTACACAGTGCCATGTCCTCAGCCTTTGACAAAATGGTCGTTGAATGAATGGATGAGCTAAGTCTCTTCTTAGAACTATTATTACAAATTGGGAAAAAATGTTCATAGCAAACATCTCTGACAAATGCCTCATTTCTCAAATGTATAGAGAACCGAATCATTTATAAGAATGCAAAGCATATCTCAATTGCTAAATGATAAAAATATGAGTAGGCAGTTCTCAAATGAAGAAACTATCTAGAGTCATATGAGAAAATGCTCCAAATCACTATTGATTAGAGAAATGCAAATTAATATAACTCTAAGATACCAACTCAAACTTATCAAATTAGCTAATAAGACAGAAAAGGGAAAAAACATAAATGGTGGAGGAAGAAAGTTAGAAGGAATGGGCAAAAGATAGGGAGAAAACCGTGGAAACCAAGGGAGGGAGGATTGAAAAAGGCACCATTGTTTCCATTGCTTCAGAAAAGTTAATCTAAAGATGTCTTCAAGCACATTTATTCCAAATCTGACCTAGTAAGAGAAGGAATGCTCCTATAACTCTCCAAAACTTTTCATCCCTTTCTCTTAGAAAAACTTCCTGGTAAAGCAAAGAGGAGGAAGAGAACACAATTTACAAGAGAGCAAATAAGGATTCTCTTGCACTGTTTTGAAGTAAACCAGTATCCTGGAATCGGAGAAAGAGAAGAACTTTCCATGGTGACAAATATTCCGGAGTCCAGAATACAGGTAAGTCTGGAGTTCCGTGCTGCTATATAGTATGTGTGAGTGTGTTTGTGTAGTTAAAGTTCTGTTAAAGACAGCATGAAAGTATCCTACATTGCCTCATCTTTACATATACCAAGTCAAAAGGCTAACATCAGTTTCGGACATCTTCTCTAAGTCTTCTTGTCATTCCTCATTGTGGAAAGGTAGCAGCTCTTGGCTCCCTTAAAAAAATAGTAATAGCCTCAGCCACTTCCCAGCTGTGTGACCCTGGGCAAGTCACTTGACCCCCATTGCCCACCCTTACCAATCTTCCACCTATGAGACAATACACCGAAGTACAAGGGTTTAAAAAAAATAGTAATATTTGATGATTTTTAAAAAATCACTATCATTTCCCAAGACTACCTCCTACTGATGAGAAACAGAACCTTCTGTGGTAACAGTAGACAGCTGAGCAAAACACTGACAATATGTGATAGCTTAAGTTTCTTTCCATAAATCAGCACTTCATGAAGAGAAGGTTCTCCTGAGTTTTCTTAATTCAATATTGGTTGTGGCATTAATCTGAACTCTGAACTGTTGCTGTTGTCTCTGATTTCTCTGAATTCTTTGTTTCTTGTGGTATAATATTGATTCATTCAATTCTTATGGCACATATTTTCAGAAATTCCCTAATCATGAAGTATAGCTAAAGGATCACTCCAATATAGATAAGGAAACTGAGGCCTACAGAAGTCAATGGTACTTCCCATGTTACATAGGTATAACCCAATAGACTAAGTTTAAAAGCCAGGTATTATTCTTTCTGTATACCATGCTACCTACCTCTGTTTCTTGCTACCACAAAAAGTGCTCTTGTACATATTAATTATGGAATAATTCCCTCTGCCTTGGATCTCTTCCGGAGTGGCCAATGATGGTCAAAGGATGGGATGAGCTCAGTCACTTTTTCTTTTCTTTTAAACCCTTACCTTATGATTTAGAATCAATATTGAGTGTCAGTTCCAAAGTAGAAGAGTAGTAAGGGATAGAAAGTTGGGATTAAGTGATTTGCCTAGGATCACATAGCTATGAAGTACCTGAGGTAGAGGACCTCCCATCTCTAGGTCTGGCTTTCTAACCGCTGAACTACCTAGCTACCCTTCTGTCACCTTTTTAGGATGGTTTTCTAAAGTGGTTGGACCAATTACAATAGAAGTTCAGTTGAAATTGGCCAATAAGACGACAGAAAAGAAAAATGATAAATGTTGGGGGTGGTGAGGTTATGGGAAAATTGGGACACTACTATGCAATGTTGATGGTGTTGTCATCTGATCAAACCTAGCCATTCTAGAGAGCAATTTAGAACCATGTCCAAAATTATGCATACCTTTTGATCCAAAAATATCATTACAAGGTCTGTATCTCAAAGAAATTTTTTAAAGGGGGAAAATATTGGTGCAAAAATATTTATTGAAGCTTTTTTTGTGATAGCAAATAATGGTAAAAGTGAAGGGATGCCTATCCATTGGGGAATGGCTAAACAAGTTGTAATGGAATAATATTATGCTATAAAGTAGGATGAGTTTGGAAAACCCTGTAAGTACTTACATGATCTGATGCAAAGTGAAGTGAGCAGAACCAGAACATTGTACATAGTAATAGCATTCTCAGCAAAACAGTGATCCAAGATAATCCCAGGAACTCATGATGAAAAATTCCATCCACCTCCAAAGAAAGAAATGATGGAGTCTGATTTCAGACCAAAAGATACTCTATTTTGCTTTTGTCTTCACTTTTCCTTTGAGAGATATCTTCCATGAAAAAAACATTTTTTTTTTAACACCACAGCTAACCAGATTGAGGAACTCTCCTTTCTCACTTAGTACTTACACAGTGGATCCAGAATAGCTTTGTCTTGGTGTATCCCCAGTTATATGTGTTTGCCTCAGCTATCCCAGAGGCCAAATGAACTCTACCAGCTTTTGGCCAGGTGCCCTTGTGGAAGAGGGCTATAACAGGGTCTGGCATATAGTAGACACTTAGGAAACTCACTGAACTCAGCCCTTTCCTAAGCATTTAAGTGCTTCCTCTGTGCTAGTCATTGTGCCAAGAGCTGAAGATGTAAGGGAACCCTGCCCTGAGGGACCTTACATTCTACTGGGAGATAACTTGGATACATAGACATATGCACTAGCAATACAAGGTCATTTCAGAGTAAGGGGGGGGGCAATAGCAGCTGGGACAGAGGGGATCAGAAAAGGCCTCTTAGAAGGGGACGTTCAGACTGGGATGAGAAGAAAAGCAGTAATGCTATAAAGATAATCTCATGCTAACTAAAGCACTTAAAGATTTCCACAGTTTTCATTTCCTCAGCAATTCAATTGAATAAGCACCTACTATGTGCTGTGCTCAACCACCCTGTGAGTACTCATAAGAGACTGAAAGAAGGTAGGGGTGTGGCCCTTGAGAAAAGGTGATGGGTTTCAAGTTTATCTCTCCTCAGAGGTTTTTTTTTTCTTTTTTTTAATCAATTAGAAATCTGCCCAAAAGGGAAATGTCTTACTGCCCTGCCCCGTCAAATTTAGAGTCAAAGCCGTTTAAAGAAACACAAGATAAAAATAAAACTGAAATCGGATTAATTGACATCATTACCTTTCTTCTTCTCCCCACTTAGGTCTGGTTCCAAAACAGAAGAGCTAGACATGGCAAAAGGCCAGAATCTCCAACTTCCACCTCAGGAAGAGAGACGGAACAGGAGAATTCACTGCCAAGTCAAATTCAGAATACTGACCTCTCTGAGAATGATCAGTCTCCATCTAATGTATATGAGTGTCACCCCTGCACAGGTCTGGAGTCCAGTCAGGAAGCTGACCAAAGGAGTAGCCACTCCCTAGAGAGGAGGTGGCTGGCTTCAACTCCAGAAGCTGCTCATTCAGGATATGGCAATTCCCCAAACCATCACTCTGTCTCTTCCCCAACAGTGAGACCTTCCACTCAACTTCAGTCATATGCCCTCTCCCAGGCAATGCCCAAGAGAGACTCCAGCTTCCAGTGTGCACCTCCCTGGGCCCTGCAGGGAACACAAGGAACAGAGAACTATGATCCACACACTTTCTTTCATAGAGGAGTGAACCCACCACTTTGTGGTCAGGAGCAAGGCTTGCCAACGAGACAGCTATACCATCAGCAAACATCTTATCCGAGTTCCCAGAAGCCCCTATATCAGCTACGACATCCCCAGCAACCACCAAGTCCACTGCCCTCAATGCCCCAGCATCCTACCTTCCAAGCTCAACAGGAGACCTCAGATTTGCACCAGTCCCTACAGGATCATGAAAGCCTGGTACAGCCATCTCTATTGATGAAGAGGGAAGAGCAACCATATTTTAGCCAGACACAACAAATGCAGCTCACCGATCTACCCAGGGTAACTGTAGAGACTGAGTCAACATTACTTCCTTCTGGTGGACATCTGGCCTCCCCACTGGAAGATCTAGCTGCCCACCAAGGAGGTTTAGCTTCCCACCAGGGACATTTTGCTGCCCCCCTGGGAGATCTAGCTGTCCCCCAGGAACAACTGCCTGCCCCCCAGGGACACTTACTTGCCCCTCAGGGAAACCTGCCTGCCCCTCAGGGAAACCTGCCTGCCCCTCAGGGACACTTGCCTGCCCCTCAGGGACATTTTGCTGCCCCCCTGGGAGATCTAGCTGTCCCCCAGGAACAACTGCCTGACCCCCAGGGATACTTACTTGCCCCTCAGGGAAACCTGCCTGCCCCCCAGGGACACTTGCCTGCCCCTCAGGGACATTTTGCTGCCCCCCCTGGGAGATCTAGTTGTCCCCCAGGAACAACTGGCTGCCCCCCAGGGACACTTACCTGCCCCTCAGGGAAACCTGCCTGCCCCTCAGGGACATTTTGCTGCCCCTACCTGGATACCCCCCTGGGAGATCTAGCTGCCCTCCAGGGTCACCTGATGCCCCCCTGGGAAATGTGATTGGTTTTCTTTGGAGATATGACAGAAAGACCAGATCCTAATCCACCCTTCAGATCCAGTGCTGTGCCAGCCCCCACCCAGAAACCAGACTGAGTGCCATGCCCCTCCCCCACCATTCAGTTCTGGGTATACCCCGCCCCCACCGACCTCCACCCCACACAGGGGAGGAAACTGCTCCCATTAGGCACAGAGGATAGGGGGAAGGGAGCAGCTCCCACCCAAGTCCCTCTGCCTTTCTAGCAATGAACTCTGGAGCAGGGAGCAGGTGGCCATATGCCCACCGAGAGAACTCTGCATGCCGTCTTTGGCACCCATGCCATTGGTTTGCCATCACTGGACTAGGCAATGGGGGTCAAGTGACTTGCCCAGGGTCACTCAGCTGGGAAGTGTCTGGCATCAAATTTGAACCCAGGACCTGGCTTTACCCCCGTAGTAGCCTGTACTCAAGAATTAAAATTAACCTCCTTAAGGACTACCTCAGAAAATGGGACATGATCTTCCACTGTATTTTCTATTTCTGTTGTATGTGTGATATGTGTTTTCTATCATGACATGAGCAATATGGAAATAATATATTACATGAAAGTACCAGAATAACCAATATCTGACTAGTCACCTCAGGGAGAAGAAGAGTAGGGGGGGGGAATCTAAATTTTAAGATGTGAAAAACAATTGTCAAAAGTTGTTTTCAATGCATAACTGAAAAAATAAAAAATTTTGGAAAAAAAATGGGGCATGGATAGCTTTTAATATGTAGATCACTGGACCTGAACATTTTGTCTCCTCAGTCATCTTAGCTTTTAATATGTAGATTACTAAGAGTTAAATTGAGTCAGAACTCTGACCTGACCAATGGAGATGTCCTTCCTGCAGTACTGCCTCTGAATTTTTATTTCTTCTGAGTAAGTTTGAGTTTATTCTACTCTTTTTTGTTAAGACCAGGTTAAATTGCCCAGGCATCTCTTTTGGGTCATGCCTCCCAGATGTAAAATAGCAGATGTTAGAGAAAATTCAGCACCAAGATAAAAGAATTTGGGATCCTCTATAGAGTCTATAAGATGGTAAAATTTTTCATGTATTGGGTGTGTTGAAGTCAAAGTAAGTAAAAGTTACCAGGGGATTTTTCTGAAGACTTAAGATACAACAAGATCCTTCCTTCCTTGCCCTACTGTTGGGTTTTTATTTTTTATTCTTATTTTTTAAAAGATTTACTTTCCATCTTAGGATCAATACTACTTTATATGTATATATAAAGTATAAAATATTTATATGTATATATAAAGTCTGTGATAAGGGCTGGGCTTGGCTAAGAAGTGTCTGAGGTCAGATTTGATCCCAGTACCTCTCATCTTTAGGCCTGGCATTCTATTCACTGAGTTACCTAGCTCTCCCCACATGCTGTTAGGTTTTGTTTGTTTGTTTTAATCTTTACCTTCTGTCTTAGAATCAAGACTCTATATTGGTTCCAATGTAAAAGAATAGTAAAGAGCTACACAATTGGGGTCAAGTGACTTGCCCAGGGTCACATAGCTAGGAAGTTGCTGAGCTCATATTTGAACCCAGGACCTCCCATTCCTGGGTCTGGCTCTCAATCTACTGAGCCACCTAACTGCCCTCCCATACTCTTAGGTTTTAACACAACCACTAGACATCAGAGTTTTTAGTATGTGTGTGTGGTGGGGCTTATTTGTTCCCCCAAATTTTGTTGTCATTCAGCTTGCCAACTTCCCAGTACAGGAAAAAAAAACAACAACAAACCTCTCCCTATCCATGCGTATTTGGGGCTAATTAATTAGTAGAAATAATCAAAAAAGGCTAAAACTCCTTTAATTATAACCCCAAACAGGCTTTATTGGCTGAATGTCAAGGGAGATGCTATGGGTAAAATCATTATTTGCAGGATCTTTAAGAAATCAAAAGGAAAAAATCAAAACATGTTTGTTACTATTTGCTGCTCATTGGTAGAAGAATTAATTTAATTTAAAGGGAAGGGTGAAATTGTGTTAAGCTTTTTGTCATTTAGAGGGAGAAAGCAAAAGAAGAGGGCAGCTAAGTGTCTCAGGGGATAGAGAACCAGACCTTGAATTGAGATGACCCAGATTCAGTTCTGGTTTCAGGTATATCTACATCCTTGATGTATAACCATGGGCAAGTCACTTAATCTCAGTTGTATAGCCCTGCGTAATTAGAATTTTCTCCCCAGAACTCTCCTTCCCAGGTTCCCATTTTCCTTCTCACTTTACATGCTAATGTAGGGAGGATATATTTTGGTGTAGCTCCTCCCTCTCTCTCTACTCCTGGGAAGGCAGTTTTAGAGGATGGATGACAGCCAAGTAGGAGAATTTTACCCATATGTTTTTACTCAGTTTTTCTTTTTTACTTTTGTCTTATTTCTTCTACTTCAGGTGATTACTAATAAATCTTATAAAATATAATACTTGGCATTATTGGATATTGATTTAAATTTTACAGCCCTTGCCACTCTTCTGCCTTGGAATCATAGTTGATTCTAATACAGAAGGTTAGAGTTGACAAGATTAAAATTCTCTGGAGATTATATCTTAATTTATAATTAAGTCAGGGAAAAGAAAGGTATCAGCCACACGTGGCCAGCTCTTCCCTTCACCAGCCTCCTTCCCTATTCAGTGATCCCTGGATCTTGCATCCTCCTAGCCACCTTCTCCAGGGCACCTGCAGGGTCACAACTGTTGCGGGGAAATGAATGTTGGTCCTCACCCACAGAATTACAACTCATATCTCTTTATCGGAAGGCAAGGAAGTGTTTATTCAAGGATGTTACAGATAATGTGGCCAGGGGGATGGAAATAGCAAAAGCAGGATTTCAGGTTTCTAGATTCATTGAGGGTCCAGGGGATTGTCCCCCCCACCCCCCAACCCTCAGTCAGAATATTTCTCTCCTAGGCATCCCAGAGGTATGTCAAGCTAAAAACTCTGAAAATGGGTAGCAAAGAGGCATAAACTTTTCCAGGTGGAGATGTATTTTAAGGGTTTGCATGTCATGGGATGAGTTTCAGGACATGGAAAGAGAAAGAGAAATGGGAATGCCTAATTGTAAAGATCTTCCTTAATTGCAAAAATCCCCAGTGCACATGTGTGATGTTCTCTCCCATGTCCTGCTTAACATCATTAAAATGATGTTAAAAGAATGAAGGAATGAAGGAAGGTGGGAAGGGAGGGAAGGAGGGAAGAAGGGAGAAGGGAAGAAAGGAGAAAAGGAAGAGAGGGAAGAGAAAAGAAAAAGAAAAAGGAGACTGGGTTCTGGGGTTTTATTGATTGGTAGCTGAGAGGTCATAGCTTTGAAAGCAATGAACACCTTAGGAGGGAGCATCTCCAGAAACTAAAAGGAGGCATGATTTAGTACTCATTCTAAGATAGAAGGTAAGGGTTAAAAAAACAAAAAAAAGAGATTTACTAGCTCTGTGATCCTGGACTTGTCACTTAACTTCTCTTTGTCAAACTTTCCTTAATTATAAATTGGAGATTATAATAGCACTTACCTCACAGGGTTTTATGAAGGTAAAATGAGAGATTTGTAAAGTGCCTAGCACATAGTAGGCATTACAAAAACACTTATTCCCTAACTGTTATTATTATCCCCATGCTATAGATGAGGAAACTGAGTCAGGCAGCAGTTAAGTGACTTGCTCAGGGGAAACAAATACAGCTTAGATTGTATCTGATATTGGATTTGAACTCTGATTTTTCAGACCCAAACACCTGGCTTTTACCCACAGTGCTATCCAGAGTCCCCTTCAGGGAGCTCAGAATGGGTGACCATAATTTTTGCTGTAAAATCTCAGCGGACACCAGTTGAGAGAGGGAGAGATTAGGACTGGCTTGGGGCAGGAAGAAAGAAAAGATTAGACTTCTTTCTGAGGGCATCCTAATTAAGGCTGTTGGGGCACCTGAGTGAGACTGAGACAGCTTAGACTAAGGAGAGAAGGATTTCTGAGTTGTAATAGTGCCCATTTGAGATTCCAAAATAAATGTGTTTAATAAAAAATAAAAAATAATTTCTAAAATAAATTCCCAACTCTCCTTGGGAAAGGAAAGGGTAAGACTTTATAGTATTTTGGAAGTTTAGAACAAAAGTCAAGGGGTGGAATTGATGCAAGGTTGAAGATTGTTTTTACTGTTCAGTCTTTTTTCAATCCTGTCTGACTCTTCCTTTCCCCTTACACAGTTTTCTTGGCAGAGATGCTGGAATGGTTTTCCCTTTCCTTCTCTAGCTCATTTATTTTATGGATGAGGAAACTGAGGCAAACAGGATGAATTGACTTGTCTGGAGGCACCCAACTAGTCAAGTGTCTGAGGCCAGATTTGAAAACAAAGGAAAATGAATCTTTCTGATTCCAGGCCCTGCACTCTGCACACTATGGCACCCTCAGCAGTCCTATATCATAAACCTTGGTCTCCAAAGTTGAAGATTACTGGATGTTGTCTTTTGTATTGGGAGAAGATCAAGATATCATCACTGGATGATGATGTCTTTTGACTTTCGAATCAATTGGATTTAAGTGAGGCAGAATAGCACAGTCCTCAGCCTCACTCTTCCACTCATCCAAGTTCAGAGGCAAGGTGAGTCAGGACGACTAGGGATGTTTCGGGATGCAGTGGATGCCTTGGCTTCTTCCATGTCTGAGCAAACTCTGAGCGATGAGACATTCAGACAAAGTTATGTGTTTGGCATGACTCTGGGAATGGTAGGGAAAGGCTCTGGCAGGAAGGTAAGTATTGAGACCTCCCTGAATAAACTACTTCAGGTGGTGCTACATTGATGCTGTCTACAATTCTTGCCCAGCTAACAATTGCCAACCCTCTACCAACCCCAAATAATCAACTATCCACATAGACACCAGACCCAGAGTCAAGAGTACTTGTGTGCCCCTAGGCAAGTCACAATTGCCTAGCCCATGTGGCTCTTTTGTCTTAGGAGCCATACTCAAGGATCAAAAGGAAGGGCATACTACATATAGACAGTCATGTATACACATAGACTTTACAAAGATATGCCCAAAGCTATAGAACTGCTTGCATACAGGTGAAGTGTACACACACACACACACACACACACACACACACACACACACACAAAGACTCTCACAGATGAGATGGAAACATCCACATTGACATAGGTACCCAAATACACCCAGATATTACATTCCAGAGATAAACCTATTTTCAGAATAAAGGTTATAGACATTTCTCTCCATATGGAATTGGGGATGATGTTGCCAACCATCATGCTCTGCTCCTTGGAATTGGGAATCTCTAAATCTAAACAGTTCCATTCATTCAGGGCTGAACCATCAACTCCTATGGTCTCTTTGCCCCAACTACCTTGGTCTACACAGACCAGTCCAAAGCTATTTTGCCAAATCTAAGACATGTCTCTTTCTCTTTTGGAGTTCACTAGACTCACTGAAAGTCATATAGTGACCTCCGGGTCACTGTGTAATCAAGCCTTGAGTGAGAAGAAGCCCATTTCATAGAGTGATGCCAAGGGGAAATGGTTAATCTTCCTTGTTACTTTGGACCCATTTGCCTTTTTATTCCTCTGAAGTGGAAGTAGAATTATAGAACGTCAGAGCTAGCAGATACCTTGGTTTTCCCTTCCCATTTTGAAGGGGAGACTGAAGATCAGAGAGGGGAGGGGACATGTTGAAAATCACACAGCTGGTTGGTGGCAAGACTGGGCCTTCTGTCTCAAAGGTCAGTGCTTCTTTCACTACATTTTTATGTCTCCCATGGTAGAAAGAGGATGAGGAAGGAAGCTTCTCGAAAAGCTCTTATCAAATATTTAGTAAGTCAGTACCAGACACTGTATTAAGTGATGGAGAGGGAGAAGGAGAGGGAGAGAGAGAGAGAGAGAGAGAGAGACAGAGACAGAGACAGAGACAGAGAGACAGAGAGACAGACAAAGACACAGAGACAGAGACACAAACTGGGGTGAGGAATGGGGAGAGGTGGAGAGGGAGAGAGAATTGGGTAAAGTTCCTTGTGTCCCATCCCCTTAGACTGGGGACTGCTCTGATGTAGCCCTTAATATTCTTTCCCCCTACAGTCTTGCTTTGTTGAACAAATCAAACAGGGAGTACTTTGGGTACATTGGTCCATATTCCCATTTCTGGCCGTTTCCTGGTAACTTGGAGAAAGTCCAGCAGTTCAGGGACATAGGTTTTAATTGCCTCTCCCAATGCCCGCACTGTCACAGCAGTCAAATATACAGGTCTGACACTTAAACTTCACAGTATTTTGTGAGGACCTGAAAATGGTGGATAGTCTATTTTAGTCTTTTCTGTACTTATCTTTTTTCTGTTTTTAAATTCAATGATTTCCCCCCCTTATCCCATTCTCTCTGAACCTACATTCCCCAACACCTGACAGAGTCCTTGGTTCTAGGTAATTAAGAAATTATCCTCATTGCAGAACTGTGTTTGGTTTTGAATGGAGGTCTATGATTCTTAAGTGTAGAGAGTTTCTGGAGAGGGTCTCTCTCCAATGCAAGTGAACATTCTCTGAAGCTTATGGTCTTAGAGTTGTTTAAGAACATTGAAGGCATAGTAATAATCCTATCAGTGTTAAACCCTGGAGTATTTTTTTTATTTTGAATATTTTCCCATATTTACATGTTTCATGTTCTTTCCCTCTACCCCCAAACCCCCTATCCCCACTTAGCCAATGGACAATTCCACTGGGTTTTACATGTATCATTGATTAAGACCTAATTCCATATTACTGATAGTTGGACTAGAGTTATGTTTAGTGTTTACATCCCCAATAATATCCTCATCAGCCCATGTGTTCAAGCAGTTGTTTTTCTTCTGTTTCTCCTCCCACAGTTCTTCCTCTGAATGTGGCTAGTTTTCTTTGTCATAAGTCCTTCAGCCTTGCTCTGGATCCTTGCTTGCATTGCTGCTAGTAGAGAAGGCCATTATGTTCGATTGTGCCACAGTGTATCAGTCTCTATGTACAATGTTCTCCTGGATCTGCTCCTTTTACTCTGCAGGAATTCCAGTTCATATGGAATTCCCCCTGGAGTATTTTTTATTTGCTGTCATTACTCAAAGCTCAGCTTAATTCTGAAATGAACACAAATTAAAAAAACAAAACCCCAAACAAACTGAAATCCTATCTCACCACTCAGGTTGGCTTAGATCTGCTCAAGCACTCACAGATGGCATCTACCATTAATAAACATAGCAAGACAAAAGATTTTATTATGGTGCCTATCACACCATGGTATCCATATTCCTCAAATAACTTGAGATCTCTATTTCTCAATTAATTGAAAACTCACCATTTAGTATAGATATTAAGGTATCGCGATATGAGGGATTTATGAATCTGGCATCTGGTGTCTCTGCCAGATCCCTGAGGATGTCAGCCAGATACTTTTCAGGATCAGCCATATATCCTTGGAGATCAGTCAGATATTCCTGTGGGACATTCAGATCTCCCTGTGGGGCAGCCTCCAGGGAGGCAGCTGTATCTCCATCAGGAAGAAGCTTCATAGACTCAAGTCCAATGGTTCTCTTGGACAGATCAATGGGACTCAGTTCTTGTTGGTGCTCTTGCCCTATCAACAATGGGGGTGGCTGTGTCTGGCCTTGAAGTTCTTGTGATGCTTGATTCAGAGATGGGGTTATGTGTTGTGTCTGGAAGGTGGGGTGTTGAGGCACCAAGGGCAATGGGGCTGCTGACTGCTGAGGTTGAGACTGCTGCAGCTGACTTGGGGGTTCTTGTGTATCCTGAAAAGGCAGTGGGTAAGGGTTTGAATACAGCTGACTCATTATCCTGTTTTGCTCTTGACCATGAAGTGGTGAGTAGTTCACTCCTCCATAAGAAGAGGTGTATGGGTCATAGTTTTGTGGTCCAGGTGTATTCTGAAGAGCCCAGGAAGGTGCACACTGACTGGAGCTTCTTTGGGACATTGACCCAGGGAAGGTACAAAGCTGAAGTTGAGATGAAGTACTCATGGTTATGGAGGAGTTAAAGTAATGTCCTTGGACACTGTCATATCCACATGAGTAAGTAGCCTTTATGGTTGAATCCACCTTCTTTCTCTCTAGGGAGCAGCCAGTCCTTTGGCCATCTTCCTGACTAGGCTCTGCATCTGTGCTGAAGGGGGACCCAGACATATTGGGTGATGACAGAGTATTCTCAGAGAGGTCCTCTCCCTGAATTTCATCTAAGCTGGGAGAAGGTTGAGATGGAAGCTTTTTTTGATTCAATGATTTTCTAGCTCTTCTGTTTTGGAACCAGACCTAAATGGAAAGAAGAAATGTCATGATGTCCATTAACCTGACTTCAATTTTATTTTTACCTTATCATAAAAAGGGGTAAATTTTTTGTTTCTTTAAATTGGTATCTCTCTAAACATTGCAAAACTGAAGAGTTTTGTTAATCATAACAGGAACCATTGTAATCAAACTATAAGGCTTTAAGGCTTAGAGTATTACTGTACAGGTCTAATGCCTAAATCTCAGTAAGCAAGCAACATAAGCATGCCAGTTGAGGTAGATAAGAAAGATAGATGAAGGATAATTTAGTCTGGTCACAAGATGTTTGCCTAGTGGTGGGCTCCATTAATACAGGGAGTAGGTAGATAAGGAACCTTCTGGAGAATTTTATAGGAAGATGACAGTCTATGCCCCCTCTATAATACCATGGACTCTGAAAGATCCCTAATCTGAGAGGAGAGCACTGGGGGTTGAATTGTCATGAAGCCTTCAAGAGAATGTTGCCATGATGATGAACACTATTCAAATGGTCAGATAGTGAAATTAAGAATCAATCACATCTAATTCCCCAAATATATGTGGAACTAAGTCAAATTTGTAAGAAATCAAGCTATTCTTCAATTGACAAATGGTCAAGGGGTATGAATAGGAAATTTTCAGATGAAGAAATCAAAACTATAAGTAATCATGTGAAAAAGTGTTCTAAATTCCTCATTAGAGAAATGCAAATCAAAACAACTCTGAGGTACCACCTCATTCCTAGCAGATTGGCCAATATGACAGATTAAGGAAAATAATAAATGTTGGAGGGGATGTGGCAAAATTGGGACACTAATGCATTGCTGGGGGAGTTGTGGATTGATCCAACCATTCTGGAAGGGAATTTGGGATTATGCACAAAGGGTGTTAAAAGATTGCATACTCTTTGATCCAGCAATACCATTACTGAGTATTTTGTACCCCAACTAAATTTTTTAAAATGTTTGTACAAAAATATAGCCGCAGCTTTATGGTGGCAAATAGTTGGAAAATGAAGGGATATCCCTCCATTGTGGAATGGCTGAAAAAATTGTGGTATATGATGGTGATGGATACTATTGTGCTATAAGGAATGATGAATTGCTTGATTTCTATATGAACTGGAAAGACCTCCATGAACTGACGAGGAGTGAAATGAGCAGGACCAGGAGAACATTGTACACAGTAACTGAAACATTGTGGGACAATCAAATATAATAGACTTTGCTACTAATAGCAATGCAATGATCAAGGACAATTCTGACAGACTTATGAAAAAGAAAGCTATCCAGATCTAGAGAAAGAACTGTGGGAGTAGAAATCCAGAAGAAAACATATGATTTATCACCCGGTCATATGGGTATATGATTTGGGGTTGGGGTTTTTAAAAGAACACTCTATTACAAATAAGAATAATATAGAAATAGATTTTGAATAATAAGACAAACCAGTGGAATTGCTTGTCTACTCTAGAATGGGGGAGGGAAAAGGAGAGGGAGAGAACATGAGTCATATAAACATGGAAAAATATTCAAAATAAATAAACAAATGAAAAAAATTAAAAAATAAAAATAACCATTCGCAATCTTAATTAGGAGGATATCTCTGGACCCTGTATAACCACTAAACTGTATAAAAAGGCTGGACTGTTTTAGAGGTCTTTGGTTATTGAGGGACTAGTGACTTCTATTATTAGTAATTGCTAGTCTGACCAATAAAGAGATTAATCTTTGTGCCTCAGTTTCTCATTATGACAGATTTATCTAGACAACATAATAGGACAAGTTGGTAAGATATTTCTCTTTTTGGTAAATTTCATCATCTGATTAAAAGAAAGGCCTAAAGAGACTTACACTTCACTCAATCTTAGCCAAAAAACTGAGACGTGATAAAGACATAAACTTAAAAATAATCCTCACTATTTTTTTTTCTTAAGGGACACATTCTGTAAAGTTTGCCACATGGAAACACAGAAAATATACAGATCAAATATCTTTCAGAGCCATGGTACTAAAAAAGAGATCTTTTCATAATTGTATATACAGAAAGAGCAGCTGCAGTCTGGGAAAAACTCTTCACATCAAATATGTAGTGTGATAAGGGTCTGATGTTCAAGATGTCCAAAACAATGACATGATTCCCCTTAAAGTTCAAAGACCTGGGATTCCACTGTGAATCATAGTCTTGGGACAGGATGCTGCCATAAAAAATAGTTTGTACAAATCTTTCAAATGGGTTCTAGTAGAATCTATCATATGGCAAACTGTCTTCGATTGAGAAGCCATTATAGAAGGACTCAAGGAGACTTTCCATTAGCACAGCATGGGGGAAGAAAAATTAAGGGCCACCATCAAGCACATTGGGAAAAATGAAAGAAGATTTATTATCTTCACATCAGAAGAGTTCTAGAAAGACACAAGAATAAATTAGAACTCTATTTAAAAAAAAAACACTCCCCTTCTGCCTTAGAATCAATATGAAGTATTGGTCCTGAGGCAGAAGAGTCATAAGGGCTAGGCAATTGGGCTTAAGTGACTTTTTTTTCAAATTAATTAATTGATTTAGAAATTTTTTCCATGGTTACAGATTCATGTTCTTTCCCTCCCCTCCTCCTATCCCCTCCCATAGCCAACAAGCAATTCCACTGTGTTTTACATGTATCATTGATCAAGACTTATTTCCATATTATTAATATTTGCAGTAGAGTGATCGATTAGAGTCTACATCCCCAGTCATATCCCCATCAAACCATCAAATCAAGCAAATGTTTTTCTTTTGTGTTTCTACTCCCACAGTTCTTTCTCTGGATATGGATAGTGTTCTTTCTCGTAAGTCCCTCAGAACTGTCCTGGGTCATTGCATTGCTTCTAGTAGAGAAGTCCATTATATTCAATTGTGCCACAGTGTATCCGTCTCTGTGTATAATGTTCTCCTGATTCTGCTCCTTTCATTCTGCATCAGTTCCTGGATGTCATTCCAGTTCACACAGAATTCCTCCAGTTCATCATTCCTTTTAGCACAATAATATTCCATCACCAACAGATACATTTGCTCAGTCATTCCCCAAATCAATGGACATCCTCTCATTTTCCAATTTTTTGCCACCACGAAGAGTGTAGCTATAAATACTTTTGTACAAGTATTTTTCCTTATTACCTTTAAGTGACTTTCCCAGGGTCACATAGCTAAGGAGTGTCTGGGGCCAGATTGGAACTATTTTAATTGGTCGGATTAATTTAGAAAATAATGTTCAAAAACTACCTAAACTGCTCATATCTTTTGACCACCACTAGGCATTTACCTCAAAAAGATAAAAAAAAAAAGGAGGAAATAGTCCCATCCTTAATATGTATAGCAGCACGTTTTGTGTTGGTAAGAAATTGAGAAGTTATCTTAGTATAGTGGAAAAAATGTTCCATGTGGAGTCAGATCAATTGAATCCTCAGATCAATGCATCAGCATTCACAAGAATCAAGGAAAATACAAAAAGACATCAGAACTCAGTTGATGCTATGACAAAACTTGAATTAAAAAGACTCATGAGAAAACTTGCTTCTATTCTCTTGATGGTCATAGGGTGGTAAATGATACAAGGTCCATATATTGCTCTTTTGTGCCCAATTGTCCTTTCTTACTATGGGGCATTTTGGGGAGTAGGAGACAGTATTGGGAAATATCAGTAATTACTCAACAAAATATTTTTTTAGGAAGCTAAGCTCTATTACACTATGAGGAATGATAGGAGGAGTTAATGTCAGTGAAGTTGATAAAAGAGAGGCAATGTAGGATTTTGTTTTTTAAACAGCTTTTATGCTATCTATAATGGAACTTTAAAGAAACATATGTGTAGAAACTATCATTTCTAACTAACATACCAGCATGAACTCTCTACTTGCCTGTATTCTACCTTCAGGTACATGGATTATCTTGGAAAGTTCTTCTCTTTCTTCTATACCAGGGTAGCGGTTCTTTTGAAAGTAGTTGATCAAAATACTGAGCTGTACTTTACTAAATATTGTTCGTTTTCTTCTTGTAGATGACTCAGAGCCACGATCTAAGAGAAAAGGAGGAAAAAGATTTGGAGAGTTAATTTACAGAAACTGGAGCATTTCCTTCTCTTACTAGATCACATGCAGAATAATGACTTTGAGCCTTCAACCAGCCTCTCTGTATCTGTGGACACAACTGTGCCTTGTCTTTAATCCTCCTTCCTTTCCTTTCCCTGATGTGCTTTTCTCCTTCTGTTCGCCCAGTCTTTCTATCTTTTCATTCTCTTCTTCCTTCATTAGGAATATTCCAGAAAGTGTGTACTCAGGTCTTTATAATGTCCTTGACATCTGTTTCCCCTTTCTTAGTCTAGAGACTTCTAGGCCAATCAAGTTATTTATTACTTCTGGCTTTCCTATTGTAATACCCTCCCTTAAATAGATGCCCTGCCTCCACATTTATTCAGGGATCCTGCTTGGTATTGGAAAAGAATTTAAATATCTTTCCCCTCCCATCCCTGATCTCTTCCCTCCATCAACTCCCCCACCAATCTTTCATTTACTCCTTATTGCTTACAGAGGGGAAAAGAAATAGAAGATGAAGCAAAAGGCCTCTGAACCAACTACAATTTGGAACCAACCTACCTTTCCAGCTTCCTCCTACATTCTCCAGTCCAACTGAACAAGCACTCTCTCATTCAGTGTCTTGGCTCAGGTATCCTCTAGGCTTAGAATCCCCTCTCCCATCCCTTGACCCCTTGAAATCCCCCCTTTCTTTCCACCTTCTCCATGATGATTATCTTCTCCGCCATCTCATTTCAGGATGGCAAAGATCTTCCCTTCCTAATCCCTTCCTCCTTCTCTCCTTCGGTTATAAGATAGTGATGTCAGGTTATAGCATTGAATCAGTTCTATCATAGGTGCCCCCATTTCTAAATGGTGGAAATTGTCTAGATGACTATGAAGGTCCCTTCCAGATCTAGATACATGAATGTGATATACAGAACAGGGATTTGGTACACGTTGAATTGAATAGCCCTTGGGTAGTTTATAGCTCACCTGCCATGAAGCCCAGGGTTGTGGGTGCCTAAAAAGAGGCTGCAGAGTTGAAAAGCCTAGTGCAAATGCTGAGAGGCAACTGCCCCAGGAGATAGGAAGTTGCACCTATTCCTATTCCTGACTCCTCTCTCCCTCCACTGGGCAGAGAGGGCAGATCCCATCAGGGGTTAAACCATAGGGCCAACTTCAAAACAAAAACCAACCAAGGAACTTCTCCAAGGAGACTAGGTTGATTTCCCTAGAGGTCTGAGTGATTCAAAGATTGGCTCAGGGTCACACAGCCAAGCTATGTCAGAGGCAAGACTTGAAATTGAGTCTTATGACTCCAAGGGCAGATCTTTTTATTCATGATGCCATGCGTGCCTCTCCATATTTGAGCCTCCTTATAAATCCTCTGGTCTTTTGGCTCTGGGGTTAGCTTCATCATATCCATTGAGACATTCTCCCTTTCTGGAAGGAATTCACTTAAGTGAATGAAGAGTATGTAACTCTTGGGGCAGCTAAGTGGCTCAGGATAGAGAGCCAGGCTTGGAGTAAGGAGGACCTGGTTCTAATTTGACCTCAGGCTAACTTCAAACATATTGTAGCCATATGACCCTGGGTAAATCACTTAACCCTAATTGGCTAATATTGCTCTTCTCTCTTGGAACCAATATCAATTCTAAGATAGAATGGAAGGGCTAAACAAACAAACAAAAAACCAAAACAACCAATATATAACTCAAGATACCAGTGAAAGAAAACCATCCAAACAAAGTCCTTTATTGATAGTAACAACTTTAAGAATCTTTTTTTAAGGCATGTTTTCAAGCATCAACTTAAGCCTTTCCAACCACAGATTTATTGCTGACAACGACATGCAAGTCAGAGATAGAATGAAGATAAAAAGCAACCTCTTCCTCCAACCTTCCCCTGTCCCCCCCCCCCTTAAAATTTAGGAGTTTGCATTCTCCTTGGGTGATAAAATATGCAAACTGATAAGCATGTCCTAGATAATCTGGAATAGGAAGACTGTGAAGGCAGAAGAGAAGGCAGTTTGATTCAATTTCACAAGGGGTCTCAATGTATTATTTCCGAATAAAATGCAAAAGGTTTGAATTAACCCGAAAGTGGCAAGAGTTGGGGGGGTGCCTTGGCTCTTTCATCTATTCATTCACACTTTCATTCATTGCCCATTTTTTCCCCAAGGACCAAGGATATGGCCCTGAATACTAGAGGACAAACTCTGTGAAATCTGAGCTAGTAAAAAGATTCTAAAACTAACCCAGAATCTATCCTGTCAACTGAAATTCTTTCAAAGCCTGGAAATCCTGAAGACAACAAAGAGATGCCAACCAATCATCCCCGTAGAAAAGTCATCCAACTTCAACAAGTCTTTGTGGAACAGAAGGCTTCACTTACTCCAAGAATTGGGTTTCCTCTCCTCGGATGGAGGTTTGGTGTCCATGTTCCTCGAGGCGTCAGAAGAACTCCAAATGATGTGTCCCAGGGAGTGCTGGGGGGAGAATGAAAAGATCTGCTTCCCAGACCGGAAGAAATGGAGAAGCCTGAAATATTCAACTTGTGAGTTCCTTCAAACTCCTCCCTTCAAGTTCCAACCAATAGAAACCAAGAGCCCCACCTCCTTTTATTTCTTGAGGCGCTTTCCAAAGGCGAGTATACATATCGGTGGTGGTGTTTTTTCACCTACTAAAAAGCTGCTAAGGACCTAAATTGTTAGAGAAGGGTGGTATCTGGTAACTAAGCACTCAGGGAAATCAGGTGCTAACTTAGACTTCAGTTTGGTCCACGCATCCAACAAGTGAACCGATTTTCCTGATTACAGGAAGACTCCAAGAAAAGACTAATCTTCTTGGGCGGCTCAGTGGGTTGAGAGCCAAGCACGTGGGAGGTCATAAATTCAAATCCGACTTCAGACCCTTCCTAGCTGTGTGACCCTAGGCAAGTCACTTAACCCCCATCGCCTAGCCCTTACAGCTCTTCTGCTTTAGAACCAATACATAATATTGATTCTAAGTCTGGAAGTTAAGGGTTTAAAAGTGGAAAATAAAGGTTTAAAAACAAAACAAAACTAATTGAGTTCAAATCTGGCCTCAGACACTAATTAGTTGTGTCAACTCTGACAAGTCACTTTGTCCGGTTTGCCTCAGTTTCCTCATATGTTAAATGAGCTAGATTATATATATATATGTATATATATATATATATTTAGTATTTTTGCTAAGAAAACTCAAATGAAGTCAGGGAAGATCTGGACATGACTGAACAGCAAGGGGACTTTCTTTGTTTCTTTCTTCCTCTTTTTCTTCCTATTTCTAGGGAAGCATTCATTCATTCATTATTTTATTTTTAGAAAAAAATTTTTTCGTGGTTACGTGATTCATGTTCTTACTCTCTTCACCCTCCCCCCAATAACTCCCCCACCCCACCCCAGCCAAAGCGCATTTCCACTGGTTTCTTCATGTGTCATTGATCAAAACCTATTTCCAAATTGTTGATAGTTGCATTGGTGTGGTCCTTTCGAGTCTACATCCCCAACCATGTCCGCATCAATCCATGTGTTCAAGCAGTTGTTTTTCTTCTGTGTTTCCTCTCCTGTAGTTCTTCCTCTGAAGGTGGGCAGCTTTCTTTACCATAAATCCCAAAGGCATTTTCTAAGAGCTTCAGTTGCAGAGAAGGTGTCCTCTGCTTGGAGGAAGGAAGTTCTTCAGTCTGAGCTCCCTAAACTTGTGAAATCACAGGTTGTATTTAAAATAAAAACGTCAAAAACCTGTAGTTCCTGCTGCCTCGCAAAGGGTTGTGAGACCCGCATGAGGTGAAGTGGGCAAAGAATGTTACAACTTTTCAATGGGAGCTTTCTGAAGCTTTGCTATTAATATCCAGAGAAAGCAAGTGTATGGCAACAAGTTGAGGACAATTTCTTTGAGGAAATGATTCCCTTCTTGCAGTTGAGCACAAAATACATGCATATATGTGTACATGCATGTGAACATATATGTTCATGTCTAAATGTAATCTGCTTGTGTAGGAAAACACCTTGTGCAGGCATTTAAACCTGGGGATTGCTGGGCATGTGCAGAGAAGACTCACCTGGGTTCCCAACTCCACCCCAGTTTTGTTTTTTTTTTAACCCTTAACTTCTGTGTATTGGCTCCAAGGCAGAAGAGTGGTAAGGGTGGGCAATGGGGGGTCAAGTGACTTGCCCAGGGTCACACAGCTGGGAAGTGTCTGAGGCCAGATTTGAACTAGGACCTCCAGTCTCTAGGCCTGGCTCTCAATCCACTGAGCTACCCAGTTGTCCCTCCACCCCAGTTTTGAGAGAGGGGTGTGTGGGTGTTTTGAAAGCACTGGTGGGGGAGCTATATAACTGATCCAAGGCTGAGCCAGCCTTTAGTTCTTTCTACCCCCCTGGCAAAGGGCTGGCTAAGAGAACACCGTCAGTGGTGCCTTGAAGGCTGTCCACACCATTGAAGCTGGGGAAGGGGCTTGGGAGAAGTTGATCCAAAACCCTACTCTCAGGTTCTCCATCTCTTTGACATATGGAGGAGACTCGGACTCAGCCCTGACCCACCGCCAGAACAACCCTGCAGCTGAGGCGTCAGAGTCCAGTGAGGGAGGCTGCTGGTCCAGGTGTGCTCAAGAATTGGGATTCATTCAGCCCCCAAAAGCAAGCGTTCCTCCAAATTGCTCTTGGAACCCCAGCTTGGCAAGCTCAGCTTTTCTGTACTTCTCAGCCTGCTAGGAGATTGTTTCTTGTCAGCTTTAAAGCCAGAAAGTCCATGAACTTGCCAGCAAAGATATAGACAAAATAAAACAACACAAAACAAAAAACAAACAAAAAAAACTCAATGAAATTTCCTTCTCCCTGGTGCCAGTGGAGGGTTCCAGGAGCTCTCTACCCAAGGTGTCCTGAGAAAATAGAATCATGGAATTCCCCTGTTCTTCTCTGGTTTAACACTCAGGTGTTACTGTTTTCTGAAACAAACAAAAAAAAAAAACTTAAGAAGAAGGATTTAGGGCTGTTAGGTGGTTCAGTAGCTGGAGAGAGGAATAACCCCGGAAATGGGAGATCCTGGGTTCAAATTTGGCCTCAGAAACTTCCTAGCTATGTGATCCTGGACAAATCACTTAACCCCAGTTGCCTAACCCTTACCTCTCTTCTGACTTGGAATGGAAGATAAGGGTTTTAAATGAAAAGAAATCAAACAAAAGAAGCTCATCTCTCAAAATAAAAAATCAAAACAAAATCCACACTTTCATCAAGCTATTCCAGGAAATCTTTATTAGCTCTGTAGCCCTGTTAGCTCTGGAGGTTGTTGATGGATAGTGATTGCCTTAAGTTGGCAGACTATGGGCAAATGCTCAATGGGGCAGGAATTGTAGACTGCATCAATGAAGCAACCCCTGAAGTAGTTTATTCAAGGAGACCTAAATATCTGCTTTCTCGCTAAAAGCCTTCTCCAACCTCCTGTCCTCCCTACCATTCCTAGAGTCCAGTCAGAAAAAGCATTTTGTTTTGAATGTCTACTGACTATTGTCTATATATTTTTTTGTTTGTGGCTCGAGCTTGTAGCTGTTGGAGTGGTTTTGATCTTTGGATACTTAAGTCCTGGCTAAGCTCTTGTATTTCCTCCTTTCCCAATTTACCTTCTTCTAAAAAGTCTTTCCTATGACTTTGTAAAGCCTCTGGATTGATTCTCTATGTCCAAGTATACATATCTCCCCAGTAGAATGGAAGTTGCTGAAGGGCAAACAGTTTCCTCTTGGTTTTTCAGATCCCCAAGTCTATTTCACTCTGTTCCCTGGGGACAGTGGTTTAACCTCTCTTTGCCCCAGGTTCTTCATTTCTAAAGTGAGATTAGCAGTCCCTCCTTACCTATTATACCAAATTGTTGGGAGGAAAGCTCCTTGTATAACTGTGAGTGGGCATGGCTACCCTGGATGCTCCAAGGGGGTATCTCTAGGCTTTCCCTCTGACAGAATGCTTTGTGCTGGGTAGGTCCTTAAATATATTTCCCAGAATCACAGACCTAAATGCTAGATGGGACCTTGTTAGTGATCATTAATTCAACGACTTGTTTTACCAGGAGGATACTTCAGCTCAGATAAGTTAGGTCACTTTTCCCCAAGTCTACCTTATTACATAAATAAAGCCAAGATTCAAACCTAGACAGGTTAGCCAGCTTTAATTCCAATATCCATCAGAGAGACATGATGAAGACACCATTTAATAGATCTAGATCAGTGATGGGCAAACTACAGCCCGAGGGCCAGATGCAGCCCCCTGAAATATTCTATTGGGCTGGCAGACATTATTCCTAATCTGACAAATACAGTGAGTAGGATACAATACAATGAAACTTTAAAAGAGTTGCCTTAGAAACAGATTGACAGATGAGCATTTCCTTTCGACCCCTCTTTAAAAAGTTTGCCCATCACTGGTCTAGATAACTAATATGAGCCATGTTTGACATCCCCCAGTTTGAAGATTTCCTTTTGTCCCCATCCCTTAGCAAAATCTCCTTTCAGGTTCCCTGGATCTCTAGATCTCAGATAAGAGTCTGGATCTTTAAAACCAACAACAACAAATGGTTCTACTAGCCTCCTAGGCATCCCGTCTCCTTTTTCAAGTTCAGTACCTGGTTTATAGTCTTACTCTTTAACTCAAGATCTTCCCATTTACCTTTCTATAAATGAATGTCCTCTCAAACATGCTAGCTTCCTAATTCATCACCCTTGACTCCCAGGACCTTCTACTTCATTTTTCAGTCATCCACAAATGTCTATACCTTATATCTTTACGATCACACAATTGCACTAACCTTTCCCACAGTTTTGAACTCTGAATATCGAATCCTCTAATCATCTTCTATTCTGCTAAGTCTATCTGTTTTTCTCATCCTAAAATGGTTTCCCTCATTCAAATCATCTATCTCTACAACACTCACATTCCTGTCTTCATGGTTTTGAAACTTTATTTAATCAGTTCTACTATGCATTGTCCTTCTTCAGTTTCTTAACCTTTTTTTTTTTAACCCTTAACTTCTGTGTATTGGCTCCTAGGTGGAAGAGTGGTAAGGGTGGGCAACGGGGGTCAAGTGATGTCCCCAGGGTCACACAGCTGGGAAGTGTCTGAGGTCGGATTTGAACCCAGAACCTCCCATCTCTAGGCCTGACTCTCAATCCACTGAGCTACCCAGCTGCCCCCAATTTCTTAACCTTTTGTTTTTCCTTCCTTTGGTTCCTACCAGTCTTCAACCTTGAATCACCTCTACTACTTGCCTTTTTTTTTTTCATATAGGATTCCAAAATGCTATAAAGTCTAACCATTTCCTTCCCTGCCACCCCCAAGGTTCTACAAATTTATGTTATCTAATCTCAAATGGGCAATGTTGTAACTTGGAAATCCTTCTTTCCTTAGATTAAGTTTTTATCTCAGCCTCACTCAGATGCACCAGTTGCCTCATTTAGGATGCATTCACAAGGAGTTCTAATCTCTCATTTTTTTCTTCCTTCGTTCCTTCGTTCCTACCTTCCTTCCTTTCTTCCACAAAACTAGTTCCTGATCCCTCCCTCTCTCAACTGATGTCCTCTGAGATTTTAACAGCAAAAATTGTCACTACCCATTCTGAGCTTCTTGAAGAGGCCTCTAGGTGGCATTGTGGGTAAAACCCAGGTTTTTGAATCTAAAAGATCAGAGTTTAAATCCTACCTCAGAACCTGGGCAACTCATTTAATTTGTCTGCCTCAATTTCCTCATCTATAGAGTGGGGAATCATATAAACATCTAGCTCCCAGGGTTCTTGTGAAGATAAAATAGGGATATATCTGATGAGTATGAGGTGGTAAATGAGTTTTAATTTGCACTTCTCTAATTATTAGTGATTTAGAGCACTTTTTAATATGATTGTTGATGGCTCTAATTTTTTTCCTCTAAAAACTACCTATTCACATCCTCTGCCCATTTATCAATTGGGGAATTATTGCTATTTTTATAAACTTAACTCAGTTCTGTATTTGTTTGAGAAATGAGACTTATTAGAGAAACTTGCTAAAAAATTTTCTGTTCCCTCCTAAAATGGGATTTTGAAAACCTTAAATTGCTACGTAAATGTTAGTTATAATTAATACTATTATCTCCCCTACTTTACTTCTTAAAATCTCCCCATATATTCCAAAATTCCCTCCTCCTTTCATTGCTACAGCATCACCGGAATAAGCCGCCTCTTCTCTGACATTGACTCTACCCTGGTGCAGACCCCCTGGACTATTGGGATATGTGGATAGTGCACCAGTCTTCCTCAAGTTTCTCCCCACTCCAATCTCTCTTCCACTTAGCCCACAAAGAGATTTTCCTAATGGGCAGGTCCTAATGGGCATTTTTTGTTACCCCTCTACTCTATAAATGCCAGTGATTCCCATCATCTCCACCATCAAATACAAAATCCGTGTTTAGCCTTTAAAGCCCCTTTTACCCTACCCCCAACTATCTCTCCAGTTTTATTATACTTTATTCTCTATCTCATACTCTTTAATTCAAACTAAAAGCAATACAACCTGAGAATAAATGGTTAGGAAAAAATACATTGTTGTTGTTTTTTTCCAACTCTTTGGAACAAGATACCCTCTATTTGTCTTCCTCCTGTCATCCCTTGCCATTAGATTGCAAGTTCTTGGAGGGCAGGGACTGTCTTTTTATTCATTGTTTCCCTAGTATTGTATCCCTTAGTATAGTGTCTGACACATAGTAGGCAATTTAGAAAACATTTATGGGATTGTATTAGATAAATTAATTTCACAAAATCCAAAAGAAGAGTTATTGTTGTTATTGTTTGTTCTTTTTTCCAAAGAGGACTATCAGAGGGTGGTGATGTCTTGCCTTGTGGGTAAATTAGATTTAAATGAGGCAGAGTTACACAATCATCAGTCTCATTCTCTCTTTCAGGGTCATCCAAGAGCAAGACAAAAGTCAGAACAGCTGGTGATGGTCCAGGATGCAATGGATGACCTCGACTTCTTTGATGTATGATTAAACACAGTGCCTGCTTTAGCCACCTTTATGACTATTGGAACAAATTGTTCTCATCTGCCCACTGAGCTAGAGGAAGTCTTCCTATGCTTAAGGTAGACACCTCTCTAACCCATCAGAGGGTTTGTGGCCCATTGGTTACCCTCAGCCTTGTTTAGTCTATCTGTTGAGATGGTTTACTGGGTTGTGGCTGCTGTGTATATGCTACAGCTTCTTGGAGCCACAGGTGAGATATGAGTGATTGGTGGGACACCAAAGGTGGATGAAAAGGGCTCAGCAAGTTCTCACAATGTTTACAAAACCAAACAAAACAAGCATTTCCATATACAAAGAAAAAGAAGTTAGTACACAATTAAATCATAACTCTTCTATATGATTAGTCTACTTTTCTTCATATCTAAGTAATAGATCCTATCCACAAGTGACTCTGTCCCTCCCCGAATCACAATGTGTGTCATCGCCATATAATTTGTTTCATTCATATAAATTCATATAAAAAGGTTCATATAAATTGTCTTTCATGTTTTATCTTTCTGTTCACTTTTTGGAGAGATAATGTTCACAGTTTATTCTTATAAGTGCTAGTTCTGTGGCTATGGACCATGTTCTTCTGGTTCTTCTCATGTCAGTGTTTATTATCTCGTATAGTTCTTTCCAAGCTTTTAAAAAATCAGTCTGTTCATTATTTCTTATGGCACAGTTCTTATATCACATTTATATACATATATGTAATATATGTATACATATATCATAGCACATCATATTCTTATATCATAATCATATACAATCACAAGCCATTCCCCAATTGATAAGCTTCCTCTCAGTTTCCAATTTCTTGCTACCACAAAGAGAGCTGCTATAAATATTTGGGAACATAGGGGTTCTTTTCCTCTTTTCTTGATTTCCTTGGGAAACAGACTCAGCAATGGTATATATACACAGCTTTACAACTCTCTGGGTGTAATTCCAAATTACTCTCCAGATGGTTGAATCAATTCCCAGCTCCACCAACAGTGCATTAGTGTCCTCATTTTTTTACATCCCCTCCAACATTTGTCACTTTGCCCTTTTGTCATTTTAGCCAGTCTGGTGGGGGTGAGGTGATATCTCAGAGTTGTTTTGGTTTGTCTCTCTCTAATCAGTAGTGATTTAGAGCATTTTTTCATATACTTATATATGGCTTTGATTTCTTCATCAGAAAATTGTCTGTCCATATCGTTTGCCCACTTATCAATTGAGGGACTCTTATTCTTATAAATTTGACAAAATTCCTAAAATATTTTAAATATGAGACCTCTATCTGAGAGGCTGTTTTTGAGAATCTTTTCCCAATTTTCCGCTTTCCTTCTAATCTTGGCAGCATTTTTGGTACAAAAACTTTTCAACTTAATGTATTCAAAATTGTCCATTTTTACAATGCCCTTCATCTCTTGTTGACTTGTAAATTCCTCCTAATTATTTCCTTTGATGTACTATGCAGCAGGCAGTGCATCAGTCTTTTAAGCTGAAGGTCTGGAGCTTGATCCTGATCCTCGGAAGGAGGGTGTGACTTGGGATATACTGAGAGAGTCTTCTGGAGACAAGAAGAGTCACTGGGCTTGGTCTTCACCCTGATGGGAATGATCATCCCCATTCAAACTCCTTTAAGGCCTATTGTTAGTCTGTGGCTAGTGAAGTTGGACTTTCCCTCAGGGAGGAATTCTCAAGTGACAAGGTTTCACCTTTTAAGCTAAGTAAACTGGAGGTCATTAAATCTTTCTGGCTACAAGTTTGGGGGCTTCTAGATTCCACGTTGACAGCCTATACCTAGTTTCTGCCAAACTAGTTTCCAGTTATCCCAGCAATTTTTACTCAGCAGTGATATCTAAACCTGAATCTATGATTCTGTCAAATACTAAATGACTACAATCTTTTTACTGCTGTTTTGTGTACATCTCCCTATGCTTTTCAATGTTAGATACTCAATAAATGTATCATCACTATAGTGAACTGTTTGTATGAACACTTGCCAAGTAACTGTTCTGCAAATATAAGGGTCATGCCCAGAAACAAACTAAAAACAATCCCATCATAAGCTCTCCCCTCTATTTTCTAGGAATAGACACATTTTCCTTCTCCTGCATCCTCTTTGCATCACTAAGCTGTTGACCTTTGTTCCAACAATCTAATTCCTGTCTTTAAAATTAGGGGAACTACAGGAAACTGATACTATAGGAATGTTAGGGTTCATAGCAATCAATCTATAAGCATTAATCCAGGGCTTATTAACTTGGCTTCCTTGAATTTGAAATGAAAAGAAAATACCCTGACATTAGTATTGAAATATAATTGGGGCTGAGAGATACTTCCTACCTTTGTGACCTTGGGCAAGTCACTTAACTCCCATTGCCTAGTTCTTACCACTCCAATACAAAGTATTGATTCTAAGACAGAAAGTAAGGATTTTTTTAAAGAAAAAAAGAGGGAAAAAGAAAAAGAAAGAAAGAGAAAGAGAAAGAAAGAGTGAATGAAGAGAAAAAAATAACAAAAAAGGAAGGGAAGAAAGAAAGAAAATTGATTTCCTTTTTCTGTATATTTTGAACTTTGACATACCATATACATTTGCTCACCAGGTGTCACCCTTGGCTCTTTCCTCTACCCCTAAAATCTCTCCCACACATCCCTTTCTTTCCCTTGTCACTGCCACCACCTTGGTGAAGGCTCTCATCACTTCAGATGGAGATGGTTTTTGTTTTTAACTTCTGAGTATAAGTAATTTATTATTTAAATAAACCCCTAAACCCCTTCCTCAGTTTAGGGCTGGACCTCAGATACAGAGGGAGACAGATTTGAGTACATTATAAACAATTAACACCATATTAGGTAATATGATTGTAACTGGATGAAAGATTAGAAGCTTTGCAGTTGGGACAGGGAGAGTGAACAGATGCCTTTCCCAGAATTCAGAAAAAGAAGTGTCCCATTCAGGTTGGCTTCCCATCCCCAAGTCTCTCCCCTTTCCAATCCATCCTCCACTAAACTGAGTTCAGTTTGCATAGTCTGGGTGAAATTAAATAGCCAAGGAGACTTCTGGTCAAGATGGCTGATTGAATATTAGAACAGTCCAACTTCCACAGAAGGGAAATTACTTCAAAAAAAGAGAAGATCAAAAGCACTAGACCTAGTAAGGATTAAGAAAAAGGAAGGAAGCTACAATAGGACCTTCATGGAACCAAAGTCACTCAAACAGGTTGATAAGAAGCTTTTAGACAACTGAGGAAGGAGCCTGCTTAGCCAGAGGAGAATGGGTTAGACAACTAACTCCTAAAGATCCCTCCTCTCTGATAGCCTCAAGAGTGTGATAGTCAGGAAACTCTAGGGTGATCCAGCTGTTGAAAACCAGAGTTCTCTACTAAGGGAGTTCTTAGATTGGTTAAGACCAGCCTTGAAGACTGAAGCAGACAAAGGTCCTTCTCAGAAGGCTGGGGTCATAGCACACGCCTTTGAGAGTTTATGATAATCTGCAGCAACCTTGGAAGAAATTAGGGTTATTTCTACAACTGAATATAGAGTAAGCCTGAGCTTTGGCAGTTTCTGGTGCACAGCAGATACCAGCAAAAGGAAGGGCCAGTGGTTGGACCCCAAAGGAAACATATCAAGCCTAAACCAGGCCCCACTATTGAATCAAAAGGACAGGAATAGAGATAGCTTGGCCCTGACAAAAAGTTTAAATTCAGCAACTAAAGCTGGAAATAGGAATAAACAGAAGAGTCTGATGACAAAGATAATTTGTAGATCTGGGGACATCCAGTCTGAAGGAAGAAAGTATAAGATGTTTTAGAATTTCTAGAAGAGATATAAGATTATATTAATATGATATTCTAAGTGAAAGGAGAACTATAGAAAAAAACAATTGAATGGAGAATAAGCAGCTAAGTATGAGGTACAAATTATTTTCCAGGAAAAGGACTCCCTTAAAAATTAGAAGGGATTGGGGCAGCTGGGTAGCTCAGTGGAGTGAGAGTCAGGCCTAGAGACAGGAGGTCCTAGGTTCAAATCTGGCCTCAGCCACTTCCCAGCTGTGTGACCCTGGGCAAGTCACTTGACCCCCATTGCCCACCCTTACCAATCTTCCACCTATGAGACAATACACCAAAGTACAAGGGTTTAAAAAAAATTAGAAGGGATCGAAGAGAAATCAAGGATTATAGAAGACACTAAGAAGTACAAAAATAGAATTAAAACATTGAAAATTTTAGAAAAAAATATATCACCTATCAAAAAATGCCAGAATTATAAAAAGATCCAAAACAAAATTAAGAATAATTTTATTACCTCAAAATGAAGACCAAAAAAATTAACGTCATGTATATTTCAAGAAAGGAATATTTATTTCAAGAAACATATAGGATGTGGTAAATTGGAACTTTAATGCAATGTTGGTAGAACTTATCAACCATGCTGGAGAGCAATTTGGAACTATGCCCAAGGGACTCTCAAACTGCATACTTACCCTTTGATCCAATAATACCTCTACTAGGTCCCTATCCCAAGGAGATCCACACAAAAAAGATTTATACAAAAATATTTATAGCAGCTCTTTTTGTGGCAGCAAAAAACTGGAAACTGAGGGGATGACCATTGATTTGGGAATGGATAAACAAATTGTGATATATGATTGTGATGGTTTGTGGAAGAACTGTTCTTCTCTGATTCCAGGGGAGTACTTACCTAAAGAATTACCTGCTGAAATCTTAGAAAATTAAGAAATTTTTTAGGAGAAAGGGTTAAATTGTTTGCCATGTCAGAGAAGGGGAGAGGAAAGGGAAGGAAGGAAACAATTTGGTTCTCATAATTTTGGGAAATGTATGTTAAAAATTATTATATAAAATTGAGAAAGTAAAAAAAAGTCACAAATGAAAACTGCCCAAACCCATTCCAGAGGCCAAAGTGAAAACAGAAAGAATCCACAAATCATATGATTAAAGAAATGCTAAAATGAAGACTCCCAGAAGCATCATAGTGGAGATCCAGTTTCTAGCTTTAAAAAAAGTCCTGTAAACAGCCAGAAAGAAAATGTAATACCCAAGGAATACTCAGGATCATAGGAGACCTGGGAGCTACAATTATAATAAACTAGAGAACTTGGAAGAAGATATTCCAGAAGGCAAAAAATAAAGTCAAGAATAACTCACCTGGGAAAATCTAACAAGGAAAATTGACCTTTATTGAGATAGAGGACTTCCAAAATATTTCTGATGAAAAGACTAGAAATGAAAAGAAATTTTTAAATATTAACATGAGTTTGTCTAGAAGGAATAGTCTATAAGACATCTAAGAGGAGATATCCAAGTGTCATTTGGAGATGTGGGACTATGTTCGAGTGTTTATGACCAGATGTGTACTTATGAGAGTCATTGATGTAAAGCTAATAATTGGAACTAGGGAAGGGAAACATAGAATGGTAAATATATTGGTGTGACTTGGAGGGGAGCATACATTAAAGAGTTTTCATTCTAATAGGAAAGAAGCATGTAGTTTATTCAGAGTCCTAATGTCTTCAAGAGCCATTGAGGGAGATTAAAAATGGCAAACAATGGAACAGAAGATCTATTACTATTGTGCATTTTGTTCTGTTTTATAAAGAGGAGGCAAAGGATAAGGTGAGAAAAAAAGTATAATAGGATAGGATGGAGGAATAGAGAGAATGAACTATCATAACTAAATGTGAATGGGATGAACTAAGAAAACAGAAATAGTATTGAAAAAGGGATTAGAAAACCAAATCCAACATATGGTTTACAAGAAACACACTTGAAAGGGCAATATTCACAGTGTTGAAATAAAAAGCTAGAATGGAAGGTATATGCTCCAGGTGAAATACAAAAAGAACACAAACTAAACAATGCAGCCTAAGAATAAGTGGTTAGAGTAGTCAAATACAATTTTTTCAAACCTTTGGAATAAGATAACCTCTACTTGTGCTCTTCCTTTGCTTTCCTGCCTCCTTTAGTTTGTTGTCTCTTCCATTAGATTGCAAGCTTTTGGAGGGCAGGGATTGTCTTTTTATTAATCACATCCCTTAATACAATGCCTGATACATAGCAGGCAACTAATAAACATTTATTGGATTGACTTGGATAAATTAATTTCATAAAAGCCAAGAGAAGAGTTGTTGTTATTGTTTGCTCTTTTTCCAAAGAGGGTGATGGCTTGCCTTGGGTGTGAATTTGATTTGTGAGGCAGAGTTACACAAAGTCATCAGTCTGATTCTCTCTTTCAGAGTCATCCAAGAGCAAGACAAAAGAACAGCTGGTGATGCTAGAGGATGCAATGGATGACTTTGGCTTCTTTGATGTATGACTAAGGAAGTGGGTACTACCAAATTAGAGGCATCTAGCCTTGTTTTAGGAGGTTGGCAGTAGAAGGGAGGAGAGCTAGAGATGATAGCTTGAAGAGGTAGACAAAGTCAAATGAGGGTAATTTTCTGG
Source organism: Gracilinanus agilis (assembly GCF_016433145.1). Lineage (NCBI taxonomy): Eukaryota > Metazoa > Chordata > Mammalia > Didelphimorphia > Didelphidae > Gracilinanus > Gracilinanus agilis. The sequence continues at coordinate 663,368,932 of NC_058131.1, read as the reverse complement.
ATGGGACAGGAACCAAGAAAGGAGTCAATAAATTGGGGGAAGTTGAAGGAGAGATTAGGAGAGGAGAATGGTTGATGAGATAAGCTCTTGGAAGAGGTAGAAGGTGATGAGATAGAAGTGGGAGGAGTGACCTTAGAATGTTGTGAGAGGGACTGAGTCTTGCTCAAAAACCAGAGTAAAGGAAAAGAGAATGACTCTGAAGGGAAATTTCAAGGAGTAAAATTGAGGAAATTGCCTCAATTGTTTGTTGTAAAGTTGAAAAGGTCACCTATAGACAAAAGAAGTGTGTATGGCAAGCATGGGGGCAGAAAGAAAAGATCTGAACAAAAAGATTTCTGAGTATTTGAGATTAAATAAAATGAATTGTTTTTGGAACTCTAGAATAAAAGTTAGATAGTAGGACAGATCAAAAGTTTAGAATTAGTAGACAGGGGCGGCTGATAGAGTCAGGCTGGAGACAGGAACTCCTGGGTTCAAATATAACCTTAGATACTTCCTAGTTGTGTGACCCTGGGCAAGTCACTTCACCCCTCTTGCCTAGCCCTTACAGCACTTTTGCCTTGGAACCAATACTCAGCATGATTCTTGGACAGAAGGTAAGGATTTAAAAAAAGAATTAATAGAGATCTAAGGATGGAAAGACAAGGTGTCAAGGGAGTAATGGGTAGAGGAGAATTTATAGCTAAATTGTTTGAAAAGGAGTTCAAGACCATGAATGTTATGGAGAAGGTTGGTGATTTTAATGTGGGAAAACAATAGTTTTAGGAGGAGAGAGGCAGATGGAGAGATGGCAAAATAAGAGACTGGGAAAAGAGGTTGGACTTGTGAAGAAGTTCATAGGAGTTGTGTGTGATGGTAAAAACGTAATAGCAGAAATTTCTGAGGATAGTTAAGGAGGGAAGCAGTAGGTCCTGGAAGTCTTCCTCCCAACAATGATGAGGTAGGTAAGACTAGGACCCTGATAGCAAACCTTTGGCACAGGTGCCAAAGATGGTATGCAAAGCATTCTTTGTGGGCACCTGGCTGCTCTGCCCCCCCCCCCAGAAAGTTACTAGAAAGGCAGAGGGTCTTGGGTGAAGCCACTCCCTTCCCCCCCTCCAGCACACCTGATGACATTTTTTCATATCACCTGTTCCTCTGCCCAGCAGCCCAATGGGAGCACTTTCTCCCTCCCCTGTGTGGGGTAAAGGGGGTGGGGAGCAGGGTATACTCGACACTCAGTGGTGGGGCGGGGCAAGGCACCCCATCTCTAAGAGGTAAGCCAACACTGGAGTAGGACTTTAAAGGAAACAGGTCCAGAGGGGTTACAGCCATTGGCCCCAAGGAAAACAGCTAAGCAGTGGTGCTACACAACTAAGAACTCCAAGTAACTCTTTCTAAGGTCCTGCTGGCCCTTTGGTAGCCCTTGGAACCTTTTCAGAATAAATACATAAAAGAAAAATACAGAGACTAGAAAGGAATCAAAGTTAGTGAAAATAAAGATGCAATTCTTTCTCACCCCAGTTCACAGACCACTCCCCACCCCCCCATGCACAGACCTTTCCAAGTTAAAACCCCCAGTTTCTTATCTAAAATAATAGATATAGAAAAGTTTCTAGTTCTTTACTTTTGTCAGAAGAACAGGAAAGGATTTTTGAAGATGTAAAATTTTAAATGCTTTTTTTTAGAGATTGAAAAAAAATTCTCAGCAGTTTTTTTTTTTTCCAAAACTAATTTTCTTCTTGGCAAATTCTTCTCTAAGCCAAGGAAGAAATTCTTTTGCAGCTTATCAGTTTCAGAGGATAATGATCTTAAATTTCAATTAATTTAATTTTTAAAAAATCTTAAAATTTTTTTAAATTTCTAATTTTTTATAAATATTTAATTTAAATATTTTCTGCAACTGAGATTCTTAGAAAGTGGCCAAGTCACAGAAAACTTCATTGACTTGGCCAATGTCCCACAAGTCATTAAGTTACAGACAGAGGATTTGAATCAAGATCTTCCTAATCAGAGGCCAGTTGGCCATCTATTATGGAAGGTACTTTGTGTCTCACAGGAATTATTATTTCCACTTTTATAGATGGGGAAACTAAGACTCAGGGAAATTCAAATTCAGGTCTTCCTGAGACCATACCCAGAATTCTCTTTGTTGTCATATAGGCCCAGGGCAGCACTGACTTAAGTCTGAGGAATCCAGTGTCATGGGATCTAACAAAATGGTCCTTCACCAAGACATGCCCAGACCCTTCAGCAAATAACCACAGACATTTGTTTATCTCTGTTATGTACAAGACACAGATAAATGGAGGATGGAGGATGGAGGGTGGAGGGTGACCCTTTCAGATTGAAAGACAGAGCTCTGTGGAGCTGAAAGAACAATCTTTGGAAAATGCCATTTCTATTGGCCAGGCTGTGGGCTGCCAACAGACTCCTCTAACCCAACCCTCAAAGGGAAGACCTGGTCTTTGGCACAGATTACCTGTGAGACTCTGGTCAAGTCACCTGTCAGGGCTGGAGGCAATTAAGAAAAGAGGGAGGGAAATGACAACTTGCATGGAGAGAAGAGGGAGTTGTCTCACCCAAGATTTCCTGATGCCCATGAAATCACAGGTCCTGTCCCTGCCACTGGGTTGAAGGTGAGCTCCTCTAGCCACAGGGATCATTCCTTCAAGACAAAAGTCATTCTTTGTATCCCTAGCACTTATAGCTCCTTCCCTATCCAACAGTCAGCACTTCATGAGTGCTTGTTGAAAACTGTGGTGCATGATTGTGGTGGAATAGTACTGCACCATGAGAAACCATGAACAAGGGGGCAGCTAGGTGGCTTAGCAGATAGAAGCCAGGCCTAGAAACAGGACATCCTGGGTTTAAACCTGATCTCCAACACTTCCTAGCTGTGTGACCCTGAGCTTGACCCCCACTGCCTCACTCTTTTTTTTTTAACCCTTAACTTCTGTGTATTGGCTCCTAGGTGAGGGTGGGCAATGGGGGTCAAGTGACTTGCCCAGGGTCACACATCTGGAAAGTGTCTGAGGCCAGATTTGAACTTCGGACCTCCAGTCTCCAGGTCTGGCTCTCAATCCACTGAGCTACCCAGCTGCCCCTTCCTCACTCTTACTATTATTTTACTTTAGAACCACTAGTATTGATTCTAAGTCAGAAGGTAAGGGATAAAAAAAAGGGAAAAAGATAAAAACAATGAACAGACTGATTTTTTTTAGAAACATGGAAAGATCTGTAAGATCATGAACAGTAAAATGAGTAGAACCAGGAGAACATTATACACAGTCACAGATGTAATGCTGGAAAAATAATCTCTGAATGTTACCTCCAGAAAAGGAACAGAAAGGAGAAACAAGGAAACTTTCATTTATTTGTACACATTGCCCCCTCCCCCAAGTGATATCTTTTGGGATGCAGGAGGATGGGGAGAGGCCAGTAAACTTGTGGATAGGATTATTTTGAAGAAAATAAACTAATCCTACAGATTTGTGATTTCATTTGTGTGCTTTCTACTTTTTCTTTGCATATGGAAATACTTCATATGTTTGGATTTGTAAAATTTGGAATAATAAAAAAAAATGCTTGTTGACTGACTACTATGTATCTACACTAGGTTTGGGGGTCAGGATGAGGGACAAAATCCTCTTATAAGTGCCTAAAATGAATATTTTGTATTTACTTGTGAGTAGGGGCATGTGAAGTGAGCAGGGAACTTAAATGGATGCAGCTCAGGTGCCTCAAATTTCCACCTACACACTTGTATAGAAATTTTATATAGACTTCACCTCTCCTCCCACTCTGCTCCTGGTAAATTAGAACCTTCTGGAGAGCAAGTCCTTTAACTTTTTCTTTTTTTTTAAACCCTTACCTTCTGTCTTGGAGTCAATACTGTGTATTGGTTCCAAGGCAGAAGAGTGGTAAGGGCTAGGCAATGGGGGTCAAGTGACCTGCCCAGGGTCACACAGCTAAGAAGTGTCTGAGGCCAGATTTGAACCCAGGACATCCCATCTCTAGGCCTGACTCACAATCCACTGAGCTAACCAGCTGCCCCCCTCTTTAACTTTTTAATGGTCACAAAGAATAGTTTCTGCTTCTGCTAAGTACTAAAAAACAAGTCACAAAAGGACTGCAAGTTCTATTGAATTGGAAACAAAAGGCAGGATTGCTCACTTTGGGGTGAGATGGGGGAAAGGCAAAGATAAGGAAAAGGAGAGGGATTTCTAGAGGGAGAGAGTGTCTGGCCTTCTTTGGATCAGAAGCTAAGGGTCTGGTGGCATTGAAGCTGAATGAAGCCTCCTCCTTTTTCCACACTTGCCTTCTTTCTTTCAGCCTCTTACCTTATAAAGCAATGCTTCAGAACTGCAGGGATTAACGGTTAGACTTATGAGTTCACTGATCTAAGAAACTCCCACATGAGGAAGTCCCTTCTACTAAGGAGACAAATTGGGATCTTCTCTTCCCTTCATACTTTCAGCTTCTTAAAGCCTTCTTGATAACCTGGCTAATTGTGTCCATCCAGGTGAAAGCCATCTTCCCTTCAGAACAACCGATGCATTTCAGTAGTGGAGTGGAGGAAGTTAATTGAAGAAAACGGGCTTCCCCCTGGGTCTCCAGAAAATAAAAGGAGGCAGGGCTCTGGGCCTTCTTCTAGCTAGGCATCATCTTTTAGTGTTCCTCCAACCTTTTGGATTTGATTTTATAATTTTTCAAGGAAGATGTCTGGAGACTTACCTGCAGAGGAGAACATGCTGAATTATCCTAGTAAGTGACCCAATCATTGTCCTCAAAGCCTGCCTGAACTTTCTTTTCTTCTGGGGATTACTGGAAAGCTTCTATTTGACATTTCCATGGTTTGAATGAATTTGCACTTCACTCCTTCAGTTGAAAAACTGGTTTTGTAGGTTTGTTTAAGATGATTTTTACTATTTTAAATTTCCCCTCAGCTACTCTGGAAAGGTGATGATGCATGAGGCCATACTGTACAGCCCTAATGGGGATGGGGTCCCAAAGGTAATCAGTCCATCAGCAGAGTATTACTACTGTATGGTGTTGTGTATCCAGGAATCAAAAACTGACTTTTGGATTTAAGGGAACTGGGAACTGGTAGCACCTACAAGGCAAGCAGTTACATACCTGTGGGGAGCTGACTTCTCTTGACAACAAGTACTTCATGGCTTTGGTACAAGCCAATGCATATCCAGCATCACTATGCAAACAACAGGGTTTAGCAAATAGGAGTCACTGTATTATTCCCCATCTCTAACTTTAGGAGACTAGAGTGTGTTCATAGGTTTTATATTTCTGCTTTCTATTGGTGTTGAATCACTAATCAGAGGAAGGATTTGGCCCACTTGAAATAGGCATCATACATAATCCCTTAAACACTATCATATTCTCTAGAGTCTAGATAGTAAAGTGGCAGCATATTAAGACTTTAAAATTGCAGCTCCTCCTGGATCCCCCCAAAAAGTATTGGCATTCTGCACTGCATCTGAAATGCCATTCTGCCAGTAAAAGGGAATTCCTTGTTCTCTTTGAATTTACATTGGTGAAAGGGAATCCTTCATTCTCTTTGCCTAGTTGGAGCTAACACTTGGGTTAACTAAGTACCCCTACTTAGTACCTCACTAGATTGTGAAGACAAGAGTAACCCTCCTTAGTCTACCTTTTGATTGAATCAACAAAAGCTTGAACTAGATGGAGGAGCTCCCAAAACACTTAGAGAATTTACACCCTCAGAAACTCAATCAGTCAGGTATCTGTGAACCCTTTTGATGAGTATTCACCCCTCCAGAAAGTGAGAACTGGCTCCTACAAACGCTAGAAGAAGCTGGTGTGTGCCCACTTGACCTGGATGCTAATTTTGCAAAAACAAAAGGTGACCCACGTGTTCTCCTGTGTGAGCAAAATACGTATTGAAAAGCAAATCAATCCATTCATCCATACAGAGAGCAAAGGAAAATCAGATAAAGCATACAGAGGAGAATATATACCTGACAATATACAAAATGAATGAGCTCTCTCATTGGGAGTGAGATATCTCATTTCAGTGAAGTAGAAATTCTCTCATAGTATCTCAGTCAAAAAGAGAGACATAATCGGTATAACAACTGCTCTACATGTCAGCTGCTTTCCAAAGTCTTTCCACATAGTGCCTTGATACCCAAGGTCTTTATGGAGGGAGATTCCTCTTTCAAACAATAGCTTCTCTCTCCCCTCTTCGATGTCTTTCATATGCCAAGAAGAGTCTTCAGAAAGGTGAATGCCATGTTAAATGTTCGTTTATAATTTACAATAGTCTTTAATATTCATTTAATATCAATTATTGTTATTAGTATTAAACACTAAATTTATTTTCTATAAAATTTGTTTTTGGTATATATTTTGGAGTATCTAGAACAAATTAATTGGATTTACATTTGTTCATATGGAAATAATTGCCTCAGTTTCCCTTGGTTTGGGATTTCACTGTTTACTGATGGATTATCAATGAAAACCGAAGTATCACTGTAATTTATATTATATATACACAAATGGTTATGTGTGTATACCCATATATACCTATATAAAACCATGTATATATGAATATATAAAATCATGTGTATATAGAAACATGTATATAATTGTTGGATTAAAACTCTCTGGAGATTGTATGTTAACTTCCAATTATTCATTAGCAAAAGGTAGCGAGAAAGAGAAAAACACAGAATCACCTGGTCATGTCTAATTAATCTGAGTTTGCCATGCTCTCTCCATTTCCCAGCCAAAGCACTGGCAAGACTCTCCAGCCAAGCATGCCAAGAGCTGAATGCCTAAAGAGAGAAAGGGCTCCTCTTTCTGGGTCCTCTTTCTTATGATGCTATTGACACTACTCCTTTTGGGTCTCTCTGGTTGGACACTCAGTCTCAAACTGGGTGAGGACTCTGTCTTCCAGACTCCAGGAGTGTCCCAAGGGACTAAAGTCAGCCTCTTCTGAGAGGCCAGGAAGCCAGTAGGTGCCTGGTCAAAGGGTGGAGCTGATAGTGACCAAAATGGGTTTTCCAACGGATAAGATTACAATTTATATGAAATTCACACATATAACCATGCATGTGCAATATAACAATAAATACACAAATATAAACGTTTATGTAACCATAAACAAAAATTTATCTGTATATGGTCACTTAAGTCTAACACCATACATATACAGCCTTATACTGATGTAAATATAAATGCACATACACAGGAACACACCCACCACTAAAAGAGATCTCCATTGATTGAGAAAATGCAAAATGGAAATGTTTGGAGTGTATATGAAGTCTAGAACACCAGGAGTAATTTCATGGCCCCTCTTGATTACTCAGACTGTTGAAGGAGAATGAGTTTTGTTGTGAGAGAACTGGTTCTCTTAGCGGCTCAAATTATTCAAGGATGTCACAGATAGTGTAGCCTGGATAATGAGAAAGCCTCAGGCCAACAGCAAATCCCCATCAGCACCCAGATTTCAGGTTTCCGGATTTTTCTTTGGGGTCTGGAGGTATTGTCCTCCTCTTCTGTGTCTGCCCTCCCTAAGATTATTCCTCCCAGGTGAATTCCAGAGGAAAGGGCAGGAAAGGACTGCTAAAATCTCCAGGGCACCTGGATGATGTCTCCTCCAGTGTCCTGTTTGGCAAACATTCAAGGTTGTTTGGCCTGCGAACTCTTATCAAAAGGTAATAAAATTAGAATGATTTACAAGTTAGCTCTTGGTGCAGCTGCCTCCTAGGTTTTCTTGCAAACTCTTCAGCTGCGAGCAGCTGCAGAAGCACAGAGTTTCTAATATCTGCTAAGTAGTAAAAAAACATAAGATCTAAAGGCAGTATCATGGGAAAAGGATTTCAAGGCCCTTTTAGGATTTTAAAGTACTATTTCCCACTGCCATCCCTCATCAAGAACTCAGTCTAAAAACGATTTAGCCCTTTCTAGACAGAGCTAGATGAAGTCTTAGGGATCAACCAAGAATAACTTCCTCTGCAAAAGTGAATCTTACCATACAGGAGTGAAAGTGTTTTTAATGATAAAAGAATTGCAAAGCATTCCTGATAAAGACACCTGACTCTCTGAAGTACAAATTAGGTGTTAAGAGAAATGTAAAAAGGAAAGTAGGACCAAGCAATTCTAAGGGCTAAGGCTGAATTGTCTAAATCCTAATGTGGGGAAATGAAGTGTGTCCTCTAAATGCTGTTCTCATTAGTAGTCATATAGAGAGTCTAAGAAAATGGAGGCCTGAAAGTGGATTGGGGATCTTAATGGAAATCAGTGTTAAAATAAAATGACCACTCACCCAATTTCCAATGACAAGCCTGGATTCAGAAAGTGGATAGGATAAGAAGCAGTCTTTATTCTTTCTCATGAGGAAGGGGCAATTGCCTTAGTGGCAATGACAACCTATGGGTGCAGATACAAACATTATATAGATTCATGACCCAAGAACTCCCCACCCTGTTGTCTGAGCATTGATCTCACAGTTGTCGAGGTGGAATCTAGAAGCCCCCAAACTTGTAGCCTAAAAAAATTTAATGAACCCCACATTACTTAGCTTGAAGGTGAAAGCCTCAGGTTCAACCTTGTTACAAAAGAATTCCTCCCTGAGGGAAAGTCCAACTTCACTAGTCTCAGGCTAACAATAGACCTTATTTTGAGCTTGAGTGGAAATTCCCATCCTTGAGTGGAAAAGATCTTTCCCCAGCCCAAGCCGGGTGACTCTTCTTGTCTCCAGAAGCCTCTCCCAGTGTATCACACCCTCCTTCCCTGGACTGAACTCGGGACCTTCAGCTTATGAGACTGACAGACTACCTACTGCCCTCAAGAGTTTAAAACTTTTAAATCATTAAATCTTTCTAGGCTACAACTTTGGGGGTTTCTAGATTCCACCTTGACACAGTCTAGGCTCCAATTCTACCCAATCAAAAACAGCAAGATACATATCTTGAGCCCAGGAGGAGCTTCCACCGGGGAGGGGTAAGGTGAAGTGATTCCTCTGGCCCCTAAAGGTCTGAGGAGATAAGGAGGTAGGATAGCCTATTGGTTTTCTTCCTAGAAATGAGATAAGAGGCCTCTCTACTCACTGGGCCTATGGCAATTATGAAATACCCTTATTTGATAAGCCTAAACAGGTTTTCATTCCTATTTGGGGTATAGGATGGATGTCTATCCTGAGGAAAAGAAATTAATTTCTTTTTAATCCCCACAGAAAGGAAAAGAAAGAAGAATATCTTAAAGGGGGGGGGGGGGGAAAGAACATAGAGGGAGGCCAAGGAAAAATATCTCACATGATTGGAATGTTTAAGTAGAAGTCTATAAAAACAAGAAGGGGGTAATGTAGTGACAAACACTTGGGCACCCCTTTCATCTGAACTGGACAAAGGAGAGAAGAATACAGACACACACATATACACAGGGCTTAAGAAATAATCAGATGGATTCCATGTCTCTTTTTAATTCATTCTTTTGAAAATTAATTAATTTTGTCCTGTACCTGTCATGATTTTCTGTCTCTGAACTTAATTCAGAAATTCAGCTGTCTGTATTATGTTTACAAATTCAATTCTCCTTTAATCACTGTTTTATTCCCGTGTCAAGGAAATGTTACCCTTGAAGGAGGCAGGTAGACCAGGGAATGCGGTCTAATATCTTTACACTACCAAGCTATTCTTCAGGGATGTCTGTTATCCAGAGAGGTCTATTTTACTATCTCTTTCCTTCTGGAAGCAGCTGGACTCAAACAATGAACATTTCTTAGTTACAAGAGGGAAGGAGGAGGCTGTTGTTTGCCCTCATTTTCAATTTCTATCCAATCATATTTTCTTCCATGTATGATTCTAGCCTTTCTATTTTCTGAACTTCCCAACAATATATAGAGAGCTGTCCTTTTCATTTGAGAGTCTTAACTTTGTTGGGGAAGCTGAGATGCTATTTATTGGACAATTTGTGATTTACTTATAAATAATCATGCTCAGAATTTTATACCTCAAATTACCTTAATTTTAACTATAAGCTACAAAAAACAATCCATTTCACTAAATTGGGAACCAGGAAAGGAAGAAAGGAGGTAGAGCAGGGAATTAAGGAAAACTAAGTTAAAGAAGGGATTGATCTTGAGAAAAACAGAAACTGCAAACCTCTAAGGATTATACAAAAATATTTATAGCAGTTCTTTTTGAGAGGTAAATGAATTGGAAACTGAGGGTATATTGGAAAATGGCTAAACAATTTGTGATATACAAATGTAATAGAATACTATTGTCCTTTAGGAAAAGAAAGGAGATGTATAAACTGATACAGACTGAAGTAAGCAGAACCAGGAAAACAATCTATATAACAAAACTGTAAACAACTCTGAGAGATTCGGGAATTCTTTTTTTAAATTTTAATTTAAAAAACCTTTACCTTTTGTCTTGGAATCAACATTAAGTATTGGTTCCAAGGCAGACAGGGAGTGAGGACTAGGCAATTGGGGTTAAGTGATATGCCCAGGGTCACATAATTAGGAAGACTCTGAGCATATATTTGAACCCAAGACCTCCTGACCCTGGATCTGGCTCTCAATCTACTGAGCCAGCCACTTAGCTAAGCTAAGACTTAGAAATTTTAATCAACATAATCACTACCCACAATTCCAGATGATTAATAATAAACTTCAAAAAATGAAATAAAATATGTTGCTCACCCACTGATGAGAGAAGTGAAAGACCCAGAGGATAAAATAAGGAATTTTTTGGTTTTGGATCTGTCCAATGTAGAAATGTATTTTCCTTGATTATGCGTGTTCTTAACTGTAATTTTGTTTTTCTTTTTTCTCAGTTGGGGAATAGAAGAGGGAAAGGAGCAGATTTTTGCATATAGGAAAAATTTAAATTGAAAATTAAGTAACAAAACCAATTAAATTTAAAATTGTAATTAAACTTTTTTTTAAGACCTTCAATAGTTCCCCCACCTTAGACTAAATTAATAAGAAAAGGGAACCACCCTACTTACCATGCATTTCATTGACCAGCCAGCCCCAGACATTAGGAGGAAGCTTCAGAAACTTGATCTGGGACCCCAAACTCCATCCTCTCAATTACTTGAGGCTGCTTTTAAAAAAAAAAATTTTTTTTTTGACAACAGGGAAATGATGCAGGCTAAGAAGGAGTGTAGGAGAGCCAGAGCCTGTAGTAGTAGCTAAAGCTATTTCCAGCAACCCACAGGGGACTGCCTGTGTGTGCTTCAGTCTCCAGATCTCTTTATCATCTCTGATAATCCGATAAGGACAGTTTAGTTGATAAGGAAATAATGGACACTGAACATCTTTTAGCTCATGCTTCCAGCTCTGTCTCCAGGAGTTTATTATATATATTTCAAGACTCATTTCACACAAGAGGTGCCCCCCCCAAACTTTGCAGATGCGCAGAAGTTACATATTGTGTCATATCAAAACACAAAAGGTCTTATTGGCTTCAGAACAGAGCAAGGCCAAGGCTGAATTTTGACTGGGTTCTTTTTTTTTTTTAAACATTTGTTAATATTTATATTTTAGAAAAGTTAACATGGTTACATGATTATGCTCTTACTTTCCCCTTCACCCCCGGCTTCCCCGCCTCCCCTGGCCGATATGCATTTCCACTGGTTTTAACATGTGTCATTATTCAAGACCTATTTCCAAATTGTTGATAGTTGCATTAGTGTGGTAGTTTCGAACACCAATCATGTCCTCATCAACCCATGTATTCAAGCAGTTGATTTTCTTCTGTGTTTCCTCTCCTGCAGTTCTTCCTCTGAATGTGGGTAGCGTTCTTTACCATCAGTCCCTCAGAATAGTCCTGGGTCATTGCATTGCTGCTAGTACAAAATTCCATTACATTTTATTTTACCACAGTATATCACTCTCTGTGTACAATGTGCTTCTGGCTCTGTTCCTTTCGCTCTGCATCAGTTCCTGGAGGTCTTTCCAATTCACATGGAATTCCTCTAGTTTATTATTCCTCTTAGCACAATAGTATTCCATCACCCGCATATACCACAATTTGTTCAGCCATTCCCCAATTGAAGGGCATACCCTCATTTTCCAGTTTTTTGCCACTACAAAAAGTGCGGCTATAAATATTTTTGTGCAAGTCTGTTTATCTATGATCTCTTTGGGGGTACAATCCCAACAATGGTATGGCTGGATCAAAGGGCAGGCATTCTTTTATAGCCCTTTGAGCATAGTTCCAAATTGCCATCCAGAATGGTTGGATCAGTTCACAACTCCACCAGCAATGCATTAATATTCCAATTTGGCCACATCCCCTCCAACATTCATTACTCTCCCCTTCTTTCATTTTAGCCATTCTGCTAGGTGTGAGGTGATACCTCAGAGTTATTTTGATTTGCATTTCTCTAATTATTAGAGATCTAGAACACTTTCTCATGTGCTTATTGATACTTTTGATTTCTTTATCTGAAAATTGCCTATTCATTTCTCTTGCCCATTTATCAGTTGGGGAATGGCTTGATTTTTTCATACAATTGATTTAACTCCTTGTATATTTGAGTAAATTTGTATATTTGAGCTAAAGAAACTGCAACCTAAAGTAGGGGCAGCTGGGCTAGCTCAGTGGATTGAGAGCCAGGCCTAGAGACGAAAGGTCCTAGGTTCAAATCCAGGCTCAGACACTTCCCAGCTGGGTGACCCTGAGCGACCCATTGCCTACTGGTTGTGGCCCTATGCTCCTAGAATGGAGTCCCAGGATAAAAAAAAGAAAAAATTGAGTAATTAGACCCTTGTCAGAGTTTTTTGTTATAAAGATTTTTTCCCAATTTGTTGTTTCCCTTCTGATTTTGACTACATTGTTTTTGTTTGTACAAAAGCTTTTTAGCTTAATATAATCAAAACCATTAAATTTACATTTTGTAATTTTCTCTAACTCTTGCTTGGTTTTAAAATCTTTCCTTTCCCAGAGATCTGACAAGTATACTATTCTGTGTTCACTTAACTTATTTATAGTTTCTCTCTTTATATTCAAGTCATTCACCCATTCTGAATTTATCTTAGTGTAGGGTGTGAGATGTTGATCTAAACCTAATCTCTCCCATATTGTTTTCCAAATTTCCCAACAGTTTTTGTCAAATAGTGGATTTTTGTACCAAAAATTGGGCTCTTTGGGTTTATCATATACTGTCTTGCTGACGTCACTTACCCCAAGTCTATTCCACTGATCCTCCCTTCTGTCTCTTAGCCAGTACCATACCATTTTGATGACTGCTGCTTTATAATATAGTTTAATATCTGGTACTGCTAGGCCCCCTTCCTTCACATTTTTTTCATTATTTCCCTTAATATTCTTGATCTTTTGTTATTCCAAATGAACTTTGTTATAGTTTTTCCTAATTCAGTGAAAAAGTTTTTTGGTAGTTTGATGGGTATGGCGCTAAATAGGTAAATTAATTTGGGTAGAATGGTCATTTTTATTATATAAGCTTGTCCTACCCATGAGCAATCAATGTTTTTCCAATTGTTTAGATCTAGTCTTAATTGTTTGGAAAGTGTTTTGTAGTTGTTTTCGTATAATAGCTGTGTTTGTTTTGTTAGATTGATTCCCAAGTATTTTATATTGTCTAGGGTGATTTTAAATGGTGTTTCTCTTTCTACCTCTTGCTGCTGTGATGTGTTGGAAATATATAGAAATGCTGATGATTTATGTACATTTATTTTGTATCCTGCAACTTTGTTAAAGTTGTTGATTATTTCTACAAGCTTCCTAGTTGATTCTCTAGGATTTTTTAAGTAGACCATCATCTGCAAAGAGTGATAGCTTAGTCTCCTCATTGTGTATTTTAATACCCTCAGTTTCTTTTTCTTCTCTAATTGCTACTGCTAGTGTTTCTAGTACAATGTTAAATAATAGAGGAGATAATGGGCATCCTTGTTTCACTCCTGATCTTATTGGAAAGGCTTCTAATTTATCCCCATTGCATATGATGCTTGTTGATGGTTTTAGGTATATACTGTTTATTGTTTTTAGGAAAGGTCCTTGTATTCCTATACTTTCCAGTGTTTTCAATAGGAATGGGTGCTGTATTTTGTCAAATGCTTTTTCAGCATCTATTGAGATAAACATGTGATTTTTGTTTGTTAGATTGTTGATATGGTCAATAATGTGGATGGTTTTCCTAATATGGAACCATCCTTGCATTCCTGGTAAAAATCCCACCTGATCATGGTGGATGATCCTCTTACTCACTTGCTGGAGTCTCTTTGCTAGTATTCTATTTAAGATTTTTGCATCTATGTTCATTAGGGAGATTGGTCTGTAGTTTTCTTTCTCAGTTTTTGATCTCCCTGGCTTTGGAATCGGTACCATATTTGTGTCATAAAAGGAATTTGGTAGGACTCCTTCTTTGCTTATTATATCAAATAATTTGTGTAGTATTGGGATTAGTTGTTCTTTGAATGTCTGAAAGAATTCACTTGTGAATCCATCAGGCCCTGGCAATTTTTTCTTAGGGAGTTCTTTGATGGCTTTTTCAATTTCTTTTTCTGATATGGGATTATTTAGGTATTGTATTTCTTCTGCTGTTAATCTAGGCAGTTTATATTTTTGTAAATATTCATCCATATCTCCTAAATTATTATATTTATTGCCATATAATTGGGCAAAATAGTTTTTAATGATTGCCTTAATTTCCCCTTCATTAGAGGTGAGGTCTCCCTTTTCATCTTTGATACTGTCAATTTGGTTTTCTTCTTTCCTTTTTTTTTATTAGATTGACCAGTACTTTGTCTATTTTATCTGTTTTTTTTTTCAAAATACCAGCTTCTAGTCTTATTAATTCAATAGTTCTTTTCCTTTTGATTTTATTAATTTCTCCCTTGATTTTTCGTATTTCTAATTTAGTTTTTATCTGGGGATTTTTAATTTGCTCGCTTTCTAATTTTTTAAGTGGCATGCCCAATTCATTAATCTCTACCTTCTTTAATTTGTTAATATATGCACTCAAGGATATAAATTTCCCCCTGAGTACTGCCTTGGCTGCATCCCACAGAGTTTGGTAGGATGTCTCATCACTGTCATTCTCTTCAATGAAATTGTTGATTATTTCTATGATTTCTTCTTTGACTAGCTGGTTTTGGAGAATCATATTATTTAATTTCCAATTAGTTTTTGATTTATCTGTCCAGGTGCCCTTACTAATTATTATTTTCATTGCATTATGATCTGAGAAAGTTACATTTATTATTTCTGCTCTTTTGCATTTGTTTGCAATGTTTCTATGCCCTATTACATGGTTAGTCTTTGTGAATGTATCATGTGCAGCTGAAAAGAAGGTGTATTCTTTTTTGTCCCTATTTATTTTTCTCCACATATCTATTAAATCTAATTTTTCTAGGTCTTCATTCACCTCTCTTACCTCTTTCTTATTTATTTTTTGGTTTGATTTATCTAGATCTGAAAGAGGAATATTTAGATCTCCCACTAGTATGGTTTTACTATCTATTTCCTTCTTGAGCTCTACCAGTTGCTCCTTTAGAAATCTGGATGCTATGCCATTTGGTGCATACATATTTAGCAATGTTATTTCCTCATTGTCTATACTGCCTTTTATCAGGATGTAATTACCTTCCCTGTCTTTTTTAATCATACCTATTTTTACTTTGGCTTTATCAGAAATCATGATTGCCACTCCTGCCTTTTTTTTCTCATTTGAAGCCCAAAAGATTTTGCTGAAGCCCTTTATTTTAAACTTGTGTATGTCCACCCGCCTCATATGTGTTTCTTGTAGACAACATATTGTAGGATTTTGGTTTCTAATCCACTCTGCTATTTGCTTCTGTTTAATGGGTGAGTTCATCCCATTCACATTCAGAGTTATAATTATCAGTTGTGTATTCTCCGACATTTTGGCATCCTCCCCTAATTCTATCCCTTCTTCTTACACTATTTCCTTTTAAACCAGTGGTTTGCTTTAAGCCAGTAATCCTTGTCCCCTCCCTTGATTTACTTCACTTTTTACCCCTTCCCTTATTATTTCCCTCTTTTTATTTTTAAGGCCTAATGAATTCCCTCCCCCTTTTTCTCCCCTCCCTTTTTTTAACCTCCCCACTCCCCTGCTCCCCTTGGTTTATCCCTTCTGACTTTCTCAGTAGGGTTAGATAGAGTTTTATATCCCAATGGATATAGCTATTCTTCCCTCTCAGGGTTGATTACACTGAGAGTAAGGTTTAACTATTACCTCTTAATGCTCTCTTCCTCTCTTTCTTATAATAGTATTCATCCCTTCCCCTTCCCATGCCCTCTTTGTGTGTAATAGAATATCCTATTTTTTCTTATTCCTTCAAGATTCTCTTGGTGTCCTCTACTATTCACCCCTCTCTTTCCCTCCCACCCATATCATCTTAGACCATTTAGTATTCCGACCTCTCCCTATGAATACTTCTTCTAATTATTATAATAGTGAATGCTATATGGTGAACAGAGTTCACTACAGAGAATTATACATAACATTTCTCCACATAGGAGTACCAATAATTAGATCTTATTGAAGCCCTTAAAGAGGCAAATTTAAAAAATATGAGTTTTCTTACTTTCCCCTCTGTTTCTTATTTACCTTTTCATGTTTCTCTTGATTTTTATGGTGGGATATTGAACTTCCCATTTAGTCCTGGTCTTTTCTGTGCAAATGCTTAGACATTTTCTATCTTGTTGAATGCCCAAACTTTCCCCTGGAAGAATATAGTCAGTTTTGATGGGTACATGATCCTTGGTTGTAAACCCAATTCTCTTGCCTTTCTGAATATCATATTCCAAGCCTTGCGGTCTTTTAGTGTAGAGGCTACCAGATCCTGTGTGATCCTGATTGGTGCTCCTTGATATCTGAATTGTCTCTTTCTGGCTTCCTGTAAAATTTTTCCTTTTACTTGGAAGCTCTTGAGTTTGGCTATTATATTCCTGGGCATTGTCTTTTCAGTGTCTGGTGTAGAGGGTGATCTATGGATCCTTTCAATGTCTATATTGCCCTCTTGTTGTAGAACTTCAGGGCAATTTTGCTGAATAATTTCTTTTAGTATGGAGTCCAAATTTCTATTAATTTCTGCTTTTTCAGGAAGACCAATGATTTTCAGATTGTCTCTTCTAGACCTGTTTTCTTGATCTGTCAGTTTCTCATTGAGATATTTCATGTTTCCTTCTATTTTATTAGACTTTTGACTTTGTTTTGTTTGTTCTTGCTCTCTTGATAGATCATTGGCTTCTACTTGCCCAATTCTTGTCTTTAGAGACTGGTTTTCTGCTATAAGCTTTTGATTTCCTTTTCAGTTTGGTCTGACCTGTTTTCCAGCTGTTTGATTTTGGTCTCCAATTTGCTTATTAATTCTTTTGATTTGGGGGCTTCTTTTTCTAATTGCCCAATTCTAGCCTTTAGAGACTGGTTTTCGGCTACAATCTTTTGGTTTTCCTTTTCAATCTGGTCATTTCTGGTCTTTGATTTACTTGCCTCACTTTCCAATTATGAAATTCTGCCTTTTAAACTGTTATTTTCTTGCCAGATCTCTTCCATCTTTCTCATGACCTCTGATTTGAGCTCTTCAACACCTTGTGACCCATTTTCATTGTTCTGGGAAGGTTTGGATTGTTTCTTCTCCTCTGCTGTTTCCTCTGTTGTCTGGATTTTTTCTGTGTAAAAGTTGTAAAGTGTTAAAGATTTTTTCTTCTTCATCTTTCTTTTCTGGTTTTCCTGATGATTCTGGCTTGCCATTGTAAGCTGAGTTCCCTCTCAGCTTTATGCTCGCGCCCAGGATCTGTCTGCACTCTTTAGACTCCTGAGATCTCAATTTTAGTTGTTCTGGGACAAGCCTCCTGGTGGTCTCCTTGCTCTTTCTTCTGCCTGAAGCTCCTTTAACAGTCTCAGGGAGCTGCTTCCACAGTCAAGCACTTCTCTGCACTGGGTCCCTACTCAAGGTCCGTTCCTGCAATCAGAATCAGCCCCTTCATCCAAGTCTTAGTCCACCCCTTAGCCTGCGCCTTAGCCCACGCCTGTGTCAGCCCCTTCGCCTGCGCCTGGGCTCAGGGTCTGTGTTCAGAGTCCGTGAGTTCTTTAGCCTCTTGGGGGGTCTTAAGTCTTGCTGCTCTCAGGAACAAGCCCTGGTGAGCTGCCAATGACTTAATGGGTGCCCCAAACTTGCTCTGATTTGTGCGCTGGCTTTGGTGTTGTAGGTGGTGTAGGGGTGAGGAGAGGGGGTTGCTCTACTAGTGTTTTCATGAGAGCCGTTTTACCCCTTTACAGCATGGGAATGCCCCAATTCCATGTACCTTTGATGCTGCGCCCTGTTGTGGGGTCCCTTCTTTCCTCTGGATTTGTTTTTATGTCTTCTTGAGTCCTATATGCGAGGGTTAGGAGAGGTCAAGAAGTTGCTTTTTACTCTGCCGCCATCTTCTGACTGGGTTCTTATCAGAAAGCCAAGTCCAGGAATATTTTTCTCAGGGTTCAATTGCCCCTGCTAAGGTTTTGGCCTTGGCTATACCAGGCAGCTGTATTCCTGGCCAAAGGGGGAGAGTGTTAACCATTTAAATGCTGGCTTGCTAGGAACCTAAAGCTCTTCAATAAGGCTACAATACTTTTCAACAAGAAATCACAAGGATCACAAAAGGTGTCAAAAGAGGAGTCTCACTATTTCTCCTATTGGCTTCCCACACTTCAGGTGTGGAAAAGAAGGTCATTGGAAATGGAATTGTCCTCTCCAGCAGGGACCTCCTGGACTATGTCCCTCCTGCAGGAAGGAAGGCCAATGTAAGGGGGACTGCCCAGGGAGATGGATCTGCTGACCCAACTCCTTGCCTTCCAGCCTTCTCAGACTCTTGGATTGGCCATTCTGCCACATTGTTTATCACCATGGCTGAACCCCTGGTTACCTTGGATGTGGCAGGGAAGAATATCAATTTCTTAATATTGGAGCAACTTATTCTGTCCTACCCCAATTTTCTGGTCCCACAAAACCTCCTCAGCATTAGGTAATAAGAGTAGAAGGGAGGGAGGAGTGCCTCAACACTGCCCCCTTGCTAATTTGACTCCCACTTGTTCTATTACCTTTTTCTTGTGCTTCCTTTGAGCCAAATGCCTCTTCTAAGATGAGATTTCATGCAGAAATTCAATTTTCACTCATTAAGATACTTCTAGCAACAGAGATCCTCCCCTAAACTCACCCCCACATTTCCTAACTCAAGTCTGGGACCAGGTAGACCCCCAGGTTTGGGATGTGGAGACTCCAGGAAAGGAAACCTGTGTCAGACCAGCAAAAGTCTGCCTCAAGGATTCCACTATCTTTCCCCATCCAAGGCTGCCTAAGCCAGAGAGTCTCCAACCCCTTCTTGACAAATTCCTTAGCCATGGCCTGCTAGTTCTTGGCACATTCCCTGCAACACCCCTATTATCTCAATCTGTAAACTTTTATTAAAAATATTTTATTTTTTTAGAAAAATTTTCCATGGTTACATGATTCTTGTTTTTACTTTCTCCTTCGGCCTCCTTCATCCCCCCCATATCCAACTTGCATTTCCACTGGTTTTAACATGTGTCATCAATCAAGACGTATTTACATATTATTGATTGTTATACTGGGTTGGTCTTTAAAGACTACATTGAAAATCATGTCTGCATCAACCCCATGTGTTCAAGCAGTTGTTTTTCTTTTGTGTTTCCACTCCTGCAGTTCTTCCTCTGAATGTGGGTAGTGTTCTTTTCCATAAATCCCTCAGAATTGTCCTGGGTCATTGCACTGCTGCTAGTACAGAAGTCATTCGATTACATTAGATTTTACCACAGTGTATCAGCCTCTGTGTACAATGTTCTCCTAGTTCTGCTCCTTTCACTCTGCATCAATTCCTGGAGGTCTTTCCAGTTCACCAATCTGTAAATTTACCAGGGAGTATAGAATGGTACAGGACTTTAGGACCATCAAGAAGCCAATAATTCCTATTTGCTCCATCATCCCTACCTCCAATGCTATATCCTGGGATTATATGCTATGTTGTATATTATCCTAGGACTTGCATATTACCAAGAGGGTTGCTGTTCAGTATGGAGACAGTATTCTCTATTGCAGTCTAGACATCCTCCACCCCTTAAACCAGTTCAGAGGACCCAAGGGAAGACTGGCAAATGGACTTTACACACTTGCCAACCTTCAAAGGTTATCAGGTTCTCCTAGTTCTGGTTGATACCTTTACTCAAGACTTTGTCTTGTTTATTAACAAAGAGCCAAGGGTTAGCCAAACATCTCCTTAAGGGGATAATTCTGAAAGTTGGTCTCCCCTGCTCACTTCAGAGGGATGAGAGATCTGCCTTCACCTGGCAGATCCCTCAACAAGTGGCAAGGGCTTAAGTGATAGGACACCATCTTCATGTGGCATGGCACTCACTCCCAGTCTTCAGGGAAGGTTGAAAAAATGAATCATAATCTTAAGATGACTCTGACCAAATTGGACTGGATCCATGTCCTTCCCATAGGCCCCTTAAAGCAAGGGTCACCCTTAAAACTGGATTTGGGCTGAGACCTTTGGAAATTCTATATGGGCACCTTTTACAACTTCTGAGGTTTTGCTAGACTGGGTCCATGTGTCTTGTGTTAAACCTTTTTCTCTCTCTGACCTACAGGATAGGCCTAAGGCTAGGCCAGCTTTCTTCTTCTGTGAACCTGTGGGGAGCCTGAAATACTTCTTCAAAAGAACTTCCTTGGTCCAGGGCTGAAATGGTGTTGGCATGTGTATTGATGGCTCCATGCCCTCCTCAGGCCTGTCTTTTGCCATACAGACTGTCTCACTTCCTATCCAATGTTTTCTGATCACCCTGGTAATTCTCAACTGCCTTGTTTGTTTTGTTTCCAGTAGGCTTAAATAGCTCAATTTCCAGACCAATCTCCTTAATGAACAGAGATGCGAAAATCTTAAATACTAGTAAGACTATAGCCAGTCACCACAAGGATTATTCACTATGACCAGGTGGAATTTATACCAGAAATGCAAGGCTAGTTTAATATTAGGAAAGCCATCCACATGATTGACTGTATCAATAACCAAATTAACAGAAATTAATTTTAAGAAAAAGAGGAAGGAGGGAGCAGAAGGAGGAGAAGGAGAAAGGAAAGAAGGAAGGGAGAGAGGGACCACAGGAAGGGAGGGAAATGCTAAATGCTGAGAAAGAATGAGAGGCATTAAAACCTCTTCTACTTCCAGGGACCTTAGAATCCAGGGTGGGAAATGAGACAGATAGGTAAATGGCTAATCCAGCAAACATTCTGAAGCCATGTATAAAGAAAATTAGTCTTCCAAATGATGAAGGAAGTGGATGCCCTGATCAGTAGATGGCCAGTTTGGCAAATGCAGGTTTTTCAAGGATAAAACTTGGCACTGTGAAGTACTGAATTCAACTGATACCAGAAGAGAGGGGACCAAGTGTGAACAAAGGCAAATTCCTTCTCTCAGGTCTTCTTCAACTGTAAAATGTAGTGGGATTTGGGGGTGGGGGGTGGGAAGGGGCCTCTTGGAATTGGGGGAACAATTAGTAGCTTGTCAAATTGTGTTAGACATGAGGTGCATGAAATGAATGATGGAGGATGGAGGCTGAGGTTGACATTTTCAAGCTGAAAGAGAGCACTTTGGAGCTGACAGGGCAGTCTTGAAAATGTCATTGGTGTTGGCCAGTCTAGGGGGCTGCCAATGGCTGGTTAGGTTATATCTTAGGACTCTATACAATAGTAAACTGGGAATGGGTCAGTTAGATGCTGAAGTTAATAGAGCACCAGGGTCCTGGGTTCAATTTTGACCTCAGATGCTTCCTAACCATGTGATCCTGGGCAAATCACCTAAACCCAATTGCTTAGTCTTCACCATTCTTCTGCCTTGGAACCAATAATTGGTATCAATTCTAAGACAGAAGGTAAGAGTTTTGTTGTTGTTGTTTTTAATAGTAAACTGTGGGCAGAGATGATGAGGAGCACCAACTTTGCACTGATAGTGTAAAGATTGTATCTAAAATGATAGATACTTTTATTAGATGTTTCCAAAAGTATCTTATAGTTTGTTGTTTTGAGATAAATTCTCAGCTGGCTAGTCTGGTTTTTCACCTCTGGGTCTTGCACAAGGGAACGCTCTGGGTATATATATATATAAATATATATAATGTATATATATTTAAACTACTTATTAGTTTAAAGGTTGTAGATAGAAGAATATATAACAAGACAGTTTCCTATCACTAAGGCGAAATGCTAAATAATACCACCCACCTTCTTTCACTTCACACCTCACAGAGAGTATTCTGTCCTGGCTTTAGCCAGGCTATACTACTACTTCCTATGCGAACTACCCAAATGTTCTATTCTATGTTAATCTATCACTAATATTAGTATTATTGTTGTATGTAAATTTTAATTTTGTCTCCAGATTTTAAAAAGCAGCAAGGCTAAACTGACTGAGATGTAGTCAGTTTCCCCGTGGCTCTGAGTCTTACTCAGAGATTGTTGGAAGATAAAATCTTCTTAAACATCGAATAATTAGCCAACAGCATCAGTCAACAACTGTGCTCAAATCCTAATGGTATTCAAAGGTGGTGAAAGGAAACACCAAAATTTTCCAGAATTTGTCTTCCTTCCCTCCAACTCCAAGGCTAAGAGCAGAGAGACAGAAAGTAGGTAGCCCCTCTGCAGCATCCAGAGAAGGACCAACCCCCTCAGAAAATCGGTTAGACCACCCCTCTTTCCAACATTCCACTTACTTATCTATAAATCTACCTTATCAATACTCAATATTATTCCAATAACAGAGACCCTTCCTCACCCAGGATTTCCTGATGTCAGTGAAATCACAGGTCTTATCCCTATTCCTAGATTAGAAGTGAGCTCCTTCAGCCATTGGGATTATTCCTTCAAGGGAAAAATTATTCTTAACATCCCCAGCAATTAGCACACAGTGTGCTCTTCATAAATGCTTGTTGACTGGCCACTATGTATCTGCTACTATGTATTTACAAGAGGTTTGGGGGTTACAAGGAAAAAATCAGTCTTTCTCATGTAAATACTTAGGATATACTTAGTATTTACTTGGGTAAAAGATTGATGTGAACTTCCCCCTCCTCCTGGTCTCTACCCCCAGCAGAGTAGAATTTCCTGGAGGGCAGGGAGTTAAATTTTGTTCTTAACAATAAAAAAAACTGTTCTAGGTACTTCTGTCTTACTTATGAAACAATTGCTTAATTGTGTGTTTAATTGAATGGGGAGGGGAGTGTCTGGACCCCAAGATTCTTCCCTCCCTACCCCACCTTCTCCCCACACCCTTTCTTTCTTCTCTAAAATAGAATGGAAAGGACCAGGCAAACAGGGGTTGTGACTAGCTCAGATAACACAGCAAGGAAGTGGTTCTCTTTATTTTCTTGGGAGTAAAGTAGGGGGAAACACACTAATAAGGAATTAGAAATTTTAGGAGAAAATAAAAAGAGAGGTGGGGCTCCTGTTTGTTACTGATTGGTCCATGAAAAAAAAGACAATAGTTATCTCACTAAAGGAGGCTGCACCATCACTACCATTTATGGTCTTTTGAGAATCTTCCAAGGGAGATGGATCCTAACTGCCTCCAGAGGATAAGATGACTTCTGATAAGTAAAATATTTGTTGTCACAGCTTCTTTGTCCCCATTGTTTCCATGGCGCCTGGAGAGTGTTTCCAGAGTCTGAAGGAATTGGCTTGTGCTTCATTCCTTCATCTGGGGCAATAAGTTCTGGATTGTTTTAAGAAGTTTTTTTTTTAACTATTTTTAAATACTCCCAGCTTTTGCTCAAATACTCAAGGCCTTTTCTTTGGTCCTTGGGGTGGGGGAAATCATTGAATGAATAAAGAAATCAAGTCTATGTTTATTGCAACCCTCTGTAACTTATTGTAAAACAATACATTGAGATTCGTTCTGAACTAGGATCCAGTTCTCTTTTCTGCTTTGTTAGTATGCTTTCCTCAAGATTTTCTGAAACATTCTTAACATTCAGTTTGCATTTAGTATCCCCCAAAGAGAATGCAAATTCCTGTTTTAAAAGGAGAGAGATTTCTACAGCTCCTGCTGGCTTCATGCAGAACATTTCCCCCTTTGAACCAAAGTACAAGAGACTCTGGCCCTTATCAAAACGGGCTGGTCCAAAATCTCCTTCTGAACGTTTTCTACTCACCCCAAGGGCCTCTGGGAAATGAGCAAATCAAGGAATATGAAACTTACTTCATGGATCAACTGAAAAGGCAACATCATATCAAGCCCCAGTATCCTTTACTTCTTCACTTAGGCTGATGAGTGTGCCATCTACCACTTCAAAAAGCAAGGCTGCCCCAAGAACATCAAGGTGTCCAGCAGCCCCTACCTGGCTTAGATCAAGAATGATGAGAGGGCAGGCCGAGGGAATAGAATTGAAGGATTCTCTATCCTGAGCTTTCCTACATCAGCAAGAAGCACAAGGAGAGAATCAAGAAACTGAATGCAAAGTAGGTGAGATTCAGAAGGGGTACCCAGGTTTTCGCTGCTTCAAGGAGGGAGTAAGGCAGTCCGGGTGGAAATTGTCCCTGAGGCTTAGAAGCAAGATTGAAGGCACCGGGGAAGGAGCGAAAGGGGCGCCGACCAGTTGGACCTTCAGGAAACCCGTGAAGAAGGCAGAGACTGCATATCGCAATGAAACCCTCCGATTCTCTAGGGACTACAAGACTCCCGCGGATTGTCACCTAAGCCGGAACTAGTTGATTCGAAAAGTCTTCATGTCTGACTGGCCGCCAGTGGTGGTCACCTAGCGAGTACTTAGCAGTACCGCAAAGCGGGTACTGCAGCTGGACCGGTGCCTATACGCACTTTTTGAAAATTTCTAGCTAAAAGAAGGGAGAACTCCTGGAAAAGTAAGGGAACCCTGAGCGGGTTCCCCAGGCTCAACACTCTACTCCCCCAGCCCTTGAACCTTCGAAGCTCAAGCACCAAAAGGGAGATTTCCAGATTCACTCCATTCCTCCGCCCAATTTCAAGTTCAAGTTATGACCTCAGATACTCTCCTCCCCTCAAACCTTCCTGCATCCCTTAAGCCTGTGTTCCCTGCCCGCCTCCTTGACCTTCTAGATCTGGGGCTTTGGAGAGAGAAGCTCTTCCTCACTGTCCCAGAATCCTCCACTCTGGCTCTACCCTCTAATGCAGACCCCTAAACTACAGAAATGTCACTGCCTGCCAGGAAAGCTTGAATAGTAGTGGAAAGGCACTCAGGCTATTTTCAGGGCCCTCAGGGATAGGCTCCCACTACTCCTTGGCTAACTCCCTCAGACCCAGCCTTTGTCTGGTATAAAATAAAGATAACAATACCTCCTTCCAGGGTGTTATGAGAATGAAATAAGAAGGGGGCAGCTAGGTGGCTAAGTGGATTGAGAGTCAGGGCTACTAGTAGGGAGGTCCTGGCTTCAAATGGGACCCCAGAAATTTCCCAGCTGTGTGACCTCTGGGCAAGTCACTACTTAACCCCCATTGCCTAGGGCTTACCTACCTTCTGCCTTAGAACCAAAACAAAGTATTGATTCTAAGATATAAGGTAGGGGCTAAAAAAATTGTAGATGGAGATAACTAAGACAAACAAAAGGCCTGGTGGGGCAACTAGGTGGGTCAGCAGAGAGTCAAACCTGGAGACCAGGTTCCTGGGTTCAAATCCAACCTCATACATTTCCTAGGTGTGTGACCCTGGGCAAGTCACTTAATCCTCACTACATAACCTTTATCACTCTCTTGCCTTGGAACCAATATAGGGAAGTGATTCTAAGATGGAAGTTAAGGGTTTAAAAAAAAAAAAGAAAATGAGATAATGTTTTTAAAGTGCTTTACAATCCACAAGCTAGCTAGAAGAATGCTGGCTATTATAACCTATTTTTGATTAAGTGATTTTCCTCAGGATTTTTCCATTTTAACTAGTCACAGAGACCCTGAACCTTGCAGTTTATATGGTTTTTGTTTGTTTGTTTAATAGCAATAAAGAGAAATTTAAAAATATATTACATAGCTTAAAGGAACCATGTTGTATTCATCTGTATTACATTAACAACCTAACATATTATAGGAGATATTTAATAAGTGGAATTTAGAATGCTAAAATATAATGTGTTTCATCAGCAAGGAGGAAATGAGGAGAAAAATGATTTCCAAAAGGAGGTACCCTCAACTGGTTGCTACATTTTTTCCTCAGGATATCAATGTCTGACCTTGAGAAACTCAAAGAAAAAAAAAAGAATCAGGAAAACATTTAGAGCAATTTGTAATCTATCAAGCACTAGACCTATTTTATCTCATGGGGGGCTCACAACAGCCTTGTAATTAGTAGGTTCTCTCTTTAAACACAACCTGTGATGTCATCTGTCAAAAGGGAGCCCAGCCTGAAGAATTTCCCTCTATCCAAGCAGGTGGAAATCTTCCCTGCAAATGAGACTCTTAGGAAATGACCTGGATTAGGGAAAACTCTAGTGATTTACCCAAGGTTCTACAGTCATTAGGTTGTAGAGGCAGCATTTGAATCAAGGACTTCCTATGTCTGTAGTCAGTATACCATCCATTATGTCATACTATTCCCAGGTATTTTCTCCACATTTACCGATAGGAAAACTGAGTCTCAGGGGAAATTCAATGACTCTGGCCATGGTCCCACAGGATCTTCCTGATACCGCATGTAGCATTGTCTTTCACTGTCATAAGTCCACTGTAGCTCTGGCCCAGGGGTGTGGTTTGAGGATTCCAGGGTCATATCATGTTGCAAAGAAGTCCTTTACAATGAGGTGTGCCCAGAACCTTCAACAAGCACCCAAAGACATTTATTAATTTCTGTCATGTCAAGGCACTGCTAAATGCTGACAGACAGTGAGATACATTAAAACCGCTCCTACTTCCAAGGATCCTGGGACCAGTAGGTAGACATTTTGGCCAATGCAGGTTTTGACTGATGTCACCTTTCCTTCTGGCAAACTGTAGTTGGGTGGGGAGAGCACAATTGAAGGCCAAGCTAACACTTCATTTTTCTGACTCCTTAGATAAGAATCCCTACCCTTCCCTGACATAATTAGTTTTTCATCAGGAGACTAGACTTTTAGAGGGGGTACTTATGGTGAGGCTGTCTTCAAAAAGTACCTCCAGAAAATAAAAGGGGGCAGGGCTCTTGGTTTTTATTGGTCAGAACTGTCAGGGAGGGTATAAATCTCTACATCTCCATGCTCCTCCATGACTTCCTACCATTTGGAAGTGATCTTTTGACTGACTCTCCAAGGAAGATGGCCTCCAACCTACCCCCAGAGGATGAGAACCTGGATCCTTTTCGTAAGTGATCCCCTCCAACCTCAAAGCCTGCCTGAATTTCAGTTATTTTTTTTTATGGGGATAACTGGAAAGCTTCTATAGATTTTCATGGTTTGAATGGATTTGCACTTCATTCCTTCAGTTGAAGGGGTTCATTTGTGGGTTAGTTTGGAAGACTTTTTTACTGGGTCAAGTTTCTTTTCAGTTTCTCCTCTAGTATGCCATGCCTTTGAAAAAATACTCATGGAATGGAGGGTTGGGAAGGGCAGCTGGGTGGCTCAGTGGATGGGGAGTCAGGCCCAGAGACAGAAGGTCCTAAGTTCAAATCTGGCCTCAGAAACTTCTACCTTTGTGACCTCTGGGTAAGTCACTTAACCCCCCATTGCCTAGCCATTATCACTCTTTTGCTTTGGAATCAATACATCATTAATTCCAAGATGGAAGGTAAGGATTAAAAACAAAATACCTTGGGAACAGAAATGCAGAAGAAAACCATATGCTCAGTCACATGGTTCAATGGGGATGTGATTGGAGTTTTGATGTTAAAGATCACTTTACTGCAAATATGAGTGAAATGGAAATGGGTTTTGAACAATGATACATGCACAACCCAGTGGAAGAATTGGTTGGCAAGTGGGGTTTTTTTGGAGGAGGAAGCTTTCTATCCCTAATATTGAGCTCAGTGTCTTACAGTTGGTAATAACTGCAGTTTACAAAAGCTCTTCCTTCTCTCTTAGTATCAGTTCTTTTTAAAAACAAAAACAAAAACAAAAAAACAACCCTATGTATTGGTTCCAATGCAGAAGAATAGTAAAGGCTAAGCAAAGGGGGTTAAGTGACTTACCCAGGGTCACAGACCTAGGAGATATTTGAAGCCAGACTTGAACCTAGTACTTCCTATCTCTAAGCCTGGTTCTCATTCCACAGAGCTACCCAGCTGCCCCTTTAGTTCTAAGACAGAAGAGCACTAAGGGCTTGGCAACATGGGTTAAGTGACTTCCCCTGGGTCACACCACTGGAAAATATCCGTGGGCAGAACTCAGGTTCTCCTGAGTACTCCAGGCCCAGCCCTCCATCCATTGTGCTACCAAGCTGCCCCAGTAAATTCATTGTTAAAGGAACATAAGTGATACTTAAAAACATAAAGAAAAAAATATTTTTAAAACAGTCATTATTGATGACTCTACCAGGAAGACTTTTCTTTTACTAGTATTGTGAGTTTTATTTTGTTACATAATTTCAGTAGAATATCTTACTGTAATTTTCTGGGATGGGTTAACATAGTGTTTCAGAGATTTTATAACAAATCATGGTAGTAAGGTCACATTTATCCTTCCCACAAGGGAAAAAAAAAGGCAGAAGGGCTGAGGATATCAAAGGGGGTTCCAGAGCTAGGAAGACTTGAAGAATGGAAGGTCTTTTTGAAATATACCAATGCTTCGGGCATGGTAGGAGCTTATTATATATTTAGAAGGTGGCTCACATGTGGAGAGGCAAGCATGGCATCATGGATAAAAAGATGGGCCCTCAGAGTTCAAAGATTTCAGTTCAAATCCTGCCTCTAACATATAGCTTGACTGTGTGACCCTGAGCCAATTTTTGAATCTCTCAAAAGAGTTATAAGGAAATCAGCCTACATGCGCTGGAAGAAATCCTTTGGTTGGTTGCTATTTAAAAATTTTTAATACCAAATTTCTATATAAGTTTTCTGAAGCTATATGATCCATATTAGCTCCCTCCTTTTTTTCCTCTCCCCTCTCAGAGCTGACAAGTAATTCAATTTGGGTTATACATATATCATCATTCAAAATACATTTCTATATTATACATTTTTATAAGTGAATACTGAATATTAAAAAAAACCAAACATACACCCAAATAAACAAGTGATAAATCACATGTTTTCATCTGCATTCTGACTCCAACAGTTCTTTCTGTGGAGGTGGATAGCATACTTAGTAAGTCCCTCAGGAAAATAAGAATTTTCTTGAATCATTGTATTGCTGTAAGTAGCAAAGTCTATTACATTTCCTTGTTCCACAATATTGCAGTTACTGTGTATAATGTTCTTCTGGTTCTGCTTATTTCACTCTGCACCAGTCCATGAATGCATGTCCTTCCAGTCCTTTCTGAAGGTCTTTCCAGCTCTTTCTGAAATCCTCCTGTTCATCATTCCTCATAGCACAATAGTATTCCATCACTGTCATATATCACAATTTGTCCAGCCATTTCCCATCCCTTTAATTTCCAATTAATTCTTTGCCAAACCAGCTATAAATATTTTTGTACGCACAGGTCCTTTCCCTTTTTTTTCATCCCTTTGAGATGCAGACCTAGTAGTGGTCTTGCTGATCAAAGGGTGTGCATTATTTTGTAGCCCTTTGGGCATAATTCCAAATTGCCTTCTAGAATGTTTGGATCAGTTCCCATTAGTGTCCCAATTTTGCCACATTCCCTCCAACATTTATCATTTTTCTTTACTGTCATAGTGGCCAATCTGATAGGTCTGAGGTAATACCTTAATATTGTTTTAATGTGCATTTCTTTAATCAAGAGAGATTTAGAACGTTTTTTTCATATGATTACTGATTGTTTTGATTTCTTCATCTGTAAACTGCCTATTGGAGTCTTATAAATATGAATTAGATCTTCATATATTTGGGAAATGAGATCATTATCAGATAAATTTGTTATAACATTTCCCCCCCACTTGGTTGTTTCCCTTCTAATCTTGATTGCATTGGGACTGCTGTTTTGAAGCTGGCCTTGTGATTTAATCAGTGGAGGCCAGAGAGGAGGAGTGAGCCCAGGATTTAATCAGAGTAATAGGTGCATACTAGCTACCTGTTCAGTTCAATAAGTACCAAGGTTCAGTTAGTACCAAGTTTCTATTTTGTTCAAGATACTTTGCCAGGTGATCTGCAAACTAAGACAGAGTCCCTACCCTCAAGGAGCCTGGGGTCTCATACAGTCAAATTCAGGCTCATCTTGGTAGGGCAAAAGGGATCTGGGAAGTCATTGAGTGCACTGCCTTTAACTCATCCTGAAGGAACTGAGGCCTGGAGGAGTGAAACCACCCAGCTAGGAAGTTGGACTACCTGAGCTTCTCTGACTTCAGATCCATGGTTGTTCCCACTGGATCATGCTTCAAGGACACTGAAAAGTAAAATGCAAAGTGAATGTCCAGAGGAAGAGAACTGTAGGCAGTGGTATGGAAGTGGTATGGAAGGCAGAGTTTGGTGCTATGTAAAAAGAGGCTTTGGGGAAGAGATTTGGTGTCTGAGCTGTTCTTGGAAAAAATCCAGGTAATCTGGGAAATGGAGGAGGAATCCATCTGCTACTCAGGGGAAAGCTTGAGTAAGGGCAAGGAAGGAGGCAGGAGATCTAACATATGGACAGAACCTCAATCTGAAATGGGATCTTAGTAGAATCTAGTAGAGACATTTATGGTCATCTAGGCCAACCTCATCATTTAGAAATGAGGGAACCCATGATAGAACTGATATAAAATATTACCTCACTATGGTATAACTAAAGGAGAGGGGGAGGGAAGATTGAGGAAGGGAAGATTATTGCCAGAGTGTTTGGTTGTAGAATGTAGTAGGAAGTTGGAAAAGTAGGTTGGTTCCAAATTGTTGAGGGCCTTAAAAAGTAGCTTAAAGAACTTAAAGATCATCATAGAGAAATGGAAAGAAATTTAGAGATCAGCTATTCCCACTTCTTTTCATAGACTGAGAAACTGAGGCCAGAGCAGTTCATTGGACAGGTATGGAGGCAGGGTATCTGTTTAGGGAGGGTATTACAAGAGGAAAGCCAAAGTAATTGAAAACTGGATTGGCCACAAGTAGTGGGAATCTAAAAGAGGGAACAGATTTAAGGGACACTGTAGATTTTCCTGATTTAAGTCAGCCAGATTTAATCTGTGGGGACAGACTTTCTGGAATACTCATAGTGAAGAAAGAGGAAGAAAAGTTGGAAGGAATGGGCAAAGGTAGGGAGAAAACCATGTAGGGAAACCAAGGGAGGGAGGATTGAAGAAGGCACAGTTGTGTCCATTACCTCAGAAAGGATAATATAAAGATGTCTCAAACACATTTATTCTAAATCTGACTTAGTAAGAGAAGGAATTTTTATATCTCCCCAAAACTTCTTTATTTCTTTCTCTTAGAACAAGCTCCTGGTAAAGGAAGGAGGAGGAAGAGAACACAATTTACAAAACAGCAAATTGATATTCTTTTAAACTATTTTGAAAATAACCGATTTCCTGGAATAGAAGAAAGAGAATGCCTTTCCAGGGTGACAAATATTGACGAGTCCAGAATACAGGTAAGTCTAGGTATAATGTGTGTGTGTGTTTGTATGTTTAAAGTTCTATTAAAGATAGCATGAAAGTATCCTACATTGCCTCATCTTTTCATATACAGTGATCCCTCACCTATTATAGGAATTATGTTCCAAGAAACCCCTGTGATAGGTGAAAATCTGGGAAGTAGTGGATCCAGTTGGCAAACTTACACAAGGTGTCCCGCATTTCCATTGTTACAGTATGGTATTCATCCACAAATTTCTGCGATATAGTGAAAACTCTGTGATACCAAATTAAATATTTCTTTTAAAAGCCAACAATAACAGTGAAGCCACCATAAGTGAACTGTGATTTAGCAAAGGATGACTGTAATATACCAAATCAAAAGGCAATATCAGTTTGGGGCACGTTCAATAAGTCTTCTTGCTGTCTCTCATTGTGAAAAGGAGGCAACTTTTAGCTCCCTTGAAAAAAAAGTCATTTTTAACAATAAAAAATTACTAATTCCTCAATACTGTCTCCTATACCCATAGGAAATAGAATCTTCTCTGGTAACCATAGACAATTAAGCAAAATGAAGCAGCACACTGACAGTGTGTGAGAGCATTAGGCTTCCTTTTTTCACCTTTGTCTATGTGCTGGTGGTCCGTGATTTTCCCAGGCTGTCAGCCAATAGAAAGTTTTTACATTGGGCTCTCAATCTAAGACAGAAATGATAAATTGCACTTGAGAGTAAAAATACTTATATAAAGTAACTATCTTTTAGGGCACTTTCACCTCCTTTGACAAGATTAACAGTAGAATCATTTGTTGTTTTTTTTCCCCCCAGGAAAATCATGTCATTGTTCTAGGTGTCTTGAATATTAGACTCTTATCAGACTATACATTTGATGGGAACAGTTTTTTTCCCCCTCTCAAATCTGCATTTTGTCTATTCCAAAAATTCTCAGTTTGATATAGTGAAGCAGTCTCTCTTTTAATACCATAGCTGTGGAACATGCTTGATCTGGTTCTCTTTTATGTCTTCTATAAAAGTTTGCAAATCTCCATAGTTTTATTCATACTTAGAGTTTGTTTCTTAAACTATAGAAGAAGTGTGGGTAGAGAGCAGAGGCCAAATTTCATTTCCAGAGAGGTGGGAAAAATCTGGAGAATAAAAGTCCTTCCAGAGTACAAGTAGAACCCAGTGGGGCCCAGCAAAAGAGACTGAATGTGTGAAGGACTGGGAACACTAAAATAGCTTGGAAGGGACACAGTCAAAGGCAATTCTTTTCTCTGTGTTTAAGAAATGAAGTGTAAATATCCCCTGGATATTTTCCTGAGTACTTTTAACCCATTATCTTATTTAATCATTGCAGAAATACTGTATATGAGGAAACTGAGGCTCAGGGAGGATATACATAACATCCATTAATTCTAGCAGCTTTCGTAGATGGCTGCTCTCTCTTCCGGTCTTCCGCCAGTACTGCCATTTCCCCAGTGTCCTGCATTGCAAAGGAAAGGCAGTATTTTTTTTTTTTTTGAACACCACAGTTTACTAGATTGAAGAGCTCTCCTTTCCCACTTAGTACTTACACAGTAGATCCAGAATAGTTTTGTCTTGGTATCCCCAGGTATGTGTGCTTGCCTGAGGTATCCCAGAGGCCAAATGAGAGTTTGTGGCAGGTTCAGTCAGGTGCTATATGGGAGACACCCAGAACAGGGTCTGGCACATAGTAGGCACTTAGGAAATAATCATTGAATTCAGCCCATAAGCATGTAAGTGCGTCCTCTATGCCACTCATTGTGCCAAGTGCTGAGAATACAAATGTAAGGTCAAGGAAATGGAAATAAATACTTTTTTTTTTCTGCCCACTTAGGTCTGGTTCCAAAACAGACGAGCAAGACAACAGAAAAATAAAACATCTCCAGCTCCCACCAGGTCAGGAACAGAGACAGGACAGGAAAGTTTTTCTCCTAGAGAAACCATAGAAGAGGACCTCTCTGAGCATGGCCTAACACCATACAGTGCACTTGGGTCACCTTTCAACATTAGTCCAGAGTCTAGTTGGGAAGCTGACCAAAGAGCCAGCTACTCTCTAGAAAGGAGGAATGTGGTTCCACCCTCTGAGAATGCTTACATAAGCTATAACAGTTCCCAAAGCCATCACTTTGGCACCCCCTCAACCATGAGATCTCCCACTGAACTTCAGATTTGTGCCATTCCTGGGCCAATGTCCCAAGGAAGCTCCAGCCAGCATGCATCTTCCTTAGCCCTGCAGAGAGCAGCCCAGCCAGGAAACTATGCTCCACACACCTCTTTTTATGGAAGAGCAAACATGCTACTTCATGGTCAAGAGCAAGGAAGGACATTTAATCCACAGTACTCAAACCATCACTCAGTGCCTTTCCAATTTGCACCAGATCCTCCAAGCCAATCCCAGCAGCCACAATCCCAGCAATCATCAGCTCTGGTGCCCTTAGTGCCCCAGCCTCCCACTTCCCAGGGGCAGCAGGTGGTCCCATTATGTCAGCCTCTACCAGAGCCACAGGGCCAGGTACAGCCCTCTCCATTCATGGAGGAAGAAAAGCAGCAACATGAACTATTCTCTTTTAACCAGGAAGAACAACTACAATCCCTCAATCTATCCCAGATAGCTACCTCCATGGAAATGTCATTATTACACTCTGATGCAACTGAGCCCACTCCTCTGCCAGATCTGACTCCTCATGAAGAAGACCAAGCTCCCCCATTGGGACCTCTACCTGTCGACCCAGGAACATCTGACTGGCTGGCCCTCAGATTCCCTAGGGGCAGCGGGATATCTCCCATGACTATCTGATAGTCCCCACAAATAGGTGGGCTGTCCCCAGGGACATCTTACTGCTCCCCTTGAATATCTGCTCCCCTCCCCATATCTGACTGCCTTCTGGGAGATATAGTTGCTTCCATGGGATATCTTGTCAGAGACCAAGGAATGAAACCTAAAAACCATAGAAACAAAACTTAGTGAAGGGTTTCTCAAGAAACGAAACTTATGTTAGGAATACAAACTTATCCAGCTTCATCCGGGATAGGCGTGGCGAGACCAACGGCCTGAGACCATCGGAAAATTCCTTACCCCAGCCCTAGAAGCATATAAACCCACTCCCTGCACACAATAAACCAGCCTTGTCACAATTAAGACTGATTTGTCTTTATTGCGCCTTGGTCTCCCTTCTCTCCCCCTATGGTTCTTTCAGGTGGCTGACTCACGGGTCTCGCGGTTGTATCCGACTGGATCCGGATAATATCTGTCTATTCTTTTGGGAGATGGGACAGAGAAGACTCACTGTGTTAAAAAACATTCTTGAGAAATTTGAGAAATAGGAATCCTCTACCTTGATGTGATACTTTCCATAATAAAATCTTTTTTGCTTTTTTGTCCTGGGCACTTGACCTTTTTTTTTTTTTTTTTTTTTTAAAAACCCTCACCTTCCATCTTGGAGTCAATACTGTGTATTGGTTCCAAGGCAGAAGATTGGTAAGGGTAGGCAATGGGGGTCAAGTGACTTGCTCAGGGTCACACAGCTGGGAAGTTCCTGAGGCCAGATTTGAACCTAGGACCTCCCTTCTAGGCCTGGCTATCAATCCACTGAGCTACTGAGGTGCCCCCTGCCATGGGCACTTCAGGAGCTGCTCCATTCCCTCCCTTCTGAGTCACTAGGACATTTTGGCATGACCCACCCCTCTGTCCATCTGCCCAAAGCAAGTACTTTCTCCCTCAACTCCCTCTGGTAATCTGGGGGTTCAAAACACCTTGAATTTGCCCTCTAAGCACTTCAAATCCAAAAAGGCTCCAAAAAGGCTCTCCAAGAGGCAAATACTAAGCACTTTACAATGATTTCATTCAGTTGCCACAACGATTTAGGGAGGTAGGTGCTATTCTTACCCTGGTTTCACAGATGAAGAAACTGAGGTAAATAGAGGGTAAGTGAATTATCCAAGGTCACACAGCTAGTACCTGATCATACTTCAACTTTGGTCATGCTAACTCCAGAACCAGTCTTCAGTCCATTGGGCCACTTGTCCTGCTTTTAAGGGACAAGTATACTATGAGGCTGCTTTAACATGAGTGGTAGGATAGAATTTGGACTTGCTTTAGTTTTCCTGGGGTGGCTTTTTGTTTTTGAGGATCAGTGTTCATTTTAGGATGAGGCTGGGGTGTCAGCAAAGAAACAAAAAATAAAACTAACCAAAAGTTGCTTTCCTCAGAGGCTCCCTCCCACCCTGCAACTCTAAAACTAAGTTTCAAGAGAAGAAGTTCCCCAGAGCATCCCTTTGAACACAAATGAAGGAGCTTTCTTTTCTGAAACCTGTAAGATGCTCTGTTCTTCTGTGGAAGCTGGGGCCACATCCAGGTGAACCCTTCCTTCAGCCAGTGACTGGCATCACTCCAAAGAAGTCTCTCCTAGGCCAGATCCTGAAATGGCTGTCTCCCAGTTCCCTTATGTCTTTATTAGTAGGAGCAACCAATATCTCTACTTTACAAAGTGCTTTAGGATGAGTCCCTGAAGTTTCTATTTTAAAATGTTAATAAGTTGGTGCTTCCTCCCATTTTCTGTAAACCTTATCCCATGGCCCAGATCTCTCTGCATCCTGAGGGAATGTGCAATGGCAAAGTCAATTAGAACCTTGAACTGCCCAGAGAGTGTTCTAACTGAATCTGGGGAGCTGCAGAGGGGGTTCCAACTCGGTATGGAGCAGGTCAAAGATGGGAGGGACTTTTGTCCAGGTTTTTCTCTCTTTCTCAATAAACAGCTGCATAGGTGGGTTCTTGGTCTCTTGACTAGTGGCTAGACCACCACTGTACTCAGTGACAATGAGGGGTCACAGATATTAAAATGACCAACCTGGTCAGATCAGCAGGTGTAAATGTTTGAACCATTCTGGCCTGGAGTATTTTGCAAAGGCCCTGAACCATGTGAACACTAGAAGTCCCGTCTGTAATGCAGGAGCTGGTGGACCTACCCCAGCCACTGCAGGGGCTGCTCCTGCTAGAGGAGCAGAAAGGGGAAGTCAAAAAACAAACAAAAAAAAGAATCTGAGGAGTCTCAGGATGACTCTGGTCTCTTTTACTAAATATTGTTTGTAATGAAAAGGGTGACTCAATTGAAAAAAACCCAAACAAATGAAGAGGCATGGAGGTGTAGCTTAGATATCCAGGACTGTGGTTGGAAGGACCTGGGTTCTAATCTGGCCTCAGACACTTCTTGGCTGTGTGACTTTGGGCAATTCACTTAAACCTCCCTTGCCTAGCCCTTCCAGCTCTTCTGCCTTGGAACTCATATTTAGTGTTGATTTTAAGACAGAAGGTGAGGATTTTATTATATAAAACACAAAAAAACTTCTGCCAAAGTAGGAGTCATTTCTTAATTACCTAGAGCCAAGGATTCTAACAGGGTACTGGGAAATAGGTCCAGAGAGAACAGGAACAACATAGATGTGAAAATAATCTGAATTTTGAAAAATGGAAAAAGAAAAATTAGTAAAGGACTGAATATTGAGGGCCCCAGTATTAGAGGGGATACTTTGCAAGATTTAAGCGGATGGCTGAAACCACAGATATAAGCAAAAACATGCTAACACCATATATAACATGATTTTCTTGTCCATATATAGGTAAAATGAAGCTTCATTGATAAATTAGACAGATGGTAAGATATTACCAACATTAAATTTAGTACATTATTTATAGTCTTGTACAGTAGCCCCACTTCCTCCCCTTTATCTGCTGTGAAGATGGGATTAACTCTTCCCTGCCCATTTTTAGATTTAATTACCAAAAGTGTACACACCTGGGTCACAGACCTCTCCCACTTAAGGATTAAGTAGGGTGTGTACATTTTTGGTGATTAAATCTAATAATTGGAGACCACCCTCTTAAATATTCAGTCCAACCATAATTTTATCCTTTACACTGAATGGATACAGTCCAAAACCCGCAAGGGATGCCTGAAACAGGGGACAATTTTTGCTAACTTGACTGTATAGTATTATTCTCTACCTCTCCCCTCCCCTTAGTCCCCCTCCTATTTCCCTTTCTTTGTGCTCTCCTCTTCCTACCTCCCCACCGTTGCTATTTCTACTATTTACTACTGATATTGCTACTTATTGCTACTATTTACTCCTATTATTTCTATTGCTTTCTATTGCTGTTACTATTATTGTTGCTATTTCTACTGCTATTGCTATTACTATTTACTACTATTATTACTATTGCTGACAATAAAAACGTAATAAAAAAATGCTGACAATCCTACCAGAGACTGATGAGACAGAGCTGAATAATATAACAAAGTTTTATTATGGGCAGGGAAAGGATGGGAAAGGAAGGGGTGGGGGGAGCCTGCAAACCTGTAGATGGCTAGGGGTCTCCCCTGGGGTGGATTAAGGGTTCAGTCTCTTATAGGGTGGTGGTCGGGGATGAGCTAATCTGGATTGCCTCTATTGGCCAAACTTGGGTTACTTGGGTGAAGCTCATTGGAGTGCCCTAAAGGGGGTTGGGGACCTCAGTCTCTAGGGATGGGAAGTTCTCAGGCCTGGTGGTCAGTGATGCCGGGAGGTCATCTGTCTAGGCCTGACAAGGAAGTTTTGGAGTCCTGCCAGGTTTTGCTATTGTAACCATTTCTGTCCCAGACTTGGGCAGGTGCTGGGGAAAGAGGGAAGGAAGGGAACTTTGGTCCTGGAAGGGATCCTGGGAATGGGGAAAAGGAATTTTGGTCCTAGGATCCATCCATTTCATTATGTATTTTAATATAATTAAATTATTGTTTATAACTTATAATTATATATTATTAATTTAAAGTGTTATATTTTCTATATTTAACTTTCTGACAGTATCAATTATAAGACAGAAGAGAGGTAAGGACTGGACAATTAAAGTTAAGTGACTTGCCCTGTGTCCTATAGCTAGTACGTATTTGAAGGCAGTTTTGAATCCAGGTCCTCCCAGATTCCAGGTCTGGCTCTCTATCCTCTGTGCTATCTAGCCACTCCTGAACTCAGTCATTATTGATTTGTTCAGTATTTCTGTGTTGTCCATAAGAAACCTAGATAACAATTGCCATCTACCAGGAGATCTCCAGAGATTTCAGGGTGGTTGGTTTGGACTTAAGAATCCTTAGATTTTTGGTACCCTCCCTTCAGGAGAGTGTGACCATCTCCTCTGAGAAGTTGTGGTGGAGACCATTGCCTTTTGGTCAAGGAATGATTAGAATCCAGGACCTTTGACCTCTGTAACTTATAAGATGAATAAGTGTATATTTATTTAATATATATTACCTGTAGATAAATATTATTTATATGTAAATAATAATTTTATAAAAATATAAATCCTATAAAAAGAAATTTTATCTAATTAATAATAAAACAATTCATGTCAGGTTCATGTGAAGAAATGATAAGGTTTGTGCAATGGGGAGAATGAGAAACAGTGCTTTAAAATCCTAGAAATGTTGCAAAATCCTTTTTCTTTAATGGTGCTTTTAGATCTTATACTTTTTTTTGCCAGTTAGCAGATATTAGAAACTCTGTGCTTTCCCAACTACCCCCAGCTGAAAAGAGATGGCAAGATCAAGTCTCCAGAGGCAGCACCAGAGCTAATGTGAAGCTTTGTTTGACTTTATTTCCTTTGATAAGAGTTTGAAGGTTGAGAAAAGACTCAAGCACCAAGAGGACATAGGCAGGAATATCACCCCAAGGCACTGGGGATCTTTGCACCCCTTCCCTGCTCCTTCCCCTGGAATGTCCATGGGAAAAATAATCTGAGTAAGGGTGGAGAATATCCAGGAGGGGAGGGGGCAATACCCCAGATCCATCATAAAAACTAGAAACCTGAAATCCCCCTTGCTATGGCTTTTTTTCTCTCTCCCCAGGCTTTTCCATTGCCCTGACCATTCTATCTATAATATCCTAAAATAGACACTTTAATGTTTTAAGACGAAGGCGTCTGAGCGGTAATTCTTTGGGCAAGAACCAGCATTAGTTCTTCTTCCACATCAGAAACAGAGAAAACAAGGAACATGAGACGCAATGAAATCCTGGCTTGGGCTCACTCAGATAAACCTCAGTTCTGCCCACCTGTGTGTGACCAGACACCCTTTTATAACCTTAACTTGGTGCTTACTACAAGATGTCTTTTTTTTTTTAACTGAAACTCAATCATGTTTTGAAATAAAAATAACAAAAATGTAAAAGAGTTCCACAAGAGTACCAATAAAGCAAAACTACAGTGATCCTTCTGGCCAAAAATAATATAAAAACTTTTTTTTTCAATACAGAGCAAAAACAACAATCAAAACCATAATTCCATGTAAAGAAAAGAGTGACTGCTTTGGCCTTTCCTTTCAATAAATCAAACTGCTTAGAGGAAAAAAAGAACAACTTACAACCTCTGCCTATATTAGGTTGTACTTGTATTTTGTAGTATTTCTATTTTGCAGTGTGTTGACTGCATACTCCAGTACTGTAATATGGCCTTATTAGGTATCATTATGCTTTATCCATATTGTAAATGAACATGTGTTAATACAAGCTAAAGCTATTATACTGAAATTCAGAACTTGAATTCCATCGACTTAAAACTTGGTGGAGAATTTTGATTTAAAAATATGAAGTAGAAGCAGCTAGGTGACTCAGTGGATTGAGAGCCAGGCCCACAGATGGAAGGTCCTAGTTTCAAGTTTGACCTGAGACACTCCCTAGCTGTGTGACCTTGAGTAAGTCACTCAATCCCCATTGCCTAGTCCTTACTACTCTTCTGCTTTGGAACCCACTTGGTATTGATTCTAAGACTGAAGATAAAGTTAAAAAAAGAAAAAAATACCAGATGTTAGAAAAAAGTTCGAAGACAGCAGTATTAGTTTTAGGAGAATATTTGAACTGTTTTCTTTCCCTGCTCTCTAAGTTCATGAAAGTATTTGATTTTCTATTAAAAAAATACAAGTAAGGGGGTGTGTTAAGTAAATCTTGGGAGTTGATATGGAATTAATTGGAGAGTATCGAATGATCCTAATGGGACACCTAGATATATAGTGATCCCAAAAGGTCAACCCAAATACAGCTGGTACTATAAGAGAATATGTGGAATCTTCTTACTCTAAACCCATTATAATAAAACAGTAACCCAGGGTTAACAGCCTGAACTAAGGAATCAGCTAATTGGGGAGCACAGCTGACCCATGTCCTAACTGAAGTCCTAGTAAGTTGATGAAGGTGGCTATATTCCTTAGCTTGATACACTTAGCTTGATATCTGGATGTTTGATCTATCAAGACTAATTAATTAATCGACTTGTTCTGACTGCAGATTTAATCTTAACTGTTGGTTGAAGGAATATTGAAAGTAAAACCCCTTTCCTGGTTGTCATAAGACTCTACCAACTGATGCTAACCATGAGTACTTTGAGAGTTCACAGTCAAGTGGCTTCTTGAAAGATGGTTTAATTGTTGAAGAGTTTAGGGAAAGGGGAACTGGGTAAGATGGAAAGTGGGAACTGGGATTTCCTAAGTAAATCTAAGTTGAATAGTTTGTTGTTGAATCTTCAATTGATTGTTATTGATTAAGGATGGGTGAATGACTTTGAATACAATGAAGGAAACTATAAGTAAATTAGGTGAACACAGAATAGTATACTTGTCAGCTCTCTGGGAAAGGAAAGATTTTAAAACCAAGCAAGAGTTAGAAAAAAATTACAAAATGTAAAATAAATAATTTTGATTACATTAAATTAAAAAGTTTTTGTACAAACAAAAACAATGCAACCAAAATCAGAAGGGAAAGAATAAACTGGGAAAAATATTCATAACAAAAAACTCTGGCAGAGGTCTAATTACTAAAAATATATGAGTTAAATCAATTGTATAAAAAATCAAGCCATTCCCCAATTGATAAATAGGCAAGGGACATGAATAGGCAATTTTTCAGATAAAGAAATCAAAACTATCAATAAGCACATGGGAAAGTATTCTAAATTCACACCACTGCTGAGTTTGTACCCCAAAGAGATCATAGGGAAAAAGACATGTACAAAAATATTTATAGCAAAAAACTGGAAAATGAGGGTATGCCCTTCAATTGGGGAATGGCCAAACAAATTGTGGTATCTGCTGGTGATGGAATACTATTGTGCTCAAAGGAATAATAAACTGGAGGAATTCCATGTGAACTGGAATGACCTTCAGGAATTGATGCAGAGTGAAAGGGGCAGAACCAGGAGAACATTGTTGTACACAGACTGAAACACTGTGGTACAATCGAAAGTAATGGACTTCTGTACTAGCAGCAATGCAATGACCCAGGACAATTCTGAGGGACTTATGAAAAACAACGCTATCCACATTCAGAGGAAGAACTACAGGAATGGAAACACAAAAGAAAAACAACTGCTTGAACACATGGGTTGAGGCGGACATGATTGGGGATGTAGATTGGAAACTACCACACCAATGCAACTATCAATAATAAGGAAATAGGTCTTTATTGATGACACATGTTAAAACCAGTGGAAATGCGAGTCTGCTGGGGGTGGGGGTGCGGAGTTTGGGAGGGGTGGAAGGGAGAATAAGAACATGAATCATGTAACCATGGTAAATTTTTCTAAAAAACAAAAATTCAAAGTCATATTTAAAAAAAAAAAAAAAAGAATCTTGGTTGGCTGACAGCCTGGTTAGGCCTGATTGCCCCAGTCCTAAGTCAATGCTTGACTACTGATGATAGATTTCTTTGTAGATCTTCTTGTTGATGATAAATCAGAGAACTGAGGTTGACAGATACAGTTGAATCAGTCTAGAGTTGGTTTGTGAGTAAAGAGTAAGCTGTACCTAAGCCCTTCTCCATCCCTGCCCAAATATCTCCAAACTGAGACCCAGATGGTGTCAGGTCTGTTCCTTTTATAGGCAAATTTCAACTGCCCTGGCTCATGCCAGGCTCGCGCCAAGCTCATGCCAGCTCAGTTCATTCTGCATTCTAAGCAGGTAAACTGCCTATCACTCTTGACCCAACATAGCTGCCATTATATTTCTTTACAGGTGAAAATCTCTTTTACACCATCAGCCCTCTCAAATCATCTTCACTGTAAGTCTGAGAGGGAAGAACTTGGAGGAAGACAGGAAGACAGAAGTCAGGGAAACTCTGAAGTATTTTTAGCTGTTGTTTTTACTCAAGACCCAGCTTAATTCTGAAATGAATACTGTTCCCCCAGAACACAAACTAAACAAAAAAAAAAAAAAACTCCAAACAAACCTAAATCCTAACCCACCACTCGGCTTAGCCTTGGATTTGTTTAAACACTCACAGATGGCATGTACCTTTCATTGACAAAGTAAGGCAAAAGATTTCATTATAGTGCCTTTTACACCATGGTATTTATATTTATCACATAAATCGAGACTCAAATTCCTCACTTTACTGAGTGTTCATCAATGAAGTACATTTATAAAGACAATAATTCATCTAGATAACTAGAATCAATGGATTTGGCATTTGGTTTCTCTGGCAGATTTCCATGAGAGGCAGTCAGATGTCCATCAGGAAGAAGTTGTGTAGACTCAAGCTTGATAGTTCTGTTGGGTAGATCAGAGAAACTCAATTCCTGGTTAAAGGAAGGAAACAATCCATATGGTTGCTCTTCCCCTCTCACCAATGAGGATGGCTGTGTCTGGACTTGATTCTCTTGTGGTAATTGGTGCCTTGATGGGGTGAGCTGTTGACCCTGGATGGTGGAGTGTTGGGTCATCAAGGGCTGCAGGGCTACTGGCTGTAGGCTGCTGGGGGTGAGACTGCTGGGGTTGTGGCTGCTGTAATCGACATGGGGGCTGTTGTGCACCCTGAAAAGGCAATGGGTGAATGGGTGATTGTTGGAGTACAACTGTCCTTCTGTCCCGTCTAGTTCCTGACCATGTGCTGGTGGCTTCACATCACAAAAGGAGGTGTGTGGGCCATAGTTCTCTGGTCCTTGTGTTCCCTGCAAAGCCAAGGAAGATG
Organism: Gracilinanus agilis; assembly: GCF_016433145.1. NCBI lineage: Eukaryota > Metazoa > Chordata > Mammalia > Didelphimorphia > Didelphidae > Gracilinanus > Gracilinanus agilis. The sequence goes on along the minus strand of NC_058131.1, from coordinate 663,325,323 downwards.
CACACTGGCTGGAGCTTCCTGGGAACTCTGGCCTGGGGAGGGCACAAGGCTGAAGTTGTGTGGAGGGTCTCATGGTTGAGAAGGAGCCCAAGTCCTGGCTTTGGGAACTGTCATCTCCATATGAGTAAGCAGCCTCAGGAGGTGAAGCTACCTTCCTCCTCTTCATGGAGCAGCTACTGCTCTGGCCATCTTCCTGACTAGGCTCCAAATCTGTGCAGGAGGATGATACACTGGGTAATGTTAGCTCATGCTCAGGGAGGTCCTTTTTCAGAATTTGGCTTGGTGATGAATTCTCCTGTTCCATCTCTCTTCCTGAGGTGGTGGAAGTTGGAGATTCTAGCCGTTTGCCTTGTCTAGCTCTTCTGTTTTGGAACCAGACCTAAGTGGGGAGAAGAAGTCTATTAATCTGAATTCAGTTTTAATTTTTCATTGTCAGAAAAGGGGATCAATTTTCATTTCTTTACACTATTTTGGCTCTAAACATGTCAAGAAACATGGCAAGACATTTCTCTTTTTGGCTGCTTTCTTAATCTGATGAAAAGAAAGCCTTGTGCTCTCTTTGGCAGCACATACACTGAAATTGGAAAGATACAGAGATTGACATGGTCCCTGCAAAAAGATAACAGGCAAATTCATGAGGCGCTCCATACTTTTTCAGAGCACTCATTTCTTCATGTAAGTTTATTTGGGTTTTTGGTTTTATGTCATTATTCTCTTACAAAAATGAACGATATGGATATGTGTTTGGCATGATGATACATGTATAACCCAGACTGAATTGCTTGCCAGCTCCAGGAGGGGAGAGGGAAGGCAAGAAAGGGAGGGAGACTATTTGGACTATATCTTTGTAAGACTTATGTAGAAATTTGTTCTTACATGTAATTGGTAAAAATAAAATGAATTTCTAATTAAAGAACAAAAAGAAAGCCTTAAGGAGATAGAGACCTAAAAGCAAAGCCCATCACCTCATTTCTCAAGTGTTATATCCTTACCCCACCCTGCTGGAACCATACTAGACTCTGCTGCTTTGGAAGAAACCCCATTTTCCAGACTTTTCTTACTCTTTGGAAATAAATCCTTTCTAAACCTCTCTCTCAAAGTTCTCCAGAAAAAAGAATCTCCCTCCCCTAGAAAGAAACCACTCTGGAAAGTTAAATGTTGCAAAAGCCCTGCTTGTATTCACTAAATAAGATGGGAAAATGCCTCTCCTGAAAGCTAAGAAGGGTAGAGAATATATCACAATGAGTTCTCAGGATATGAAACCTAAATGACAAATGGTAATACAGAAGATATCTAGATCTAGTACCTTTCAAAGCTAGGGCACTAAAAAGAGATCCTGTCATTATTTACAACTGAACAATTAAAAACATTTTTTTAAACCTTTTCTTCTATCTTTCTTAGAATTAATAGTATGTTTGCAAACAATACTATGTAAGGACTAGGCAAAGGGGTTTAAGTGACTTGCCCAGGGTCACAGAGAAAGGAAGTGTCTGAAGCCAGATTTGAACTTAGGACTTCCAGTCCCCAGGCATGATTTTCCGTCCATTGAATCACCCTAACTGCCCCAACTGGACTGTTTTTTGCATAAACAGGATGATTTCAATTAGGGAAAGGGCAACTGCAGATATGGGAAAAAATAGGTTCAAATATGACCTCAGATACTTCCCAGCTGTGTGACACTGGGCAAGTCCCTTGATCTCCCCCCACCTTGCCTATCCTTACCACTCGTCTGCCTTGGGGCCAATACACAGTATTGACTCCAAAACAGAAGGTAAGGGTTTAAAAAAAAAAGATATGGGAAAAAATCTTCACAGCAAATATGCAGTCTGTTAAAGGCATGATATTTAAGATTTGTTGTGTTTCAGCCATTGTGCCTGATTCTTCTTGACCCTATTTGGGATTTTCTTGGCAAAGATATTGGAGTGGTTTGCCATTTTCTTCTCCAGCTCATTTGACAGATGAGGAAACTGAGGCAAATGGGGTTAAGTGGTTTGCCTAGCTAGGATCACATACCTACATACCTAGAGTCTGAGGCCGGATTTGAACTCAGGTCATCCTGATTGCAGGAGTTCTATGTACTAGGCCACCTAGTTGCCCTTGATATTTAAGACACATCCAACACTATGTCAAGATTTCCCTTAAAATCAAAGATCTAAAATTCTAGAATAAATCCTAGTCTTAGGCAGGCAAGCTGTCTCAAAAAGATAGATAGTTTGTACAAGCCTTTGAGATGGGCTGAAGTGAAATCTATTATATGCCAAATTCTGTCTTACATTGAGAACCCAGCATAGAGGTATCAAGGAGAATTTCCATTGGCACAGTCTGGGGAAAATCAAGAGTCACAAGCACATGGGCGAAGATGAAAGACATTTACTATTTGCCCATTAGAAGAGCTCTAGGAAGACAGCCAGAAACATGAATATATGTTAACTCCATTTTAACTGGTTCTAATTTAGAAAATGTTTGAAAATTGACTAAACTTCCTATCTTTTGAAAACTACTAGGCATTTACCTCAAAGAGATAAAAAACAGGAAATGAGGAGATAGCTAGGTGAGCTCAGTGGATAGAGAAGTCAGGCTTAGAAATAGGAAATGTTATAAACATTTGTTAATTAAGTAAGCAATAAAAGATTATTGATGGGTTAGGTCTAGGTGTATGGGAGCTGACTTTGAGTGAGCAGGATTTCTTTAAGGCAGAGTAGAATCTTAAAAGGATGATGGGAAGAGCACTTTCCCAAGGAGCCTTGGGAAAGGCAGTTGGACCAAGAATCACTCTTTTGACTGTACTGAATAAGGAAGGTTGTTCAAGGAGCTTACTCTGTGAGTTGGAGAACATCTGGTGAAGCTATTTCTTGAAAACTAATGAGTTCAAATCTTGTTTCAGAGACTTCCTAGCTTTGTGACCCAGGGCAGGTCACTGAACCCCAGTTGCCTAGTTCTTATGGCTTTTCTACCTTGATACTGATACTTAATAGTGATTCTAAGATAGCAGGCAAAGATTTAAAAAAAAAGAAGAAATGATGACATAATCAATATGAATAGAGCAGTTTTTGTGGCAAAAAATCATCTCAGTGTAGGGGAAAGAATATTCCATGTGGAGTCAGATCACCTGGGTCCTCAGATGAATACATCAGGACTCTTGAGAAGTCAGAGAAAGCTCCAAAAGACATCAGAACTCAGATGGATACCATGATAAAAATTGAACTAAGAAGACTCATGGGAAAGTATGCTTCTCTTCTTTTGGTCGTGAGGTGGTGAGCTTATGCTCTCACACATCATCAATGCATTAATTTGTTTGGTTGATTGATTGTTCTTTGTTACTTTGGGAAATTGTATTTGTTGGGGACAGGAGGTAATATTGGGAAATGTCAGTGATTTTTTATTACTTAATAAAATATTAAATTAAAAAAAAAAGAGAGCTAAAGCATTACTCCATTCCACAGTGGGAAATGACAGGAGGACTTACACAGAAAGGAAAGGCAATGTAGGATAGTTTCATGCTCTCTAAAACAGAATTTTAAAGACACACACACACATACATACATACATATTACCCAGAGGCATGAGTTCTCAACTTGCCTGTATTCTACCTTCAGGAACATCGGTCATCTTGGAAAGTTCTTCTCTTTCTTCTATACCAGGGTAGCGGTTCTTTTGAAAGTAGTTGATCAAAATACTGAGCTGTGCTTTACTAAATACTGTTCGTTTTCTTCTTGTAGATGACTCAGAGCCACGATCTAAGAGAAAGGGAGGAAAAGATTTGAAGAGTTAATTTATAGAAACTGGAGCATTTCTTTCTCTTACTAGATCACATGTTGAATAAATGACTTTGAGCCTTCAACCAGCCTCTTTGTAGCAGTGGACACAACTGTGCCTTGTCTTTAATCCACTCTCCCTTGGTTTCCCTCCCAAGAAAATTTGGTTTCCTCCCTATCTTTAAGGACTGTTGATCTCCTTTGAGCATTTGTCAGTTGGGGAATGCTTTGTATTCTTAGACAATTCATTCAGCTTTCTTAGTATTTGAGAAACGAGGCCTTTGTCAGAGACGTTTATTTAAAAAAAAAAAAACAACCGTTCCCTAGTTTACTGACCCCTTGGTTCTTCTTTTAAAAAAACCAAACCCTTATCTTCTGTCTTAAGATTGGATACTAAGCATTGTTTCCCATGTAGAAGAGTGGTCAGGGCTAGGCAATGGGGGTTAAGTGACTTGCCCAGGCTAGGAAGTGGCTGACATTTGAAGCCAGGACCTGCCTTCTCTTGGCCTGGCTCTCTATCATCCTGTCTCAGTTCCTTCTTGATGAGATTGAGGGGAGGGTACTCAATGGCTTCTCAGGTCCCTTCTTCTCTTATATGTATAAGCCTGGCTTTGACATAGTGAGACCATCAGTCATCAATACAGCAGGACTTAGCTTTATGTGACCAATACCAGGACCTTTTGAGTAAGCTGAAAACTGGGCATAATAGAGTGAACCCCTATGAACACGAATCTCCAGCTTACCAGAGCCACCAGCATCACCTCTCTTATACTTTGGGGTCATTATTAATAACTAAACAGTGTTAATGAAACAAAGAAAAGGGCTGCTCTGAAATGGACACAACTTCAAGTGAGAACTCTGGACAAAGACTGATGTAGGAGCTAATATTTAGTGCAAAACCCTGAAATAACTGGGTGAGCTGCTTCAAGACCTAGGCTGATTTCTTGAGTGCCCTCCCTGGTAGATTCAAAGACTGGCTCAAGTTCACACAGCCAGCCTATGTCAGAGGCAGGACTTGACTCCAGGTCTTATGACTCCAAGGGTAGATCTTTTGACCTATGATGCCATGTTCTCCACATTTAAGTCACCTTCTAAAGTCTATATTTATTAAATGCCCACTACATTGTGCAGAGTTGTGCAAAACACAGTTATAACACGATACTTTAAGCAATTTAAGAATAACTCCAGAATTTCTCTTCAACAAACTGACAAGCACTTTGCCAATATGAATTCAGTTCATCCCCACAAAAACACTGGATACTATTATTGTCCTCATTTTGCACACAGCAGATAGGGGAAAAGTGACTTGCCCAGGCTCACACTGCTAAGTACCTGTTAGGCACAGGGTGAGAACTCAGGTCTCAGGTGCTAGCAGAGGTTGACACTTCTTAGTACACAGCCCAGTGCATTTTGGAGGCAAGACATTAATTTCTCAGCTCTTCCTAGGTCTAGGGCCAGCTAGGTAGTTAGTGGATAGAGCTGGGAGGTCCTGGGTTCACATTTGTCCTCAGAAAGGATCCATCTGTGTGACTATGGGCAAGTCACTTAACCCCAATAGCCTAGCCCTCCACTCTTCTGCCTTACTTACTTAGTATCCATTCTAAGATACAAGGTAAGGGTTTAATAATGATAATAATAAAAAATAAGGATACCAGCAAAAGAAAATCATTGATCTATAATCCTTAGGTCATTGTGGCAAAAGCCAACATTTTTAAATTTTTTTTAATTTAAAACCCTTACCTTCCATCTTGGAGTCAATACTGTGTATTGGTTCCAAGGCAGAAGAGTGGTACCAGTGATTCCCAAAGAGGGTGCTATCGCCCCCTGGTGGGTGCTGCAGTGATCCAGGGAAGTGGTGATGGCCACAGGTGCATTTAGCTTTCCTATTAATTGCTATTAAAATTTTTTAAAAATTAATTTCCAAAACTCGGCCTCAGCCACTTCCCAGCTATGTGACCCTGGGCAAGTCACTTGACCCCCATTGCCCACCCTTACCAATCTTCCACCTATGAGACAATACACCGAAGTACAAGGTTTAAAAAAAAAATTAATTTCCAGGGGGCTAAGTAATATTTTTTCTGGAAAGGGGGCCATAGGCCAAAAAAGTTTGGGAACCACTGGCCACTGGGCTAGGCAATGGGGTTCAAGTGATTTGCCCAGGGTCACACAGCTGGGAAGTGTCTGAGGACAGATTTGAACCTAGGACCTCCCATCTCTATGCCTAGCTCTCAAACCACTGAGCTACTCAGGTGCCTCCCCTCCCCCCCCCCAACAACATTTCTTCAAGAACAAAATGGTCTTTCTGTAGTTGGGTGGGCAGATCACAACTGAAATCCAGTTAAAAGTGAAGTTCAAATTAATACCTACTTTCCCTACAAAATGCAAACTCATCTTCCTGGAAATAAGTAAAGTCTTTGATCAGCATTAATATATAATTTTATGCTTTGCTTTAGGCATAAGAGCATTAACTTAAGCCCTTTAAACCATAGGTTTATAGTCAACTACTAGCTGCTAGACAGTAAGGGCCAGCTAGGTAAGACAGGAGATGGAGAGCCAGGCTCAGAATTGGGAGGATCTGTGTTCAAATTTGGCCTCAGTCACTCCCCAGCTCTGTGACCTTGGACAATTTATTCAATCCCATTTGCCACTCTTCTGTTTTAGAATTGATGCAAAGACAGAAGGTAAGGGTTAAAAAAAAAAACACAAAGGATACAAAGTACCTTCTTCCAAACCCACCCTCTATACTACTATCTTTTTCTTTTAGGAGTTTGCATTCTTCTTGGGTGGTAAAAAAATTATGCAGATGGATAGGATGTCCCGAATAATTTGGAATAAAGAGAATGTTACCAGAAAATAGAAGAGTTTGATTCAAGTTCACAAGGAGTCTCAATGGATTCTAACAGAATAAATTGCCTAGGATTGGAATGAACCTACCAGAAGACTTGGCTCATTCATGTATTCTTTCATACACTCACAATTTATTCCTTGACATTTTTCAAGAACAAGGATATGGCTCTGTGTACTAGAGCAGAAGCCCTGAGAAATCTGAACTAGTAAAAATATTCCAAATCCAATCCACAAAGTATCTTGTCAACCAAAGTACAAATTACTTCATGGTCTGGAAACCCTGAAGACATCATCCATTTCCTTAGAAAAGTAACAGACCTGGGTGGGTCAGTGGATTGAGAGCCAGGGCAAGAGACAGGAAGTCCTAGCTTCAAATATGGCTTCAGACACTTCCTAGCTGTGTGACCCTGGGTAAGTCATTTAACTTCCATTGCCTAGCCCTTGCCATTCTTCTGCCTTAGAACAAATACACAGTACTGATTCTAAGACACAAGGTAAAGGTTAAAATTTAAAAAAGTAAAGGAACTTCTACAAATGTTTGTAGAAAAGTGTTTCACTCACTGAAAGACCTGGGCTTCTTATTCTCAGATGGAGAGTTGGTGTACATCTTCCTTGAAGAATCAGAAGATAAGCTCCAAATGGTAGGTAACAGGGACTGCTGAAGGGAGATAGACTCCAAAGGACTGGAAAAAGTGGAAATGCCCTAAATCGGTTATTTTCCAGACATTTATACTCCTCCTTTTAAGTCCCAACCAATAGAAACCAAGAGCCCCGCCTCCTTTTTCCCTCCAGAGGTGCTCTAGGAAGTCAAGTTCACACGTTGTAGGGAAAGTAGGTGTTAATTTGAACTTAACTTGTTAACTAGATTTTAGTTGTGAAATATCCATCTAGCCACAAAAACAACCATTTTTTTTCTAGAAGAAATGCTAACTTTTGCCAAAAGGACCTAAACAAGTCTGGTGATAGGAAGGCTCCAAGAAGAGATTAAAACTATAAATTGTAGATGAGGTGCTAACTTGCCATAGTAATAGAAGGAATTTTCTCACCTGGGAGTTCCTTAGATCAGTGAAATCACAAGTCCAACCCTTACCTCTTTCTAGTGTCCTGCTGGCCCTTTCATAGCCCTTAGGATCTTCTCAGAATAAATGCATAAGATAAAATACAGAGACTAGAAAGGACCAGAGTTAGTGAAAATAAAGATGCCTCACCCTAGTTCACAGACCATCCCCCACCCCCAAGCACAGACCTTTCCAAGTTAATGTATTTATTATAATGATCCCTCCCCCCATTTATTGGTTTCCTTCTAATTTTAGTTGCATTGGTTTTGTTTGTACAAACCCTTTTTAATTTAATGTAATCAAAATTATTCATTTTACATTTTGTAATATTCTCTGTTTCTTACTTGGTCTTAAAATCTTTCCTTTCCCATAGAACTGAGAAGTGAACTATTCTATGTTCACTTAATATATATATATATATATAGTGAAGCAACTATTTTTGAGACCAATTTGGAAATTATGCCCACAGGGCTCTAAAACTGTACATAGTCTTTGATTCAGTAATATTATTACTAGATCTGTATTCCAAAGAGATCAAATAAATGGAAAAGGATCTATTCATTACTTTTTATTTTTTATTTAGAATATTTTTCCATGGTTACATGACTTACGATTCCCTTTCCACTCCTGGAATTGACAAGCAATTCCACTGGGTTATACATGTATCATTGTTCAAAACATATGTCCATGTTATTCATATTTTCACATCAAAACTCTAGTCATATCCCTATTGAACTTCATGATCCATCATATGTTTTTGTTCTGTGCTTCTGTTCCCACAGTTCTTTCTCTGGATGTGGGCAATGTTCTTTTTCCTAAGTTCCCCTGGATTGTCCTGGGTCATTTGTTGCATCTCTGCTAGTAGAAAAATCGATTACATTCGATTGTGCCCTAATGTATCAGACTCTGTGTTTAATGTTCTCCTCGTTCTGCTCCTTTTTCTGCATCAATTCCTGGAGGTCTTTTCAGTTCACATGGAATTCTTCCAGTTCATTATTCCTTTCAGCATAATAATATTTCATCACCAACATGTATTACAGTTTATTGAGCCTCTCCCCAATCAAGGGACACTCCCTCATTTCCCAATTTTTTGCCACCAGAGAGAGCACAGCTATAAATATTTTTGTACAAGTCTTTTTCCTTATTATTTATCTGGGGTACAAATCCAGCAGTAGTATGATTGGGTCAAAGGGTAGGCATTAAAAGGATCTATTTATACAAAAATATTTATTATAGCTCTTTTTATAGCAAAAAAATTGGCAATTGAAGAGATAGATGTCCATCAATTAAGGTATAGCCTAACAATTTGTGGTAAATGATTGTAATAGAATACAGTTGTGCTTTAAGAAATGTTGAGCAGGACACTTTGAGAAAAAAACTTGGAAGACTTACATGAACTGATGCAAAGTGAAGTGAGAAGAACAAGAACATAATACATGGTAACAGCAATATTTTTCATGAACAATGTGAATGACCTAGATATTCTCAGCAATACAGTAATCCAAGACAATTCCAGAGACTGAAGATGAAAAATGCCATCCACCTCGAGAGAAAGAACTGATGCAGTCATTTCCAGTTTTTGTTTGTTTGAGATTGATTCACAAAATAACTAATATGGAGAAATGCTTTACATGATTGTGCATGTAAAATCTCTGTTAGATTGCAAGAAGAAATGGGGGGTAGCAGAGAGGTAGTTTTTTGCTTTGTGTGGCATGCTTAATCCATTCCATTGACCCACAACTCTATTTCTTAGCCATTTTTTGATGGTTTCTGCTGTACAAATACAGTTTGAGATCCTGTACAGTTAGGACTGCTTCCTTCATATTTTTCCCCCATTAATTCCTTGTTATTGCACGTTTGTTCTTCCAGATGAATTTTAGTATTTTTCTACCTCTGAAATAATTCTACCTCTGAAAAATGATTTAATTGGTATGCCCCCAAATACATTAATTTGGGTAGAATTGTCATTTTTATGCTATGGGCTCAGCCCACCTATGAACATTAATGTTTTTCCAGTTGTGTAGATCTTACTTTTGTGTGAGAAGTGTTATAATTATGTTCATATAATTCCTGGGTTTGCCTTGGCAAGTAGATTCCCAGGGCATTAAAATTGTCCCTATCTTTTGCCATAGCAATACTTGATCTAAGACCTACTTGTACAAAAATATTCATTGCAACTCTTTTTATGGTGGCAAAGAATTGGAAACTGAAGGGATATCCATCAACTGGGGAATGGAAGAACAAGTTGTGGTGTATGTTTGTGATGGGATATACTAGAATGCCATAAGAAATGATGAACAGCACAATTCCAGAAAAACCTGAAAAGACTTATTTATAGTGAAGTGAGCAGAACCAGTATATTGTACATAGCAGCAGCAATGTTATAGAATGATCAACTGTGAATGACTTAATTATTAACAATGCAAGGATTCAAGACAATTTCCCAAAGACCTCATGATAAAAAAGGCTACCTACTGCCTTGGAAGAAAGGGATAGCATCTGAATGCAAATTGAATCATATCATTTTCACTTTATTTCTTTCATGAGTTTTTTCTTATAAAAGTGATATTATGTCTTCTTTCACAACATGAGGAACATGGAATCCCATATGTCTTGCACAATGGCCCATGCATAACCTATGTAATGTTACCTGGCATCCAGGGGAGTGGGGATGAGAGGGAGAAAACATGGATCATTAACCATCAGAAAATGATTATTAAAAATTGCCTCTAAAAATTACATCTACATGTAATTGGGGGAAAATATGAAAAAATTCAAATAAAAAGAAAAGGTGGGGAGAAACCCTATGGTGGGGAAACTAAGGGAGAGGGAGAGAAGAATGAAAAAGGCAACTGTGTCCACTGTTCCAGAGAGCCTGAGATGAAAATATTTCAGACATTTATTCCAAATCTGATACAGGAAGGGAAGGTAATTCTCTTGTAACTCTCCAAAACTTTCCCTCCTTTTCTTTAGAACAATTTTTTCATAAATCAAAAAAGAGGAAACGAACAAAATTTACAGAAGAGCAAATTAATATCCTTACAAACAGTTTTCAGCGGAATCCCTATCCTGAACTAACACAAAGAGAAGAACTTTCCAGACAGATCAAAATTCTGGAGGGCATGATAAATGTAAGTCTAGAGTCCATGCCTCTCTATGGTATGTGTGAGTGTATTTGTGTATTTAAAGTTCTGTTATAGACTCTGAAAATATTCTATATTGCCTCTTCTTTTCATGTACCAAATCAATAGACTAATATCAATTTTGGACACTTTCAATAACTCTTCCTGTCATTCCTCATTGTGGAAAAGAGGAAACTCTTGACTTCCTATTTAAAAATATTTAATATATGATCTCAAAAAAATCAGTCATTTCCAATACGGTCTCCTACGCCCAAGAAATAGAACTTAAAGTGGCAACATTGGACAATTAAGCAAAAGGAATCATCATATTGATCATGGGTGATAGCACAAGCTCCTTCTGTAATTCACTACCTCTTGACCAAGAAAAGGGAAGCATAATTTCTCATGTGTTTTAATTAAAATTTTTTTTTTGATTACATATGGAAACAATTTTTTTTTTAAACCCTTGTACTTCGGTGTATTGTCTCATAGGTGGAAGAGTGGTAAGGGTGGGCAATGGGGGTCAAGTGACTTGCCCAGGGTCACACAGCTGGGAAGTGGCTGAGGCCGGGTTTGAACCTAGGACCTCCTGTCTCTAGGCCTGACTCTCACTCCACTGAGCTACCCAGCTGCCCCCCTGGAAACAATTTTTGACAATTATTTACTGATACTTTATGATTCAGGTTCTCTCTTTCCCTCCCTGCCTTCTCCAAGTCTGATATAGGTTATATTAGTGTTTTCATGCAATATATATTTTTCTATTTCCTATGTCATGACACATATCACATATACAATAAAAACTCATGAAGGAAATAAAATGAAGGTGACAGGCTCTCATCTGCAATCAGAGTCCAACAGTTCCTTCTTTAGTCATGGATAGCATTTTTGAGGATGAATCTCTTGTTTAGTCATTCACTGTTGATCATTTTACAATATTTCTATTACTATATACACTGTTCTTATATATTTGTTACTATATATATTGTTCTGCTCACTTCACTTTGCATCTATTCATTTAAGTCCAGGATTTTCTCAACTTACCCTCATTGAGGCTTCTTAATTCAATGTTGATTGTGGCATTAATCTGAATTCTGAACTCTTGGGGTTTTTCCTGATTCCTCTGAATTCTCTGTTTCTCATGGTAGCATACTGATTCATTCCATTTTTAGGCCACAGCTTTTCAGAAATTCCCTGATCACTAGGTTTAGCTTCAAAGGGTCACACCTTTAGAGTTGGAAGACAACTCAGGTCATCCAATCCAACTTCTTCATTTTTCAGATAAGGAGCCTGAAAGGCCTAGGAAAGTCCATGTGACTCACCCAGGTTACAGAGATAGAAAATGACAGAATCAGGGTGTGAAGTCAAGTGCTCCAAGTGCACATGGATCAGTCCTTCTAGTGTACTGTGCTGCCCCCCTATTTCTTGGTATCACAGAAACTAATGTTATAGATATTAACTATGGGGCCATTTCCTCAGTATTGGATCTCTTTGGGGATAAACACTCAGTATGGTCAAAGGAAGGGACCAATTCAGTCACATTTCAAGCATGGTTTTCTAAAGTGGTTGGACCAGTTACAACTTGAGTGTAATCAGTCCTTTTTTGTCGATGTGCTGGTAGCCCAGGTTGTGCCAATGGAGTCTCCTCCAGTGACTCTACAATGAATTCTCCATTCAAGAAAAGTTTGACTTATGAGAGATTTCACTTGAGCACATCTGAAAGACTTGTACAAAAGCAAGTTCACCTCCTAAAGCTTAAGATTCATACTAGAATCAGAATTTTCAGGGAAATCATGTCACTGTTCTAGATATCTTGGATATCATTGTCTTATCAGGCTACACAATTGATGGAAAGTGGTTTTTTGGCATGTTTTTATCCCCCAAATAAGCACCTTATCTTAACTGAAATAATTTTATTTATTCAAAAAATGATCAATCTTATATAATGATCTCTTTTTGGGGCACAGTTGAAAAAGTGATCTGGTTCTCTTCATTTTCTCTGTTTACATTCAGTTCAAATATGCATACTCTCATCTACCTTTAGAAGAGACAACCTTTCTTTTTAAAAATCTTATAAAATGAATACAAACAGAACTTTTGCAACTTTTAATTATGGGTTTAGGGTTTTTTAAATCTATATTAATATAAGTTGGGGGTGGAGGACAGATCTCATTAAAATAGAAGTGGGAAAAGAGAGGTGCTTCCCCAGTGGAGCACAGCAAGGGGGAGAGGAGATTCTCAGGACACTATGTGAAAGAATTCTTTACTCTATTTTCTATCCTGAGTTAACACTAACTTAAGTACCTCACTAGAGACTGAAGACAGGATTAACTCTCCTTTGTCTACCTTTAAAAATGAACCAACAAAAGATTAAATATCCTCCTTAGTGTTAGGTGAGAAGCCAGCAAGATACTTGGACAGCTTCACTCTTCTTTTATTTTTTTTTTTAAACTCAATAAGTCAGAAACTTGTGAATTCTTTTAAGAAGTTCACACAAGAGTTCACACCCTCAGAAACTGTTCATCTAGGAAACTGTGAACCTTTTCTATGAGAAATTGACCTTCAGAAGGTGTGAAGTTGATCCCACAGACACTGCCCCCCTGGGAAGTGCTAGACAATTTGGAAACCATGATTGGCCCCTGTGAAGAGGGGAGGAGACAAGAAGTCACCATAAAAGCAAGCCTGAACTCTCTCAGAGGAGATGGTCTTTGAGAAGATAGTCAGAAGAGACTGTCTTCTGGAAATAATCTTCTGACTGGGGAGAGTCTTCCAGGAAGCTTTGCTGGAGACTGCAGTTTGGATCCTAGGATAAGCTTCAACTTAGACTCTGACTCCTGGTCTACTTTGTCGAGTAAGTGAAAGGCTGACTACTTTCCTAGTGTCCTAAGAGACCAGCTTCCATCTTGGAGGAGGCTGTGTGGTTACTCACTTCTGGCCCTCCTGGCTGAGGATTAGTATAGGCATTTTCTCTAACCTCTCTCACATTTCTCTAATTTATTGTTTCCCCTCTATTTTGGTAAATAAACTTCTGACTTGAGATATAATAATTTCGGCAACCACGTTATTTCATGTAATTTATGTCAAACCATTAAATTTAACCTTTACAACTAGGAATACTAAAATAGCCTGGACAGGAAAGGGCTCAGTCAGAGACAATTCTTTTCTTTGGGTTTAAGAAACAAAAACCAAATTCCTATGTTAGTTTATATATTTTTCTGAGTACTTTTAATATATTATCTTATTTAATTATCAGAGAAATGCTGTATGAGGAAACTGAGGCCCAGGAAGGTATACATAACATCCATTAATTCTGGTTACTTTTGTAGATGGCTGCTGTCTCTCTGGTCTCCTCACAATACTGCCATTTCCCCAGTGTCCTGCATTGCAAAGGAAAAGAAGCTCCATGGCATCGAGTGAATGTGGAACCAAGATGGAGGCTCCGAGCAAGCAGCATGGGCTCATTTTCCCAAAGAAAGCACAGCAGTTGCAGAAATCTATTTTGCAGAAGCCATCGGTGTTTGACAATGACTCTGATGAGGAGACCTCTGTGAGTGACAGTATTCAGAGGGAAGCCTGCAAGAAGCAAATGATGAAACAGACCAAACTTGAAATCCAAAAGGCCCTCGCAGAAGATGCCACTGTGTATGAATATGACAGTATTTATGATGAAATGCAGCAGAAGAAGGAAGAAAGTAATCCTAAATTGCTTTTAGTAAAAGACAGAAAGCCTAAGTACATCCACAGCCTGCTAAAAGCAGTTGAGATGAGAAAAAAGGAGCAAGAGAAAAGAATGGAAAAGAAAATCCAGAAAGAACGAGAAATGGAAAAGGGAGAATTTGATGATAAAGAGGCATTTGTGACATCTGCTTATAAAAAGAAGCTTCAGGAGAGAGCTGAGGAAGCTGAAAGAGAGAGGAGAGCCGCTGCCCTGGAAGCTTGTCTGGATGTAACCAAGGAGAAAGACCTCAGTAGATTTTATAGGCATCTTCTAAATCAAGCAGTTGGAAAAGAAGAAGTGCCTGAATGCAGCCTTTGGGAAGTTAGTTCTAGGATAAAGGAGGAGAAGCCAAGGGGTTATTCTGATGAATTAAATCCAGACCACAGAGTCCCAGTCAACAGAGTTATAACTAAAACCAGAGTGAAAGAAGATGAAAACCCTGATGCAGACAGCAGTGAAGATGATGATAAAAGTGAAGACAAGAGTCGATGGAGCCACAGGAATGAGAGGGGCCACCACAGTGAAAGGAATTGGGCCCACTCCAGCTCCTCCCGGGAGGACAGAGGCCACAAGAACTGGAGCCATACCAAGGGCTCCAGGACAGTGATGAGGAAGAGAGGTGACCAGCATCAGGACCGTAGCCATAAGAGCCACATCAGAGAGCCAGACAGATGTCCTGAAAGTGGTCACCATGAAGAAAAACCAGATCAGCACAGGTCCAGGGAGGACAGCAATAAAGACCACATCTACAAGAGGCGAGAACAGGAAGATAGAGAGAGAAGGACGGACCTAGAGCACAGGCAGGAGGAGGAGAGGGAGAAACAGTCTTCCAGGGGACAAGAAAAGGCCAGACCAAGAAACAGTGAAGAGCTGCATGATGAGGAGAGGTGGGAGACCAAGGACAGGGGCAATGGCCATATGGAGAGGAAGAGATATGGGCAGGAGAAATGCAGAGCGAGGGAGCCAAGCACCAGACTTTTGGAGCAGGCTCAAGAGAGGGAAGAAAGCTCCAGCAGAGGGGGAGCCTCAGAGAGGGTCCCCAGCCTCAAAGGATCACAGGAGTCAAAGCGCCGGCTAGAGGAGGGAGGAGAAGAGAAGCCTCCTGAGACACTGAGCAAGTTTGCAAAGCACAGCAACAAAGATTCTGTCATGTCAGCAAGAGACCGGTACCTGGCCAGGCAGATGGCTCGGGTTGGTGCCAAAACCTACATCGAGAAAGAAGAGGACTGAGGGTCACCCGGTGGCTCACAGCTGCCTGGCTGGAGGAGAGCAGGGAGGGGTGGTCTTTTTTTTTTTTAATGTAAATAAAAATGTCCTTGTGTTCAGTTTTAAGTGAAAAAAATATATTACAATTATCTCATTTTATTTTACATTAAGATTTTAAATAATTAAATATTTAAAATGAATTAAAATTAAAAATTGAATTAAATATTTTAACATTAAAAAAATGAATGTTACTTGTAAAGTGATAATTGTTTAAGTCAGTGATGGGCAAACTTTTTAAAGAGGGGGCCAAAGGAAAGGAAATACTCATCTGTCTGTTTCTAAGGCAACTCTTTCAAAGTTTCATTGTATTGTATCCTACTCATTGTATTGGTCAGATTAGGAATAATGTCACTGGCCATAGAACATTTCAGCTCCCCCACCCCAAATCTGGCCTGAGGGCCATAGTTTGCCCATCACTGATCTAAACAATCTGGTACTGGCTAAGAAATACAGAAATGGGTCAAAGGAATAAATTAGAACTCAACATATACAATAAAATACCATAGTAACCTGCCATCCAAGCTTTTGGGAGAACTATTTGACAAAAACTGTTGGGAATGGTTACTCAAGTTGTGATGAAATACTACTGTGCTGTAGAAAATACATGTACAATCATGCAATACAAATCAGGTACAGGACACATATCAGCTGGATGGCTCAGTGTATGGAGAGCCAAGCCCAGAGATGGGAGGTCCCGGGTTCAAATCTACATTCAGACATTTCCCAGCTGTGTCACCATGGGCAAGTCACTTAACCCCCATTGCCTAGCCCAGTGATGGGCAAACTACAGTCCTCACCCAGATGTGAAAAATTCTATCCTGCCAGGCAACATTATTCCTAATCTAATGAATACAATGAGTAGCATATAATACAATGAAACTTCCAAAGAGTTGCCTTAGATCCAGCTTTACTCTCTGAGGCTGAGATTAATTACCATCATTAATATTAGTTGTCAGATGTGTTACTGACCATCATTAACAATCTAATAACACTGATAGTTATTATCAGTTAACCATGGATTGATACCAGGAGGCTAGTCTTCCTGAAGAACCATACAGTGATTGGTTGAGGGAATTCCAAAGGAAGTTTAGTTGTATTATCTGACTTCCTGTTGATACTAAAGGAAGGCTTAAAGCTCCTCTAACATTTGGGCCTTTTTGCTTTTCTCCTCCAAGCAAATACATCCAATCTACTGAGTCCCTCAATGATCATAACACTAGGTGGTTCAGTGGATAGAGCTGGGAGGTCCTGGATTCAAATTTGACCTCAGAAAGGATCCATCTGTTGTGACTATGGGCAAGTCACTTAACCCCAATAGTCTATCCTCCACTCTTCTGCCTTACGTACCGATATTTAGTGTCTATTCTAAGATAGAAGGTAAGGGTTTAATAATAATTAAAAAAAAAGATACCAACAAAAGAAAATCATTTAGGTCATTTGGGCAAAAACCAACATTTATTCAAGGAAAAAAAAATGATCTTTCTGTGGTTGGCTGGGCAGATCACAACTGAAATCCAATTACAAGTGAAGTTCAAATTAACACCTACTTTCCCTACAAAATGTGAACTCAACCTCCTGGAAGTAAGTAAAATCTTTGATCAGCATTAATGTATTTTTTTAAAGCTATACTTTAGGCACAAGGGCATTAACTTAAGCCCTTTAAACCATAGGTTTGTTGCCAGCTGCTACCTGACACTAAGGGGCAGCTAGGTAAGACAGGAGATGGAGAGCCAGGCTCAGAATTGGGAGGACCTGGGTTCAAATTTGGCCTCAGCCTCTTCCTAGCTCTGTGACTTTGGACAAGTTATTCATTCCTATTTGCCACTCTTCTGTTTTAGAAATGATGCAAAGACAGAAGGTAAGGGTTTTAAAAAAAAGACACTAAGGATACAAAGTACTTTCTTCCAAACCCACACTCTACACTACTGAGTATCTTTTCTTTTAGGAGTTTGCATTCTCCTTGGGTGATAAAAAAAAAAATATGCAGATGGATAGGTTGTCCTGAATAATTTGGAATAAAGAGAATGTTACCAGAAAATAGAAGAGTTTGATTCAAGTTCACAAGGAGTCTCAATGGATTCTAACAGAATAAATTGCCTAGGATTGGAATGAACCTACCAGAAGACTTGGCTCATTCATGTATTCTTTCATACACTCACAATTTATTCCTTGA
>NC_058131.1:663239664-663303082 GCF_016433145.1 Gracilinanus agilis | reverse complement strand
ACCCAGCAATGGTATGGCTGGATCAAAGGGCAGGCATTCTTTTATAGCCCTTTGAGCATGGTTCCAAATTGCCAGCCAGAATGGCTGGATCAGTTCACAGCTCCACCAGCAATGCATTAATGTCCCAGTTTTGCCACATCCCCTCCAACATTCATTACTCTCCCCTGTTGTCATTTTAGCCAATCTGCTAGGTGTAAGGTGATACCTCAGAGTTGTTTTGATTTGTATTTCTCCACAATTTTGAACTCTGAAAATCACCCCTTTTATTAGTCTTGCCTTCTTTTTAAATTAAGTCTCTATTTGTTTTTCTCCTCCTAAAACTATTGTTCTCCCTCATTCAAACCATCACCTACCTCCACAACTCTCATTTTCCTCTCTTCAGGGTCTAAAGTTTCTATTTAATTAGTTCTACTGTACACACTCTTTATTCCCTTGATCCCTTGTCTTTCCTTTTTCAGTCCCTACTAGTCTTCACTCTTGAGGCACCTGTATCTCTTGACTTTTGTTATAGAGTTCCAAAAGGCAATAAATTTCACCCTTTCTTCCCCCCCCAGGGATAGTTCTACAAATTCATGTTATCTAATCTCAAATGGGTGCTGTTACAATTTGAAAATCCTTCTTTCCTTCTTAGATTAAGCTTTTATCTAAGACTCACTCAGGTGCCCCAGCAGCCTTAATTAGGATGCACACAGAAGGAAGTCTAATCTTTTCTTTCTTCCTATCCCAAAATAATCCTAATCTCTCCCTCTTACAACTGGTGTCCTCTGAGATGTTACAGGAAAATATGTAGCCCATTTTGACCTCTAGGTGGCACTGTGGGTAAAGTCCAGGAGTCATGTCAGAAAGACCAGACTTTAAATCCTACCTCAGAAACAAGCTAAGCGGTTTGTTCTTTTTGGCAAGTTGTTTAACTTCTATCTATCTCAGTTTCCTTATCTGTAGAGGGGGGATAATAATAACATCTAGCTTCCAGGTTCTTGTGGGAGATATATGTACACATACATATATGTGTATGTATATATTTATGCATATATATTTTATGCAATATATGTTTGTTTCTTGATTATGAAGACCTAGACTTAAATATTTGCATGGATCATTACTGAAAATCATTGAGGCAGTATGCTTTCATAAATGCATTACCAGAAAGTTAGCATATAAACTGAAAAATTTGAAAAGCATATCTTAAGATTAAAAAAATATTTTCAGTTTCAAGTTCTCTTTTTAAATAACATTTTCTTTCCCCCAATTATCTGTAAAACAATTTTTAATATTAACTTTTTAAAATTTTGAGTTCTAAATTCTCTTTTTCTTTCCCACTTTCCCTCCCTCTCTTCTCCTAGGGTAAGCTAATATATATTTTACATGTGTAAATCATGTAAAACATTTTTCCATATTAGTTTATGGAAAAGATCTCAAACAACGACGAAAAAGGAAATGAAATATAGTATGCTTTTGTCTGTCATCAGATTCCATCTGTTCTTTCTTTGAAGGCAGATGGCATTTTTTATAATGAGTTTCTGGGATTGTCTTGGATCACTGTATGGCTGAGAATAACTAGGTCATTCACAGTTGTTCATCAAAAAATATTATTATTACCATGTTTAATATTCTTCTGGTTCTGTTCACTTCACTTTGCATCAGTTCACGAAAATCTTTCAAGGTTTTTCTGAAATCATCCTGTTCATCATTATCTTATACCACAATAGTATTCCATTACAATCATATACCACACCAAGTTCTCTCTCTTTGGCTCTCTTGGTCCATCCATTGAGAAGGTAAAAAATCCTTATATTTATCATACATATGAAGTCATACAAAACATATTTCTGCATTAGTCATCTTTCTCCATCCCCCCCCCCCAAAAAAAAGTAAGGAAGAAAAATAAAGAAAATAAAAATATACTTCAATCTGAACTCTGTGAACATCAGTTCTTTCTCCTGGGGTAGATAATGTTTTATACCATTGCGTCTTTTGAAATTGTGGTAGATCACTATATGGATCAGTTACCAAGTCTTTCACAATTGATTATTTTTACAATATAGACAATACTGTGCAGATAGGTTGTTGTTTTTTTTGTTTGTTTGTTTGTTATTGTTCTTTTCAGTTCATATGTCTTTTAAGGTTTTTCTGAAATCTCTCCCTTTGTCATTTCTTAGAGCACAATAGCATTCTCTCACATTCATATATTATAACTTGTTCAACCATTCTCAAATGATGGGTTTCCCTTCAGTTTCTAACTCTTTGTTACCACGAAAAGAGCAATTATAAATATTTTTGCAAATATGTGTCCTTTTCCTTTGATATTCTTGGGGGGATAGACCCAATAGCAGTTTTGCTTTTGAATCAAAGTTTTTTGAATCAAAGTTTGAATCAAAGGGTATTTGTGGTTTTATAGTCCTTTGGGCATAGTTCCAAATTGTTCTCTAGAAGGTTGGACTAGTTCACAACTCCACTAAAAGTGTATTAGTCTACTAATTTTCTTATAACTCCTCCAGTATTTGTCATTTTCTTTTTCTATTTTCTTAGTCAATCTAATGATATGAACCAGTACTTCAGAGTTGTTTTAATTTGCATTTCTCTAATTAGTAATGTTTTTGAGTGTTGTTTTTTCATGTGACTCTTGGTAGCTCTGATTTCTTCTTCTGAAAACTACCTGTTCATATATTGTGACCATTTATCAATTGAGAAATGACTCCTATTTTTTATGAAATTGACTCAGTTCTATACATATTTGAGAAATGAAACTCTTATCAGGAAAACATGCCATAAAATGTTTCCCCAGTTTCCTCCTAGAATGGGATTTTAAAAGTACTTTGAAAATCTTAAAGCACTATATATAAATACTAGTTATAATTAGTACTATTATTTCTCCTACTTTATACTTAAAATCTTCCCATATATTCTACAATCCTCTCTTCCTTTCATCTCTACAACCTCTCTGGAATAAGCTTTCTCCTCTACTCCGACACAGACCTCTCTGGTGTTGGCCCACTGGATTATTAGGATCTAGTACTGCTAGGCCCCCATCATTCACATTTTTTCATTATTTCCCTTGATATTTTCATCTTTTCTTCTTCCAGATGAACTCTGTAATAATTTTTTCTAATTCTATAAAAAAGTTTCTTGGTAGTTTGATAGGTATGGCTCTGAATAAGTAAATTAATTTAGGTAGGATTGTCATTTTTATTATATTAGTTCATCCTACCTATGAGCAATTAATGTTTTTCTAATTATTTAGATCTAGTTTTAATTGTGTGAAAAGTGTTTTGTAGATGTGTTCATATAATTCCAGTGTTTGTCTTGGCAGATAGATTCCTAAATATTTTATATTTTCTAGGGTGATTTTAAATGGAGTTTCTCTTTCTAACTCCTGCTGCTGTGTTTTGTTGGACCATTGGATTATTAAGATAGGTTGACTGTGCATCTGCCTGTCTCAAGTCCATCTCCATTCTAATCCATCCTCCATTCAGTCATCAAAATAATTTTCCAATGGGCAGGTCCTAATATGTCACTCCTCTACTCTAAAAACTCCAGTGGCTCCCCATCACTTCCAGGATCAAATACAAAATTCTTTGTTTGACATTCAAAACCCTTTGTTACCTCCTGCCTTTCCAGCCTTCTTCTATCTTACTCCCCAACCATATATGTTTTGATTAATGCTTTCTGTTCCTCAAAAAAGATTCTCCATCTCTCAGATCTAGGTATTTTCCCTGGCTGTCTCTTATGCCTCTTCCTCCTCCTCATTACCTCCTGTCCCAACCAAAATCCCATTTTCTACAGGAAACTTCTTTCCAGTTTTAATTCCAATACCTTCCTTATGTTGCTTATTTTTTGTTTATCCTTTATGAGCTTTGTTTGAACTTAATCCTGTATAACTAGAAACTGAACCACCTGTACTTGCTGCCCAGAGACCTCAACAAAGGACCTAGATTATAGCTGAAGATGGATGTGTTTTCTCATAATTGTGAATCTCAGCAAGTCATATGTCTTATCTGAAAAATGACCTCATTCTAATCAACTAGTTATTGTTTCCATGTTCTTTTAAATGTATACAGCTACTTGGCAGGGTTTGTGAGACATTTCAGCCTGTGTCACCAGTATTTTATTTTCTTGGTAAAGAAATTTATTTATTTATTTTTATTTTATTTTAATTTTCATTTGTATTACCTAATTTTATTTTTTAATAATTTTTAAACTTTTTAAATACTTTCCATGTTTCCATGATTCATTTTCTTTCCCTCCCCTCTTCCCACTACGTCCCAGAGCCAACAAGCAATTCCATAGGGATATACAAATGTTAACACTTGATACTTATTTCCATATTATTCATTTTTGCTATAGAGATTTTTTAAAGCCTAAACCCCAAATCATAAACCTATACATACATGTAATAAATGATATCAAATGTTTTGCTTTTGTATTTCTACTCCCATAGTTCTTTCAATGTGAATAGCATTATTTTACATTAAGTCCTTTAGGAGTGTCCTGGCTTGTTGAATTGCTACTAGTAGCAAAGTCCATTACATTGGATTTTTACACAATGTTTTACTTTCTGTGTACAATGTTCTTCTGGTCCTGCTCATTTCACTCTGCATTAGTTCACTGAGGTTCTCCCAGTCTACATAGAAATCCTCCAGATCATGAATTCTTACAGCACAATAATATTTCATCACCACCAGATACCACAATTTGTTCAGCCATTCTCCAATTGAGGGACACCCCCTCATTTTCCAATTATTTGCCACCACTAAGAGTGCGGTTATGAATATTTTTGTACAAGTCTTTTTCCTTATCTCTTTGAGGAACAAACCTAGCAGTAGTATTGCTGGATCAAAGAGTATGCATTCTTTAAAAGCACTTTGTACAGAATTTCAAATTGCCTTCCAGAATGGCTGGATTCATTTTCAACTCCATCAGCAATGTATTAGTGTCCCAATTTTGCCATAACCCCTCCAACATTTATTATTTCCCTCTACTGTCATATTGGCCAATCTTCTAGGTGTGAAGTGGTACCTCAGTATTGTTCTGATTTTCATTTTAATAAATTTATTTTTAACATCACCTTATATCCTTGGTTGGAATCTCTGGATAGCAAGTACAGGTGGTTCAGTTTCCAGGAATAGGTTCAAACAAAGCTCATTTTCCACTCTCGCTGCCTTTCTTTGAGTCTGTGAATAAAAGAGCAAAACTTGACCTAAAGTTGCCTGCCCCAGGGTATACAAAATATTATTAACATCCCTTTGATATTGCAGTTTGCTCCCTGCAATGGGCAAACAGAGTGAACCATGGGTAAAGCAATGAAGACCAAAGTGGAGCATGGGTAAAGTGACCTCAGTTCCCTGGAGACACAGGGCAATAACTGCCCAAATGAATGGCCCCTTCCTTAGTAACTAAGCAAGATAAGAAGAATTTCTTAGAACCCTCTCCGCCCACAGAGTCTCACCTTTTACACTCTTTACTCTCTCACTGTTCTCATTACTCTACACTCCTTTAACTACTTACTACACTAGCTACTCTGGTACTACATTCTCTTATAATAATTGTTGCCTTGGAATGGAGTCAGTTTTGAGTCATCAATCAACTCTTTGGACAAGACCCAATAAGAATTAGTCCCATCACTGGAAGAACAGATTTCAGAGCTTAATTGTTTTAATATAGGGCTGGCTATTACAAAAGATTAATATTTATCTTGCCTGCCAGTTTGGTCTGAGACAAATGAATGATTCACAGAGCTTATTTTATAGTGAAAAAGGAGAATTTACAGAGGGGAGGACTTACAACAGGGAATATTATTAACAATTCCATTAAGGTATTTACTTTAAGAGAGTGTGATATATGCAACTTAAAAAAAATAAAACAGAGAAGTTGAGGATTTATAAGATGTGAACCATAGTTTGCAATTTGCTGAAAGGTCCAGCTCTCTTGACACAGGCCAGAGGTCGTCCACTGGGGTAAAGAGTATGGGTCTGGGTTTACAGGAGGACCAATCCCATCCAAAGACCACACAGACAAGTCTTTTAGAGAAGAGGCAAAGTTTAATGGGTTGCTATCACTCTATGTCAGTTTTTTTTTTCCTAAGCAATGCTGAGAGCCTTGTGCTTTTGTGGTTGCAGAGGCTAAGCAGAGAGCTTCTTAGAGAGACTAAAACCCATAATCTCTGACAATCTATTCTTTAGATTATAATATATTCTTTCTTTCAAAGTTATTCTATAATTAAATTGTTAACTTAAATAATTAGGTTCTACTGCCAGAATTAACTTAATTTCTAAGAAAGTATCTAGGTTGGCTTGACTTAGCTGATGGACCTGGCTAACATCTAAGATTAACTTTTACTAAAAAAAGAAATTAATCACCAATATAATATCAGGTGTTTCTTGAAAGTCATTCTCATTTATTTAGAAAAAAAGTGTTATAGGATAGGACTGAGGGAAAGAAATAATTTACTATTATATTTGTGAATGTGAATGGGTTGAACTAAAAAAAGAAAGTAAAATTGAAAAATGTATCAGGAAATAATAAAATCCACACTATATTTTTAGAAATTTATTTATTTTGCCAATTACATGTAATAAATTTCCATACAAGTTTTCCAAAGTTATATGATCAGTCTAGGTCTAGGTTATACATGTAGTATGATACAAAACATATTTCCATATCATTCACTTTTGTAAGTGAATAATCATATAAAACCCAAACTCCAAAACCCCAAATAGACAAATGAAAAATTGTATGCTTTCATTTGCATTCCCACTCCAACAGTTCTTTTTCTGGCAGTGGATAGCATTCTTTTTCATGAGTCCTTCAGAATCATCTTGGATCATTAAGAGTAGCTAAGTCTATCACTTAGGGGGCAGCTGAGTGGCTCAGTGGATTGAGAGCCAGGCCTAGAGACTGGAGGTCCTAGGTTCAAGTCCGGCCTCGGACACTTCCAGCTGTGTGACCTTGGGTAAGTCACTTGACCTCTACTGCCCACCCTTACCACTCCTGGGCCAAGGACGGTCCCTAGCCAGGATAAAAAAAGGAGGAGGGTTGGACGTGGGGCTAGCAACCCCACCCTGTAAAAACTACATCTGCTAAAGAAACTGCAACCTAAAGTAGGGGCAGCTGGGCTAGCTCAGTGGATTGAGATCCAGGCCTAGAGACAAAAGGTCCTAGGTTCAAATCCAGGCTCAGACACTTCCCAGCTGGGTGACCCTGAGCGACCCATTGCCTACTGGTTGTGGCCCTATGCTCCTAGAATGGAGTCCCAGGATAAAAAAAAAAAAAAAAAAAAAAAGATGGCTCAGTGTCTAGAGAGAGGAACAACCCAGTAGATGGGA
Organism: Gracilinanus agilis; assembly: GCF_016433145.1. Lineage (NCBI taxonomy): Eukaryota > Metazoa > Chordata > Mammalia > Didelphimorphia > Didelphidae > Gracilinanus > Gracilinanus agilis. The sequence continues at coordinate 663,295,760 of NC_058131.1, read as the reverse complement.
GATCCTGGGTTCAAATTTGTCCTCAGAAACTTCCTAGCTATGTGATCCTGGACAAATCACTTAACCCCAGTTGCCTAACCCTTACCCTTCTTCTGACTTGAAATGGAAGATAAGGGTTTTAAAGGAAAAGAAATCAAACAAAAGAAGCTCATCCCTCAAAATAAAAAATCAAAACAAAATCCACACTTTCATCATGCTGTTTCAGGAAACCTATATATAAGCTCTGTAGCCCTGTTAGCTCTGGAGGTTGTTGATGGATAGTGATTGCCTTAAGTTGGTAGACTATGGGCAAATGCTCAAGGGAGTTTGGCAGAAATTGTAGACTGCATCAATGGAGCAGCTCCTGAAATAGTTTATTCAGGGAGACTTGAATATCTGCTTTCTTGCCAAAAGCCTTCTCCCACCTTCTGATCTCCCTTCCATTCCTAGAGTCCAGGCAGAAAAAAGCACTTTGTTTTGCATGTCTCCTGACTATATTGTCTATATTTTGTTTGTAGCTCCAGCTTGTAGCTGTTGGAGTGATGATCTTTGGAGGCTTAATACCTCCTGGCTAAGCTCTTGTATTTCCTCCTTTCCCAATCTTCCTTCTTCAAAAAAGTCCTTCCTATGACTTTGTAAAGCCTCTGGATTGATTCTCTATGTCCAAGTGCACATATCTCCCCAGTAGAATGGAAGTTGCTGAAGGACAAACAGTTTCTTCTTGGTTTTTAGAAAATGCATTAGTTTATTATTATTACTATGTTTATATTAGCTTTTTAATTTTTTAAAGTTTATTTTTAAAGTTTTTATTTATATTTTTAATCATTACAGTCATTTCCCATCATGTTCTTTCCCAATTCAGACTCCCATGTATATGTCAGTCACACTCATTAATACTGTTTAAATAAAACTAAAGTTTGAACCTAACAAATCTTTAAATTTTTTTATTATATAACAATCATGAACATTTTCCTGTACAAAGTTAAAAATAGGATTGTACCTAACACTGTGCCCAGATGGCATATTTCTAGGTATTTTTCAAAGTTAATATGATAGCTCTAACACTGACCTGCTCTGTTGTGTCACCTTCCGGAAATTCCATCTGTTCTTTTCTGTGTATTTAAATGATTTATTGATGCTTTCTTTCAGAAGAAGTTCATCCTCACAAAAACCCTAAGTGCTGTTATTTTTCTCACATTACACTTGGCATTGAGGGGTTAAGTGACTTGACCAGGTTCATACCTAAGTGAATGTTAGGGAACTCAAGTCTTAGGTGTTGATTATAGTTTGACACTTCTGAGTAAGCAGCCCTTGTTTTTCAGAGTCAAGATTTGAATTCCTCAGCTCTTGTTGGCTCTGGGGACCAGCTTCCTATCCACTAAGCGGTTCTATATTTTTTCCACCCCTGGAAAAAAAAATGTGTCTCTTAATGTCCTAATTTGTTATAAAATCTTTGAAAAATAATGCTGAGTCATCCCATAAGGCTATATTAAAGTTTTTCACTTAAGGGAATTAACAGTATATAACTCTTTCAAGATACCAGTAGAAGAAAGCCATCTAAGTAGTCTTTCATCTAGAATAACAACTTTAACAATTGTTTTTTCCTCCTTAAGGTACATTTCCAAGCATCAACTTCAGCCCTTTCAATTTTGGATTTATTGCCAACTACTACAAGCAAGACAGTGAGATAGACACTGGATACAAAGGACCCTATTCCTCTACCCTCCCATATCCCCATCTAAAACACTTCTTTTCTGTTGGGAATTTGCATTCTGCTTGGGGGATAAAATTTGCAAACTGATAAGTAAGTGGAAGGAGAATTTGATTCAAGTTCACAAGGAGTCTCTATGTATTCTAGCAGAATAAATTGCACAAGGTTGGAATTAATCTACCAGAGGACTTGGCTTATTCTTCTATTTATTCATTCCCTTCCCCCCCCTCACCCCACCCCCATCCCAAAGAACAAGGATATGGCACTGTGCACCAGAGCAAAAGCTCTAGAAAATCAGAACTAGTAAAACTATTAAAAAACTAACCTAAGGGGGCAGCTGGGTAGCTCAGTGGATTGAGAGCCAGGCCTAGAGACCGGAGGTCCTAGGTTCAAATCTGGCCTCAGACACTTCCCAGCTGTGTGACCCTGGGCAAGTCACTTGACCCCCATTGCCCACCCTTACCACTCTTCCACCAAGGAACCAATACACAGAAGTTAAGGGTTAAAAAAAAAAAAACAAACAAAAAAACTAACCTAGAAACTATTCTGTTAACTGAAGGTAACAGTTTTGAGTTCCTTCAAGATCTGGAAATCCTAGAAACACCAGTCATCCCCAAAAGAAAAAAAAGTTAAATGGACTCCAACCAGCCCTTGAGGGCTTATTCCAGCCCCAATCCCCATCTTCACTTCTCACTGCTGAGCTCATTGAAGCAAGAAAGAAATCCCATCCAATCTGACTCCAACTTGAGGGTCTGGGGCCTCCCTCCAACAGGAAGAGATAATGCTTCAGCTGCTGCTATCTTCACTGTCTGAATACACTCCCAGCTGGCTCAGGGATGAGGCGCTGGGTGTCTTGGCTGCCATAACAGGCTCCTTCAAACTCTGCTGAATGCCTGTGCCTGAGGAGGTTGAATCCACATGCCCACCGCTGCTGCTGCTGCTGCTGCTGCTGCTGCTGCTGCTGCTGCTGCTGCTGCTGCTGCTGCTGCTATTGGGGCTTTGGGCAGCTGCCTTCTTTGCCACCACCAGGCCTGCTAGTTTGGACTTGCTTGGGGGTATTCTCACCCTCTGCACCCAGCTCTCAACCTTCTGTTTTTTTCTCTGCTGGATCTCCTCTAAGATGGCTGTGGGCTTGGCCCAAATAGGCAGCCAGCAAGGGGCAAGACTGGGCTCTTCATCAGAGTCTTCGATGAGTCTCCTTGACCTGGCTTGGGCCATCATGGCCTCCATTTCCTTCTGGTCCTCCTCCTGTTCTCTCTGGCATTTCTCCTCCTCAGAATGCAGGCACTGCTGCAACATGGCTTCAAAGTCCACAGTGGCCTGACGCTGGTTGAGGTCTTTCAGCTCCTGCAGATTCTCCAGGACCTCTATCTCCAGCTTGGAGTCTTTTGTCCTATTCTCCAGCACCTTCATAGGGTTATTGACTTCTTCCTCTTCTCTTTGCTTTTGGATCCTTTTCTCTTCTTCTTCCAGCAGTTTCTCAGCCTGGAAGTTCCTGGTGGCTCCATGCTCCATGGCATAATCCGTATTCTCAGGGTCTGTTTTGAAGGTGATTTCAGCTAGACATCGGGGACACTTGATGTAGAAACGAAAAATTGGGAGTCCCAGATAGAGCTCCTTCTGCACCGTCTCCTTGCGGGCATTAAATTTCTTGCCTTTGTAAATATACTCCCCACATGTCTTACATCTCATGTTGAAGGGAGCCATCAATCTCACCACATATTGCCGATCTTGGGGCAGCTTGCATTTGGGGATTTTCAACGGATCAAAATCTGGCGGATAGTATTTATTTAAGACTTTTCTCTCAGACATCTTGGTGTTGCTTCACCCCTGATTCAGCAATCCACCCAAAGAGCTCTGTGTCCAGCCTTTTCTCTCCACTGTTGGTGCAATGGTGAGCCTGGTCAAAATACAAACAAAGGAAAATGAGGCACGTTTTCCTGGCCAGAAAACTGCTTATTAACAGCGATATGTGTGACTGTTAACAGAGTGTGTGGGACGACTCTCTGCTCCCAGATCGATTATGGGGACTGAACAGACCAGATTTATATTGACCCCAAAGGAGTGGGTGGGGCCAGGTGGGAGAGTAGAAAAGCCTTATAAGGAAAGTGGGCTTCACACCTCTTAGACCCCACCCCTCTCGCACAATTAAGGAACACTATTTGCTGTATGAGAATCAACTGCCTCTAGTAAACTTGATTAGAAACAGTCACCCCAATAAAGGATACTGCCATTAGCCTTCGAGTCCTGGAAGACCAAATCACTCCTATCTTTGATGAGGAAAGGCAATTTCAGGTCCCTTGGTGAGGGAAGAACCCAGTCCAACCTGGTTCTTCTCTGTAAAGTGTAAGTGTTAAAATTAATGGTTTGCTACATATATGAAAATTATAAATCTTTTATTTATAAAAGAGGTGAAAGTAGAGAAATACAAAAGGATAGAAAAAGACATTAACCCATCTAACTAAATATTGTTTCAGTGCTTGGCTCAGTCAGGACTTGTTAATCTTCAATTAGAATTAAACTAGCTCCAGAAGACAGGAAGGAAAAACCAGCTATTCACTCACTCAAGACAATGACTGGAGCTGATGGTGACTCTCACTATATAATCTTTTTGGCTAGCCCAAGGGTGTCAATCTAAAATGATTTCTGATGACATCTTGAGAACAACATCTTCTGGCACCCAAAGCAGGGACCATTTCCCAGGAAAAAAGTCTCACCTAGATGGAGCAGCTTTGTTCAGCTGGGAATATAGGGTGGAAGGACAATGTAGATAATGGAGTACCTTGTACTTACTTGGTCTTCCCCAGGAGAATGTAAGTTACTTAAGGGTAGAGGCTATTTTTATTTTTTGGCTTTATCCCTCAGCCTGGTGCCTCTGATGCAATGGGTACTTAATAAGTGCTTATTGAATTAAATGGAAAATTGATGAAAATGGAAGATTTAGTCATAGGAAGATTCTTCATTGTAAATCTAAGGGGGAGAGCTTAGAGATAGATAGGAAGACAGTCAAGGCAACAAAGATTTATTAGGAGCCTATTATGCCATTATGGAAGGTCTTAAAGATAAAAACAAGGCAAAAAAAAAAAGCTTGGGGTACATCTGGCTTAGTTTGCTCTTATAGGCCATCAGGACAGTTGTTCTTCAGTCAAGTCAAACTCTTTGTATTCCATCCTCTTAGATTAGAGACTGCTCTGATGTAACCCTTTATATTCTTTCCCCACTTACAGTCTTGCTTTGTTGAACAAGTCAAATGGGTACTTTGGGTACATTGGTTCACACATTCCCAATTTCTAACCATTTTCTGGTGACTTGGGAAGGGTCTAGCAGCTCATTAGACATAGACTCTAATTGCCTCCCCCAGTGCTGATCTGATCTGAGTCTCAATATTGGCCTGATATGCAGGTCTGAGGTTTAAACATGACAGTATTTCATGAGGGCTCAAACGTGGTAGATGATCCATTCCAGACTACTCAAGGTCTTTTCTGTTTCTATTTTTTTGTTTCTAAACCCAATATTTTGTTTTCCCCACTCCTCCATTCTCTCTGAACCTGTGTTTCCCATTATCCTGACAGAGACTTTGGATTTAATTAAGAAATGATCCTCCTCAAAATGAGCACCCCCATGCAAATATAATATGGAAATAGGTCTTGATCTATGACACTCGTAAAACTCAGCTGTGTGTCAGCTATGGGAGGGGGTAAGAGGAGGGGGAAAGAACATAAATCCTATAACCATGGGAAAATGTTCTAAATTAATTAAATAAAAAAATTTTTAAAAATGATCCTCATTAAAGAATTGTGTTTGGTTTTGAATGGAAGCCTGAGTTCTGTGATTAAGTGTAGAGATATCCTAGGGAGGTGCTTCCTCTTTCCAATGCAAGTGAACATTCTCTGAAACTTATGGTCTTGGAGTTGCCAGTAGACACTGAGAGCTTAGTGATCCTCTTATTAGTAAATCACAGGGTATTTTTTACTTGCTATTGTTACTCAGGTCTCTGCTTAATTCTGAAATGAATACAGAACTAAGGAAATACAACCCCAACAAATCTAAATCCTATCCTATCACTAACTTTAGCCTTGGAACTGCTTAAGCACTCACAGATTGCATCTACCTTTAATTGACAAAGCAAGATGAAAGATTTTTATTATGCCTATTCTTATGGGGAAAAACAGGGGAGTTAACTTAAATATTATATGTGGGTTCAGAAGGGTGAGTAGGAGACAGGAATGGACAATAGGTGGGACCAAACAAGTTAGGGAAACTGGGTTTAGCTGTTAAGGGAAATGACTGTAGACAGGAGTGACAGGCCCTGTCACCCTGCCCCACAAGGGGTCTGTGAAAACCAGCAAGCAAATGACAAGAGGGCTTGTAAACAAATTTAATTAAGGGAACTATGGTCTAAACTCTAAAGGATGGGAATAGGGGTTTTTATACTTCCAGACTATAGGCAAACTGCAGGGTCAGGGGAGGGACTTATCTACACTGAACTGAGAACTAAAGCAAGACAGGGCCCAAAGAATAGCAGGACTGAAGTGCATCCTGACACACTCCAGTGATGTTGCAGCTCTTCCAGGACCACTATCTGCACTCCTTTAGGTGGGTAGATTTGGGAGCTAACCCAGCCCAAGTTAACCTGCAACTCAGGTTGGGATTAATCGTCTCTACCAAAAATCTCCCACAGTAGACGACGATTAATCCCAACCTGAGTTGCTAATTGTCTAAATCTCTTATTTTGAAACCAGACCTAAATGGGAGAAGAAGAAATGTAATGATAATCATTATCCTGACCTCAGTGTTATTTTTACTTTATCATAAAAAAAGGGGAAAGTTTTTGTTTTTTTAAACTGGCCTGGCTCTAAACTTGACAGGACAGGTTGGTAAAAAAAAATTCCTCTTTTCAGCAGATTTCCTCATCTGATTAAAAGAAAGTCATAAACTTAAAAAAAAGTAAAGAAAAATCCCTCAACACACCATTTCTCAGGTTCCACACCCCCATCCCACCCTCCTTGACCCTACTAATTTCTACCTTCCCTCAAAGTTTCCTCATTTTCCAGACTTTTCTCAGTCTCTGGAAAGAAATCTTTTCTAACTCCTTCCTGCCAAGTTCTTCAGATAAAAACTCTAAGAAGTTAATGTTACAAAACCTCCATTTATATTCATTAGGCAAGATTTAAAATGCCTCTTATGAAATATAAAGAGAATAGAGAACATATCACAATGAGTTCAAGCGGATAGGAAATCTGAATAGTTCAATGTTTTCCAAAGTACCACATGGAAACAGAAGATATCTAAATCAAGTACAGTTCAGAGTTATGATACTAAAAAGAGATCCTGTCATTGCATAAAACTGAACAGTTTTTGCGTAAACAGATGGCTTCAATTAGGATAAAGGCAGCTGCAGATTAGGAAAAAATATTCACATTAAATATGGAATCTGATCAGCCTGATATTCAAGATAACCAAAAACAATGACATGATTTCCTTTAAATCTGAAAGATCTGTGATTCTACTATGAATCAGAATCTTAGGAAGTGAAGCAGCCATAAAAAGATATTTTGTATAAATCTTTCAGAATGGGCTGAAGTGAAATCTGTCATATAGCATACTGCCTTAGATTGAGAACTCAGTGTAGAGGTACTCAAGGAGATTTTCCACTAGCACATCCTGAGGGAAATCAAGGGCCACCAACATAATGGCAAAGATGAAAGAAAATTGAATATTACCACATCAGAAAAAACTCTGGGCAGATAGACACAAGAATACATTGGACTCCATTTTAAATGGTCCAATTAATTTAGAAAATGGTCCTTGATAGGAATTAGAGAAGAAAAAGAAATTGAAGGGATCAACATATTCAATGAGGAAACTAAACTGTTACTCTTTGCAGATAACATGATGGCATACCTAGAGAATTCCAAGAAAATCAACTAAAAAGCTAGTAGAAACAATCAAGAACTTTAGCAAAATTGCAGGGTACAAAATAAACTCACATAAATCATCAGCATTCCTATATGTTTCCAACAAAACCCAGCAGCAAGATTTAGAAAGAGAAACTCCACTTAAAATCACTCTAGACAAGATAAAATACCTGGGAATCTACTTACCAAGACAAATTCAGGAATTATATGCACATAACTACAAAACACTCTTCATACAAATAAAACTAGATCTAAACAATTGAAAAACATCAATTGCTCATGGGTAAGGATGAGCTAATATAATAAAAATGACAATCCTACCTATATCAATTTACTTATTTAATGCTATGCCTATCAAACTACCAAAACACTTTTTTATGGAATTAGAAAAAATTATTACAAAGTTCATCTGTAAGAACAAAAGATAAAAAATATCAAGGGAAATAATGAAAAAAAAGTGAAGGATGGAGGCTTAGCTTTACCAGATTTCAAACTATACTATCAAGCAGTGAGCATCAAAACTATATGGTACTGGCTTAGAGATAGATGGGTCAATCAATGGAATAGACTTAGGGTAAATGATAGTAGCAAGATAACCTTTGATAAACCCAAAGATCACAGCTTTTGAGACAAGAACCCATTATTTGACAAAAACTACTGGGAAAATTGGAAAACAGTATGGGAGAAATTAGGCTTAGATCAACATTTTAAACCTAATAGCAAGATTAACTCAGAGTGGCAAATGACCTAAATATAAAGAGGGGAATCATAAACGAATTAGGTGAACATAGAATAGTGTATCTGTCAGATCTATGGGAAAGGAAGGAATTTAAGATCAAGCAGGAGATAGAACACTACGAAATAATAATTATGGTTATATTAAATTAAAAAGTTTCTGTACAAACAAAACCAATGCAACCAAAATTAGAAGGGAAGCAATAAAATAGGAAAAAATTTTATAACAAAAATCTGACAAAAGTCTCATTTTTCAAATTTATAAGGAGCTAAGTCAATTGTACCAAAAAAAATCAAGCCATTCTCCAATTGACAGATGGTTAAGGGACACTAATAGGCAGTTTTCAGATAAAGAAATCAAAACTATCAATGAACACATGAAAAAGTGTTCTAAATCTCTCATAATTAGAGAAATGCAAATCAAAAGTATGCTGATGTACCTCTTCATACCTAGCAGATTGGCCAATATGACTGTAAAAATAATAAATGTTGGAGGAGTTGTGGCAAAATCAGGACACTAATGCATTGCTGGTAGAGTTGAGAATTAATCCAACCATTCTGGAAGGCAATATTGTAGATTTAAAAATTAATATTCAATATTTATAAAGACTTATTAATACTTAACTAGAGAGCTAGAGAACACAGGGAGTGCCCCCCACTCATATGGAAGAGGAGAGTGAGAGCAGAAACTATATACAGACAAAGTAGTAATGTACATATATGAAAGGCAAAAGGAATTGTGGTTAATACAGAAAGGAAGTTTGGGTAATGTAGTTTTAGGGATTCAAGATATTTCTAACTATTACAATATGGAAATATGCACAAAGGGTTTTAAGAGAATGTGTACTTTTTGATCCAGTAATACTGCTGCTGGGTTTGTACCCCAAAGAGATAATAGGGAAAAAGACTTGTACAAAAATATTCATAGCCATACTCTTTGTGGTAGCAAAAAATTAGAAAATGAGGAGATGTCCCTTGATTTGGGCATGGCTGAACAAATTGTGGTATCTGATGGTGACGGAATATTATTGTGCTGTAAGGACTGATGATCTGGAGTCTTTCTATATAAACTGGGAGAACCTCAATGAACTGATGCAGAGTGAAATGAGCAGAACCAGAACATTGTACACAGAAAGTAAAACACTGTGGAAAAATCCAATGTAATGGACTTTGGAGATTTAATGGAAATTAAATGGAAAATGGAAAAAGATTTGGAGATTTAATTTACAGAAACTGGAGCATTTAGTTCCTTTACTGGATCACATTTGGAATAAATGGCTTTGAGCCTTCAACCATCCTCTTTTTAGTTGTTGATACAAATGCACCTTGTCTTTAATCCTCCCTCCCTTGGTTTCCCTAACGTGGTTTTCTGTCTATCTTTGCCTATTCTACATTTTCGTTTTCTTTCTTCAGTATGAATATTCCAGAAAGTCTGTCTTCAGTTCTCTACAGTGTCCCTTTCATCTGTTCCCCCTTTTCTATTCTCACTTCTCGGTTAATTCAGTTTTTAATTACTTCTGGTTTTCCTATTATAAAAGCCTCCCAAATAGATACACTGCCTTCACTTTTAATGAGTATACCTTGCATGATATTGGCAAAGAATTCAGTTATGCCTTCCTTCTTTCTACCTTCCTAAATATGATGCTTCTCCCCTCCTTTGCCTTTTGATTGTTCTTCATTACCTATGGAGGAAAGAAGGACTAGTGCATCTGAAGTCAAAGGATCTTTGAATGTGGTGGCAAGTCAATGAACTACTCTGACCTCAGTTTCTTAGTCTATAAAAAGAAATGGGAATAGCTGATCTCTGAAGTTCTTTCCATGTCTATCTATGATGATCTTCTCTCCAAGCTCTCTTTAAGCTGCTACTTAAAGCCCTAAGCAATTTAGAACCAACCTATCTTTCAAACTTCCTACTACATTCTCCAGCCACTCTCATTGTCCCACCTGTGCCTTGGCGCTAGTCCTGGAATTCCCTTTTCCACCTCTGGGCCAGGTGCAATCCTCCCTCCTCTTTTACCTCCTTCCATGATGATTACCTTCTCCACCATCCCACTCCTGGATGGTAAAGATCCTCCCTTCCTCAACTCAGCCCTCACTCCCTTCTATAATAATGATGGCATATTATATTAATTCTGTCATAGGCTCCCTCATTTCTAAATGCTGGGGTTGGCCTGGATGACCCTGAAGGTCTCTTCAAGCTCGAGATCCATGATCTCATTTCAGACTGTGGTTGTTTTCATGGGTTAGTCCTCCTACCTACTTGCATTTATACAAGCTTTCCCCCACTAGGTAGCAGATGGATTCCTGTTATCCAGTATTGCCATACTCTCACACTGGTTAATATTCTCTACCTCTTAATATCACTTTGTACTTATTTTTCACTGTCTTTGAAGCATGGCCCAATGGGAACAATCATGATTCTGGAGCCAGAAGGGCTCAGGTGGAGTCCAGCTTAAACCACTTCTTACCTGACTGGAGTGGCCCCTCCAGGACTCAGCTCCTTTTGCTTTTTTCTCTTCTATACCTCCTCAAAAGATGGTTGTGGGGTTGGCCTGAATGGGCAGGTTCTTCAGATTCTCTAGGACCTCCATCTCAGCTTAAAGTCCCTGGTCTGATTCTCCAGCACCTTCCTGAGGTTATTGACTTCTTCCTCTTCTATTTCCTTTTAGACCCTCTCCTATTTCCCCTTCTAGAAGTTTCTCAGTCTGGTAGTTCCTGGTGGGTCCATGGTATAATCTGAATCTTCAGTCTGTTTTGGAGGTTATTTTAGCTAGACAACAGATACACTTGATATAGAAACAAAAAATTAGGAGTTCCAGATAAAGCTCATTCTGCACTTTCTCGTTGTGGGCATTAACTTTCTTATCTTTATAAATATACTTGTCCTGTCTTCCGTCTTATGATGAAGAGGTAAGTTCATTCTTATCACGTATTGCTGATCTTAGGACAGTTTGCATCTTGAGATTTTTGATAGACCAAAATCTGGTGGAGAGTATTTATTTAAGACTTTTCTCTTCAATATCTTGATGATACTTTACCCCTTCTCACCATCCTACCAAGCTCTCCCAGTCTTGTCTCTCCCCTGCTGGTGCAATAGTATGGCCAGTAAAAATGCAACAAAAATAAAATGAAGCAAGTTTTCTGGACAAGATAACAGTTTGTTGATAGCGATGTGTATAAGTGTTTTAAAAAAATGGTTGGATTATCTCATCTCACATCAGCAAATGGGATTGGGACTGAACTGGACATATTTATAGAGACCACAAAGTCGGGGTTATGGAGAGGTGGGCTATTAGAAAAGCCTCCCAGGGAAAGTGGGCTAGCCTTCAGGTGTCCCTAATCAAGCCCCTGTCTGACATTTAAGGAATGTTGATTGTTCTATAAGACCCAGCTGCCTCTAGTAATCTTGATTAGAAAAATAGAACCACCCTAATCAGGATCTTCCCATTAGCCTTCCACTGAGACCAAATCACCTCACTTTAATGAGGAAAGACAAAGACAGGAAAAGGGTTCCCTGGAGAAGGATCCACCCCAAACTGGTTCTTCTCTTTAAAGAAAAAGAGAAGCCAGGGTCCCTCTTTAAACTGAGTAGCTAGCTCATGCCTCAGAAGCTAGGAGTAATCACATTTTTCAGCCATGCCTTTATTTTAGAGTGGGGCAGACTACCTTTTGAGCTAGGCTGAGAAATGGGGTTTGACAAAATAGAGGATAGGATGGATTAAAGTATAATATTGATTCTTAAATGATTCTGCATAAGATTAATTTTTTCTCTGGAAAGAACTCGGTCGCCTAGAGTTAGGAAGACCTGATCCAATTCAGCCTTAGTCATTTACTAGCTGTGTGACTCTGGGCAATCAATTAACCTCTGTTTGTCTCAGTTTCCTCAATTGTAGAATGTAGATCATAAATAGTAACTTCCCCACAGAGTTACTATGAGGATCAAATGGGGTGGTAGAAATTACCTAGCACATGACTGATGCGATATAACTGTGTTATCCCTTTCCCAACTGTGATTTTTCTACCACCCCACCCTGAAGAGAATGGAAACATCTTGGGGTCAAGAAATTTCTTTTCCACATTTATCTCAACACACAATTAGGAAGTAACTGTTTCATGAATGTCTACTAAGTGCAAGGACACTTTTTTTGTGCTAAGAAAAAAACTCAACTTCTTGCCTGTCAGGTGATACTTGAGGCCGGGATAGGAGGAAAGATAAAGCAGAAGATACAACTTCTACACATGTATATACAAATTATATATGAAAAAATTACAAGATGGGGAGTTTGTTGTTGTCATTGTATCCTTCAACCTAGCAGAGTTACATAGTAGTCCACAAGTATTTGTTTTCTCTGTGCCAGGTACTGTGCAAAAAGCTGACTATCCCAAGAAAGGCTTTCCCTTCCCTTCTGTTTATTTTTTATTTTCAGCTTTCCTTCCTGAACTGAGACTTTTTCCCAGCTCCTACACAAGTGGTGGTTCCATATTTGGTCCTGATGTATATTGCTTGGGGTCTGGCCACAGTGTCTCTCATCTGCTGGTAGTTACTATGCACAAACAACTCCCAAGTTTCAGTCTTGTTTGCCTCCTGCAAACAGAAAGCCCTCAGCTAGCTATTCATCATTTTCAAGAATGTCTCCTGTAGAGGGTTGCTGCAGTCAGATTGCTGGAAATCATCAGAGGCCTCAGGGCATGTGCTGCCACCACTGCCTTTAGGAGTTTTAGCTGCTTTGATTATCAAATCTTATCTTCAGTGGCCCAGAGTTCTTAGGCAATCTGGGACTTCCTTAATAGAGAAAGAACTATAGTTTTCATTGGTTGGATCACTTTGGAATTTCCTCACTGAAGTCCTGAGATGGCCAGAGCTAGAAGCAAACAAAGGTTAAGTGATTTACCCAGGGTTGTGCTGCTAGGACATGTGTGAGTCCATATTTGAATTCAAGTCTTCCTGACTCCAAGCTAACTACTTTGCCCCCTATTTGCTCCAGTTAAGATTTCTAATGATACTTCTAGTCCCCTTAGTTGGGGAGATAAGACATAGTTGGAATGTAGTGTATTCTTTTCAGATCAACAAGGTATAACAGACTCACTCCTAGTCCTAGTTTGATTGGACTCTTTCAATGACCACTGAGGATTATAGGATTCAGGGAAGTCTCATATTGATGCATGTCCTTAATTATTCCTTCCATTGCTCTATCTAATCAAATCATTTGGTAACTGTCCAATGATTATGAGTGTCTTTTTTTTTTTTTTTAAAACCCTTACCTTCCGTCTTGGAATCAATACTGAGTATTGGCTCCAAGGCAGAAGGGTGGTAAGGGTAGGCAATGGGGGTCAAGTGACTTGCCCAGGGTCACACAGCTGAGAAGTGTCTGAGGTCACATTTGAACCTAGGACCTCCCATCTCTAGGCCTGGCTCTCAATTCACTGAGCTAACCAGCTGCTCAGTGGGAGTGTCTTATTTCAATCTAAGCTAGCACCTTCTAGGGGACAGCCTGAGGTAGGCTCTGCCCACCAGAAGTGGATAGCTACCACCTTTGAGATCATCTGAGCCAGTGGAATACTTAAATGTCTTTGTTATAGAGATGAGCCAAACCAAACCATTTCCACTCCCACATGTGAAAATATGCAAGGTTGGGTAGATTCTGTGCTGGTGGGAAGAATTTTTTCTTGACTTTTTCTGTTCAGAAAACACTTGTAAGGATAAAAACTGTTTTGATATAGTCACTGAAAAAAAACTTCTTATTTAATCCTTGGAAAACACTTTGTATTTTATTTCCAGTAGAGCTTTAATAATTCCAAAGGAATTTGAAAAGTTTCCTTTTTCCAATTCCAATTTTTGTCACTTCAGTCTGTGTGAAAATTATTTCTATTTCTCTATTTCCATCTACTGAGTAGTACCTAGGAAGTTAGAGAGCATAGAACTGTAACCTTTCACCCAGATCAAAGAAAGGTCCATCCCAATACCAGCAGTGGAGGCAGAGTGGGATGGACAGTTGCAAAGCGGCAGAGGTAGAAGTGCTATTAATTTAGCCTCAGTCAGCTAGATTCCAATGAAAAGTACTCCTTTACATTCTTGCTATTTATGTGCAGATTAATAACTAGCAGTTTTGGAGACTGAGGTAAAGGACCAGGATTGTTGAAGTTGCTTCACAAGTAGCAGCCCTCATACACTCAAATCAACTTTGTATTTCATGGTAGAATCTCTCTGCTTTTTGTTTGAAAAGAGGAGAAAAGTAGAGCCTTTCATTTCTTAGTACTCCCAAATAGTCACAGAAGAGATGTAGGACTTGGAAGTTGCATGTTTGCCTCTCCATGTAAAATTACATTTCCTTTTTGAGGATGTCCCCCCATCCCCATCTTATGTTGCCTTTTTTGAATCTAAACCAGTGATGGGCAAACTTTTTAAAGAGGAGGCCAAAGGAAAGGAAATGCTCATCTGTCAGTCTGTTTCTAAGGCAACTCTTTGGAAGTTTCATTGTATCGTATCCTACTCATTGTATTCATCAGATTAGGAAAAATGTGGAGTGAGCTGGATAGAACATTTCAGCCCCCCTGCCTCCCCCACCCCCAGTCTGGCCCTCCGTCAGCAGTTTGTCCATCACTGGTCTAAACTGATCTTTTTGTAAGGTATTAAATTTTATGGTTGGACTAAATACATGAGGATTCTAAGGTAGTCCTGTGGTCATCGTTGTAAAAATATTATAGCTCAAGTCAAGTGGACTTTCAGTAGTTTTATTTACAAAGAGGTGGAAAGAATTACTCTAAATGTTGCTCCAGTCTCCAGCTCAACCCAAACAGGGCTCGTTAACCCCTCAGCTGGAGGACTTGGTGAATTAAGAAGGGGAGACCTCTCTGCAACTAATCTTTCCAGAAGCCAGGAAAGGAAGGTCAGCTTTTCAGTCCAAGCTGAAGCTCCAAAGGGAGCAGTTCTACCAGAAGCAGTCCAAAAGCCAGAGTCCCAGGTCAAAGTCATAGCTCCAAGGCACAGTCCTAGCCCAAGATCCTTCAACTGGAAAATTCAGGAGCAAGATCTCTTGAAAAGAAGCTCATCACCTTTTATAGTCTTTTTTTACTTCATTTCCTGTCCCTTCTTCCATTTTACAGGGATCAGTTGCAGTCTTTAAATATGCTTAGCACCGCCCAGAGGGTGGTCAGTCATTTCTGGGTTGTTACAAGTGACTTGCAAGACCTCCCCTACTTAGTGTTAAGTAAGGGTGTTTTAAGTTTTTGTTAATTAATTTTAAAATGGGCAAGGGGAAAGTCAATCCCATTTTCACATTTTCTAACCCTTGACTATAGGAGTCCATTTAATATCAAAACATTTCTTGAACCTCACATGATAGTAATTATATTGCATATAAGTTTGAGAAAACGCAAAAAGGAAATGCTTGGGGTATACATGTGATATGGGGGAGTACAGCTTCCTCCAGACATTCCCTAAACCTCAAAGTGTCCCAGATCAAGGAGTATATAAAGAATTCATTTTCCCTTGCATTCCTAAAGTGCTGAGGGAAGGTGACTTTGAACTGAGAGGAATATCCCCTCTGGCCTCTCCCCCTTATTCTTGATGAACACAAATAGGCACCTCCTAGCTTGCTTTTGATAAACATCTGTTTTGAGCTCACATATCTAGCCATTCCCTAAATTGTACAAGTTTAGCCCCTTTTGACTTTGAGGCATAGGACATAGACACATGACCCATCTCAGGTCCCAGAGTCCACAAAACATCACTCTATCACCCCACCATCATCCCATCTTTAGCCATGTAGGTCATGTTGTCAGGAGGGTATAAGTATCCTTAATTTCATCTCCTCTGGGAGGCAGTGTTCCACCTGCTCCTGCCTCCCCTGGTCACTCAGTTCCATTATTCAACTTGAATTAAACCTAATACATTTTTCTATTTGTAAGCTATTTACCAGAGCCTTGTCATTCCTGAAGAAGGTATCTTTATGGGCCCAGGTTTTCCTAATCAGCTCTCCCACTAAACATAGAGTAAAGGACCCCAAGAAGTTATTCTATGGCTCCTCAAAGGTACTCAGACCACAGTCTAGGAACAATAAAGTACTTTCTTCTCATTTGGCACTGACATAAAGTCATAGCTGGATGCAATCTTAGGGGTCTTCTAGTCTAACTAGATGATTCCCCGATTCCCCCATTTTCCAGATGGGGAAATTCAAGTTCAGAGAAAGTTCAGATATGGCTAAGGACATAAAGAAAATGAATTGCTAAGTCAGGACTGTGTTCCTATGTCTTGACCCTAGGGTTCTTTTTGCTTTAGCTATAGCTTCCCCTGACTATTTTTAATAGCTAATTCATATATTCTAATTTATAGAGCTAGCTTAAGGTTTGCAAAGGGTCTTGCAGGCATTACCCTTTGACCCTCATAACAACCCAGGGAGGGAGGTATTATTATTATTATTATTATTATTATTATTATTATTATTATTATTCCTACTTTACAGATGAGGAAACGGAGGCAGAAAGTCATTAAGTAACTTGCCAAGGGTCAAACCGCTATTTGAGCTGGATGGAATCTTTGGAGATCCCTAGTATAACTAGATAATCCCCCTGCCCTTTACATATATGGAAACTGAAATCCAGAGAAATAAAGTGATTTGACAAAGGGCACAGAGAAAAAGAACAGCAAAGTCAGGGCTATAGTCTAACCTCTTGACCCACTGGGGTCTTTATGCTATTGTTGTAGCTTCCCAAGACTACTTTTAATAGCTAATTAATATATCATTCTTTATATGGTTCTAGCTTAAGGTTTGCAAAATGCCTTACAAACATTACCTTATTTGATCTTTACAACTCTAGGAGGTAGGTAGGTATTATATTATTCCTACTTTACAGATGAGGAAACTGAGGCATAAAGTAATTTAGTAATTTGCCCAAGGTTAAATAGCCAGTGACTATTTAAAGCATGGTTTGAACTCGGGTCTTCCAGAGTCTAGATTCACTTTTTTTTTTTTTAACCCTTACCTTCCGTCTTGGAGTCAATACTGAGTATTGGCTCCAAGGCAGAAGAGTGGTAAGGGTAGGCAATGGGGGTCAAGTGACTTGCCCAAGGACACACAGTTGGGAAGTGTCTGAGGCCAGATTTGAGCCTAGGACCTCCCGTCTCTAGGACTGGCTCTCAATCCCCCGAGCTACCAGCTGCCCCCTCTAGATTCACTTTTATCTTTTTTCCTCTATCTTATTTTAATTTTATTCTCAGTTACATCTAATTTTTTTTATTATTATCATTATTTTTCAATTTTGGGTTCTAAATTCTCTCCCTTTCACCCTCTCCTCAGCCTTCCTTAAGAAAGCAAGATCATATATTTGAAATCAGGCAAAGTATATTTCCACATTAGCCATCCCTGGAAAAGAAAACACATATCAAAATCAAAAACCAAAAAAATTAAAGTTAAATAATGTATGCTTTGATCTGCATTCAGATGCCATCATTTTTTTCTCTGTATGTTGATTTTTCATCATAAGTCCTTCCAAATTGTCTTGGATCATTGTAGTGTATTGATTAGAACATCTAAGTCAGTTATTGTACCATTTTGCTGTTACCCTGTTCAATGTTCTCATGGATATGCTCATTTCATTTAATTCCTATAAGTTCCTAAAAGTGTTCCCAGGCTTTTCTGAAACCATTTTGCTCATAGGTTCTTCTTGTTCTTCCCTCTTTGAATCAATGCTATGTATTGTTTCTATGGTAGAAATGCAGTAAGGGCTAGGCAATGGGGGTTAAGTGACTTGTCCATGGCACACAGCTATGAAGTATGTGAAGAGAGATTTAAACCTAAGACTTCCCATTTCCAGGCCTTGCTCTCTATCCATTGAGCCACCTAGCTGCTCCCTTGCTTATAGTTTCTTATAGCAAAAATATATTCATCTTTTTTTAAACAGTTCAATAGTATTCTATTGCATTTATATATCATAGCTTGTTCAGCCATTTTCCAATTAATGGGCATCCCTTCAGTTTCCAATTCTTTACTCTCTCAAAAAGAGGTATAAATATTTTTGCTTGTCCTTAGTTATAGGTTTTTATTTTTGTTTTGCTTACAATCAATCCCTTCTTTAACTTACCTTCCCTGATTCTCCATCCCATCTTCTCTTCTTTTTTCCCTATTTCCCTATTGAGTGAAATGTATTCCTATATCATAACAGTTAAAATTAAGGTAGATTGAGGCACAAAGTTCTGAAAATGATCAATTAATAAATCACAATTTACCAATAAATAGACAACTTCCCCAGAATAATGTCACGCAGCGGGATAGAACATTTCAGGGGGTTGCATCTGGCCCTCAGGCTATAGTTTGCCCATCACTGCCCTATGATATAATTTGGACAATTTATCCTCATCTACCTGTCTGCCTGTCCTATCTAGCCTATCTATCTCTCCATCTATGCATTCATCTAACCTGCCTATCCTATCTATCAATAGTTTTACTATTATATGGAGTTCTAGAAATGTTTTGCCATGGAACGGAATGCCTCTAGTCAAAGGTTGGAAAAGGTTGGACTCAAGACTTCCTCTGTTTGTAAATCCGTGATCCCCTAACAAACATTTTAAGGAGGATCCTCAGGGACATAGTTCAAAGAGCCAGACTTCCTAAAATGCTCTGGAGGTTCTTGCACGCTCCTGATAGTGCGCATGCGTCCCCTTGCGGCGCTAACCAATCAAACGCGCCTCAGACTCTGAGTCTCGGGAAAAGCTGTCCCTTCCTTTTCTCCCGGACCCTTTGTTCCGAGATCTTGGGGAAGGTCGGGAGGAAACCGTCGAACGTACTTCCTGTTCCGGTGGTGTCCATGCGGGACTGAGGGTAGTGATCACTGGTGATACCAGTAACGGTCGCGGGCAGAGAGAAGGGGAGAAGAGACTGCAAGGTAGTGACGGGGCGAGGGAGAGCGGAGGCTGACAGATGGGCAGGCCTGGGGCTGGGGGCTGACCAGCAGGGGTCACGGCCTGAGGAGACCCGCCGCCCTTTGAGGGACGGGATGCTGGACGGATAACCACCCCCTCCCTTTCACCTCACCCCACTTCCCCCCATTTTCCAACTTGATGTCCCGCGCGGGAGTCACTCCTCCTTTCCCAGCCCGGGAAAGGGGGCAACGGACGGGTTCGGGTCTCCGGGTTCCAGAAAGGGGGGAAGGGGATTGTCTGCGAATCTCTCCATTGAGGTCTCCCAGGGGCTAGTCCCTCTCCCTTCCCTGAGCGATTTACAGAACCCAGCCTTATTTGACAGATGAGGAAACTGAGGCTCAGGGCGTCTCCTGACAGTGCCTGGTGTGGGCTAAATCTGCACGGCTCATCGTTGGGCAGGGCTTATGGAGCTCCTCCCCAATGCCCAGGAGCTCGTGTGAAGCCTAGAGTCGATTCTAGCTGGACCAGGATCCCTGGAAGAGAAGTTGCAAAGAGTTATAGACTTAGACTTGATGAGAAACAGTGGGTTCCCTCTCACTGGGAGTTTTTAAACATAGTATGGATGGCCACTTGTCAGATAGGTAATAAGAGAGATCTTTTAAAGTACATTTTTGTATTAAATTGCCTCTAAAGTCTCTTGCAATTCAGAAATTTGTGATTCAATAATTCTGCTAGTTTTCTTAACCTGTGTTGTTTCTTATTGAATAGGAAATAAAAAATCAGGCAGCATAAGTCCTTCATTAGGTGAATTTTGTCACTATCTTTCTTCTTAGGATTTGTGGCAACTTTACCCTAAGCCTCTTTTGCCACTTATGTAGTTCTTACTCCCAGGGTTTATTATGATATTGTTCTCTAAGGATTACTGTTCTGTTAGAGGGGGGAAGTCAGCTGTTTTGACTACTGATTCTAGTGTTCAGAAGGGATGAGTATCACACAGGCTTCTTAGCTTTTTGGAGGCAAGTACATTGGGATTGTTCTGAAGAATTCAGTAGTCTGTATGAACTTTGTATGGATCAATGAATAATTTTAGAGCATTTATGGTTCTGAATACATTTTTGTTTTAGGTGATTCCCAAGTGCATGAAATGCTTACCTTGTCTTCATTGTTTTTCTGTATTTAGGAATATTTGTGCCATATAACTCTAAATGAAAGAACAATTTTCCATTCTCAGTAGACCAAGGGGTTTCATGCAATTGTAGGACTCAGGAGTCCAAATGATGCCTAGCTCTTTATGTTTTAACTAGTTATTCAGCTTTTAAAGTGAGATGTAGAGACAGGAGAGGTCTTCATTCAGATTCTGTCTCTTACATTTATTAGCTTTGTGATCACTAGGAAGTCATTTAACTTTTCTTAACCTTCAGTTTCTTTATTTTTAAAATGAGAGGATTGGACTGGATGACTTTTTGTATAGATTTTATTGAAGAGTAAAGTTGGGAATGATTTTTTAGTAACTCTTTTCTGCCCCTATTAGATGATCAAACATAGTCTTTGCATACAGATATGTATTTTTTCACTGGTTTCTTAGTTTGTGAAATCAAGGATGATTGACAGATGATTAATTGTCATTTGATATAGGTGATAGCTGATTGTTAAAAATCATTATGGAGGACAAGGATCAGAAAAGACATAGAAAGAAAAACAGTGGGCCAAAAGCAGAGAAGAAAAAGAAACGTCACCTGAAAGATCTAGGCCTTGGAGATGAGGAAGATGCCCGGAAGAGGAACCCCAAGGCTTTTGCTGTTCAATCTGCTGTTCGGATGGCAAGGTCCTTCCACAGGTACTGGCAACCATTTTCTTTTTGAGTCTCATTGCTCCCTTGTTTTACATAGTGAATATCATGGAATAGGATAATTTAATTTTAGAATTGTAAAGACTTGGAATTAGTTATATTTTGAGTGAAATAACGTTCCCCCGTGTACTTGGATATTATTGTTTTAATTATTACATGGAAATTGGTCCCTGAATAATAATATCATAAGAGGTTTTCATTATGACCCAAAGTTTGAATTGTCCTTTGGTATTTAATGCTTTCTTTGTAAAACATTGCTTCTTGTGATTGCAGGCAAGGGTATTTTGCTTTTCTTTTCACCTGTGTGCATGCCTTTTGTTTTTTTATAAAACATTTATAATGAATTCATTAAAATAAATGTAAAGCATTTTTATTCTTGTCTACCTGATCTGTAACAAGTCAATTGCTTCTTTAGCAAAAGGAAATAAATAAGCAGGGCTTTTAGAAAAGACTTGTCTGCCCTAGTATAGAGCAGTCATCAGGTTTTGTTTTTATTTATGATTATATGTATGTGCATTTGAATTTCTTATTCTTATTTTTTTACATATAGAACTCAGGACTTGAAGACAAAAAAACATCACATTCCAGTGGTTGATCGGACTCCCCTGGAACCCCCACCTGTGGTGGTTGTAGTAATGGGTCCTCCAAAAGTTGGGAAGAGCACTTTAATTCAGTGCCTTATTCGGAATTTTACAAGACAAAAATTGACAGAAATTAGGGGTCCAGTAACAATTGTGTCAGGTAAGAATAGTACTACATGTGCCTCTTTCTTTGTAGTATTTTAATAGGGGATAAATAGAAATCAGACTTTAGGTATAAAATAATATATTTCACAAAAAAAAAAAACTTTGTTTTCAGGTTAATTTGGAAATAATACTATATAATCTATGAAACTATTGTTTTGCAATGAGGAGGATGATTTACAACTGTTTGGAATATGGGAAAATTGGATAAGAATAAAATAATAAGTAGAATTTGTGTCTTGAATCTGTGTTACCTTTTTGCCAACTAGTAATTTCTAGGAATCGTCATTTTGACACAAAATAAGTTACTTTGCTTAGAGTTTCACTTACAAAGGAGAGTTTTATTCAGTCACAGAATTTCAGACTTGGAAGGGAACTCTGAGGTTATCTATTCTAACACAACAAATGTTCTTCTAGTCTGGTTGAAGAACTCCATAGTGGGAGAACATACTGGTCTGGAGGCAACCCATTTTGGTTGCTTTGATTGGTGATTGCTTAGAAATCTTTTCTTTGCCTCTTTACAACTTGTATCCATTTTTCCTTTTTCTTCCTTCTGAATCCAAGTTGAACAAATCTCTAATCTTCCTTTCATATGACAGCTCTTCTTCTGACACTTTGAGTTAACTCAGACATCTCATAGCTCCTGTAGTCTAAAGAATTCTAGTTTCTTCAGTTGATTTATGTAGGAATTGGAGGCATTTTTCCTCTAAATACTTTGTAGTATTCCTCCCAATAAAGCGCTAGATTGAAAAATAGATGTCAGATGGGATCTGAATAGACTAAGGGACAATCTCACCACTGTTGGTTTTTAATGCTGCCTTTTCTCATACTTGAGCTTAAGTTGCATTAATTCTCTTTCCTACCATATCATTCCATTGTCTTACCAAGGTTAGTTGGGAATCTACTACTAAAATTCTCAGACAATCCTACTAAATGCCAGGGTCTGTGAAATGCTGGGAATATAAATGCAAAGAGTGAAACAACCCTTACACTGGAGGAACTTACATTTAGACAAAGAAGATAGGAAGTACATAAGAATATACAGAATAAATAGAAAATATAGATTCAAGGGTAGGAAGAACACTACCAGTTTTGGGGATAGGGGATCAAACCTGACTTCATGGAGAATGTGGTTCTTCATCTGTGTTTTGAGATGGAGTTCCTTATATGACAAACAGAAGGCCAGTTTAGTTAGATCATAGTTAGAATATGGTAATGAGAGTAATGTATAGTAATACTAGAAAGTTAGATAGCAATCAAATTGTGATGTGCTTTGTAAGCTATTCAGAGGACTTTGATTGTAGAGGCAATATGGGGTCATTAAAATTTATTGGGCATAAGCATGACATGTTCATATCTGTTGTTAAAGAAAATCACTGGCAGTTGTGGGAAGGATGGATGAGAATGTGGACATACTTGAAGGAAGGGGAGACCAATAGAAGGCTGTTGCAATAGTTAGGTGAAGGTCAATGAATTAAGAATGTGGTTCTTTGAGTAGAGAGAAGGAAATGTATGAGAGAGTTATAAAAAATAATAAGATTTGTCAAATAATTTTATATTTGTGATGAGGTAGAATGAGGATCTTTTTCAGAAAAATTGCTGTTTAAGTATGCCACCTAATCTTGCATTTTTGAAGTTGAATTTTTTGAGCCAAAGTTTAAGATTAGACATTTATCCTAATTAAATTTAATTTTATTCAGCCAAGTTTTCTAGCTTGCTTTGATGTTTTTATATGTTGAATTTGTTATCCAGTTTGTTAAATTTGTATTCCAACCTTGTGCCATCTGAAAATTTATAAATTATAGAAAAATATTAAGCATTACAAGGCCAAGCCAGATTGCTGGTACACCCCAGTGAAGAACTCATTACAAGTTGATATTTGTCATTAATGATTACTCTTGATTCTTGCCCTTCAACCAGTTAGAATACAGTTAGTTGTTCTATTGTCCCAAATTCTTCTATAGAGTTTTAAAAAATGAATATAGCCTTTGGTTTCCATTTCACTTTGTTCATGTGGATATCAATCATATATTTGCTTGCTGAAGATATTTCTAGTTTTTTGGCCTTCCTTTATATTGTTTTTTATCTGTGAAACTTTCTTAGGGAATGGTGATAGTTTCAGTTGATGATGTTTTTACTGCTACAATATCTCCTGGCATCTTTTTCTTCCTATTTATTCATATAACCACTATTCTTATCACTTTTTGCCTAGACTGTGGAAATAGACTTTCTAATTGATTTTGTACAAGTCTCGTTCTTTTCTAATCTTATCTTTCACCCAGTTAACAGAATGATTTTTAAAAAAATTTGTTTGTTTTTGCATACTTCTGTTGATCAGTTCTTTCTCTGGAGGTGGACATTCACAGTTTTTCTTCAAATAATATTGGCTGTTCTTAAGTTTGTAAGTTACTGTTTGGCTTTCAAAGCTCTTTATAACGTACTCAGTTTCTCTCCAACTTCAACTCTAAAGCTTTTTTGAACATTAAGAGTTGTATGTGACTCTCCCATCTTTGCAGTGGATGTTCTCAGTGCCTAGAATTCATTCCCACTTCTCCTTTCCCTCTTACTATTCCTTATTTCTTTCAGAGTTCTGCTCAATCTTCACCTTGATTTTGAGACCATTTCAGATCCTTTTGACTACCAGTATCTTTGATACAGTTTATTTTGTATCTTTTTCTGTTATGTGATACTTGTTTATATATTATTTCACCTGATAGACTTTTTTTTTAAAAACCCTTAACTTCTGTGTATTGACTTATATAGGTGGAAGAGTGGTAAGGGTAGGCAATGGGGGTCAAGTGACTTGCCCAGGGTCACACAGCTGGGAAGTGTCTGAGGCCAGGTTTGAACCTAGGACCTCCTATCTCTAGGCCTGGATCTCAATCCACTGAGCTACCCAGCTGCCCCCACCTGATAGACTTTTTTTATTTTTTTTTTAAATTTTTTTTTATTTTTTTTTAAACCCTTAACTTCTGTGTATTGACTTATAGGTGGAAGATTGGTAAGGGTAGGCAATGGGGGTCAAGTGACTTGCCCAGGGTCACACAGCTGGGAAGTGTCTGAGGCTGGATTTGAACCTAGGACCTCCCGTCTCTAGGCCCGGCTCCCAATCCACTGAGCTACCCAGCTGCCCCCACCTGATAGACTTTTGTAAACCAACTGCTATTTATAAATGTTTAAAATCTGTTATCATTCTTACCATGGTTAAACTATTTTATGTTAGAAAAAACTGTTACAGGTTATTGTATGTAAATGTTTTAGAAGTATATAATTATTTGTCATTTTCCTCCATATTATTTCATATTATGCCATTATATTTGAATATTTTTGTTACATATCATGTATTTTAAAATTTCAATGATGCATTTATTTTCACAGAATAGTTAAATCCCAATACATTTTTCCTCCACCCCTTCCTGTTGAACATTACCTTGTAATAAAGAAAAAGAATTAAGCTAGAACAACTGACATAGTGTCCTTGCCTATAAATGTTGGCTGCATTCTGAACCCATAGTTGCCCACCTCTTGACTGAGAAGAAGGAGCTGGGCCACTTGTCTTCAGAACTGAGATTGGCCATATTTAATGACTGCTTTTTAGTGATGATTTTATTTACATTATTATAGTAGTGGTATATGTTGCTTTCTTGGTGTTCATTACTTTTAAACCTATCAGTATTTATAAATCTTTCCGTATTTCTCTGAATTTGCCATATTCATTTTTTTCTCTCACAGTGCAGTACAATTTCATGGTATTTGGATACCACGTTCTGTCCAACCATTCCTCAGTTTTCCAAGTTTTTGCTGTTAAATACCCTTACTCCCCAAAAAATCACCCAGAAAATAGCACAATATTTTGGTAGACATTGTAGAAATAATTGAGTAAACCAACTTACTGGGTAAAAATATTTTAGGTATTTTTAAAATTCAAATTTTCTGTATCTTTATTCTTAGGTAAAAAACGACGACTTACCATTATTGAATGTGGATGTGACATTAACACAATGATTGATTTGGCAAAAGTGGCTGATTTGGTAAGTCATTAGTCTCTTGCAGAGACTCAAAAAGGCCTTCTCTCTCTACTTTCCTTGCCATTGAGGGAACTGCCATCTTTTCAGTCCTCTAGTTTCAAAATCTCCCAATCGTCTTTGACTCTTCACTCTTCTCATATATTCAATCAGTTACCAAATTTTGTCGTTTCTACCTCTGTATTTTATATCTGTCCTTTCACCTCTACTCACCTGATTGCCATCCTAGTTTAGACCTTCATTTCTTCTTAGCTCTATTGTGGAAATAACTTTTTCATTGGAATCCCTACCAAGAGTCTCCCTTTTCCAGTTTTTCTCCCACACAACTGACAAATAGATTTTCTTTTTCACATCTAATCCTTCATTCCCTATCTCTATACCTTTGCGGTACCTGAAATACACTTGTCTCCTAACCACTGCCTCTTAGAATTCCTAGTTTCTTTTAAAGATCAACTCAAGTGCTGTCTTCTACATGAAGGTTTTCCTAGCTCCCCCATCCCTAATCTGGGGCTCCCTCAATCCCCAGATAAAGCAGATATGTTTATTTTTGAATGTGTATATTCCTCAGTAAAATGAAAGTTTTTTGAAAAGGCCTAGACTATTTCATATTTGGCAGCTAGGTGGTATAATAAATAGAGTTTTGGACTTGGCCTCAGGAACACCCAAGTTTGAATGCTGCATCTCAACACTTACTAGCTCTGAGACTCTCTGTATCTTCATTTGTAAATTGGAGATAATAACACCTACCTCTGGAAAGTGCTTTGAAAACCTCAAAGCACTAGATAAGTGTTAATTGCCCTTTGTCTCTGATTACATATAAAAATATATATATTTAATATCTCCATAATAAATATATATTTATAGTTTTATATATACAGTATATATGTAGGTTACTTGGTAAATGCTTCTTGATTTAGACATTATACTATATACTATTATAGTATTCAGTTATAGCTTTTATTTGAAAGGTGAACATAAAAGGCATTTTAATAAGCTCTGTTGAGTCTTTAAAAGGTAGGAAAGTTTGATAATTATAGAACTCTGGTATCCTTTTTATAAGCAAAGAGTCCTTTAAAATCATGTCCAACATTTATGTCTATTGTAAAATTTGAGTTTATAGTTGAACGTGTAGTGTATTTTTGTAAAGAGGATCATCTATACAAAATTTCAGTGTATTTTTTATGCTTTTTCCAGTTACTTCTGGAGCAGGGCTAATAGAACAGTCCTTAAAACAGCTTGATGGGAAGTGATGGGAAATCCAAGATAATACTTTCTTTAACAAGATTTGTTTCCCTCATAAGTGAATTTGGAAAAAGACATTTGGTTTTACATAGGATTCTACATTCTCTTAGTATTTTTTCTCTTTCTTTTTTTTTTCTCTTTTTTTTTTTAAACCCTTAACTTCTGTGTATTGGCTCATAGGTGGAAGAGTGGTGAGGGTGGGCAGTGGGGGTCAAGTGACTTGCCCAGGGTCACACAGCTGCGAAGTGGCTGAGGCTGGGTTTGATCCTAGGACCTCCAGTCTCTAGGCCTGACTCTTAATCCCCTGAGCTACCCAGCTGCCCTGTCTCTTAGTATTTTTTATTGACATTCTAGTTTGAATAGATGGAAGACTTCTCAGAGACCTATAGGTTGTATTTTGAGATCTAAAAGTACTTTATAAATGAATTGTGTTTCTTAAAAGTAAGGGATCTTGAGAAGATTTGTTTTTATTCTGGGGTCAAATTAGACTGAATAAATCATGTGTTTTTTCTTATTTATTCAAAATCTTGATGTGGAAGATTGTGACTCTTGGTGGATTTTGAGGTCTTTTGAGAATAGTTTGGAGAATAGATTGGAATCGCACATCAGTGTGATTTTCTAAAGAGAAACCTGAATCAGATACTTAATTCCCTCATTCATTAATAAATTTAAAATTAATAGGCTTTTTCTTTTCTTTTTTTCTATTTCAGGTTCTCATGCTTATTGATGCCAGCTTTGGGTTTGAAATGGAAACATTTGAATTTCTAAATATCTGCCAAGTACATGGATTCCCTAAAATCATGGGTATCCTCACACACCTTGACACCTTCAAAAATAACAAGCAGCTAAAAAAGACCAAGAAGAGATTAAAACACAGATTTTGGACAGAAGTCTATCCAGTAGGTATTAAAGTTAAAATGTGGTATCAGTATTATATTTCTCTGTAATTAATTAATATAAACATCTCTATGGTATTGAAATAGTGTATGATATTGAAATATTAGGATTCATACCCTAGCCCAGTACCCTTCCTGCTAGATCATGCTACCTCTCATTTGGAACTAGACATTTTTGAAATTTAGGCAGTATAAGGGATAGCTAAGTGGCTCAATGGATGAAGAGCCAGGCCTACAGATGAGAGGTCCTGTATTCAAATTTGACCTCAGACATTTCCTAGCTCTGTGACCCTGGGCAAGTCACTTAACCCTCATTGCCTAGCCTTACTGCACTTCTGTCTAGGAATCAATGCTCAGTATTGATTTTTTTTGTTTTGTTTTGTTATTAAGAAAATTAGGAGTATAACTGACAACTCTGAGTCTTTACACAGCTAGATTAAACAAGTAACCAGAAGATCTTTTGTAATGAGGAAAATTTCCCTGATACAATCCTTCCTTACAGTGTAATTTCTTTATCACAGAATCAGAACCATATAGTTGAGAAAAAACCATCAAGAATCCCCTCTCTAACCAAATGAATGACCATTTTATTTTTTGCTTCAAGATCTTGGAGGGGGAACTCAACACTCCCTCTGGAGGCAGCCTATTCCACTGTGGATAATTCATTGTTGGAAGTTTTTTTCATATATCTAGCCTACATTTTCCTCTCTGCAACTTTATCCAATGCTCTGAGTTCAGGCTTTTAGGCCATATGGAACTGCAGCATGGCTCTTTGGAAGGGGCATTGCCTTTATCCTCCATCTCTCTAACTCTTCTAGACTTTTAAGACCCTTCTTTGTAAAATGAGACTGGACCAGGTGACTTCTGATAGCATTGTGCTAGCACATGGTAGGCCTTTAGTAAATGTTAATTTACTGACTATTTTGATTCTAAATCTTTTCTCTTGTTATCTTTTTGAGAGAAGACAGGCTCTAGAGTTGGAAGGGATCTTTGAAATCATTGATTCTCTCATATTTCAGATGAGAAGTTGGGGCCTAAAGAGTTAATTCCATATTTTCATTTTAGCAATTTGGATATGAGTGAAGTGCCATTTTTTTCTTTGGTTTTTCTGCCTGTAGGGTGCCAAACTGTTCTACCTCTCTGGGATGGTCCATGGTGAATATCAAAATCAGGAAATTCATAATCTGGGGCGTTTTATCACAGTTATGAAGTTTCGTCCTCTCACATGGCAAACCTCTCATCCTTATGTCCTAGCAGACAGGTAAAGTTAATTTTCATTTAGTTCTTTCTGTCAGAAAGCAGGACCATAACTAGCTTTGATCCATAAACCTTATATTGTAAAGGGATATTGACTAGAACCAGACCATAATAATAATTGATAATAGTATTTATTTGTAGAGCTCTTTATGGTTAACTAAGGACATTTACACCTAGCTCATTTGATATTTACAACAACCTTGTAAACTCAGTGCTATTATTACCCCCATTTTATAAAGGAGGAAAAAAATTAGATTTAGAGAGGTTCAGTGACTTACATGGCCGGGGTCACATAGCTAGGAAATGTCTGAGACTGGATTTGAACTCAGATCTTCCTGACCCCTGAGACCAGCCCTCTATGCATTGCCACCACCTAGATAACTAGATGTTTTATGCATATTGATCAGTGAGTGAGAAATGGAACTGTGGTATCATAACTAGCTGAAATTTATTTTCTCTATTATTTTTATAAGCATTTCCACCTGACTTCATGGTGGGTAGAGGCAGAGGTTAGTCCCTCAGTTGTGTTAGCATTTGATAAAAGGGATTGGTGAAAGAAGAATCTTAGATAGCAGTATAGAATTTGGAGTCAAATGAGATCTTTGAGCACATCTCGTCTCACCTCTTTCTTTTACACATAAGGAAATAGAGAACCATAATTGATTAGCTCAAAGACATACAGGTAGTAAATAGGAGAGCTAAGTTCTAGTGCCCTTCCTGAAACACCACTGGAGAAGGCACCCTAACTGTCTTTTGTTTCTGCCCAGGATGGAAGATTTGACTAATCCAGAAAATATTCGAATGAACATCAAGTGCGACCGAAAGGTGTCTATTTATGGTTATTTAAGAGGAGCACACCTGAAAAATAAAAGCCAAATTCATATGCCAGGTACTCTATCTTGTTCTCTTGTAATCTCTTACTTCGAAAGTGCTTCTGGGCAGAGTTAATTTCTTAGGAAAACTGCACAGTGATAATTACATACCCCAGAACATAATAGGTGCTTAAAAACATTAAATTGAATTAAAACAATGACACAACTTAAATTCAGTGAAGCCTTTTCTGCTCTACTTAATGACAGGGATCCTGAATGTAGAAAGGTTAGTTATGGAGTTTTTCCCTACAGTACTTGTGCTATTCCTCTTTATTTGCTTGATTTTTAAAAGTACTTACATTTTGTGTGTGTAATATGCTTTTTATGTAGATTGATTATCTTTTGTCTAAATCCCAATGGCTATTCTTTTGCTTTGTATCCTAGGTGTAGGAGATTTTAATGTGAGTGATGTTAGTTTTTTGCCAGACCCTTGTGCCCTTCCAGACCACCAAAAGAAACGAGGCTTAAATGAGAAGGAGAAGTTGGTTTATGCACCTCTGTCTGGAGTTGGTGGTGTGCTGTATGATAAGGATGCTGTTTATGTGGATCTTGGGGGCAGTCATGCTTTTCAGGATGAAGAGGTGAGGGAAAAGTTTTTACCTTCTTTCAGATGCCATTAAGAAAAAAAAAAAACAAACCAAAAAACCTTGCCTTCTGTCTTACAATCAATATTATATATTTGTTCCAAGCCAGAAGAGTGGAAAAGGTTAGGCAGAGGGTTAAATAACTTGCCCAAGGGTAATACAGCTAGGAAATGTCTGAGTCCAGATTTGAATCCAGGACTTTTCATCTCCAGCTCTGACTCTCAATTCACTGAACCACCAGCTGCTCCTATTTGAAAGAAAAAAAAAATTCAAGGAAATAAAGCTTTTTAAAGGAACCTCATATTTGTTTATTTTTGTCCATAAACCCAAAGTAGAAATGTGTTTTTGGCCATCGATCCTCCTTTTGTTAAACTTTACATAATAGTTTGGGGAGATAAAAGTTCTTTACCAAGCTCTTCTATTTTTTATCATAGCTGAGCATAGGGTTTAGGGGAAGAGGGAGTTAATTAGGTTATCATATTATTCATTAGATAAGAAGCCTTTCATGAATCTGGCATTTTCTCATGTTATTTAAAAATTCTTTTGAACTAACACATTTTTCTTTGTAATCATTTGCACCTTTTATAACAATAGTCTTTTCTTCATTTTATTGATAGGAGGAGTTGAGGCCAACTCATGAGCTGGTTCAGAGCCTTATTTCCACACATTCTACCATTGATGCTAAAATGGCTTCAAGTAAAGTGTCTCTTTTCTCAGATTCCAAACCCTTAGGGTTAGAGGAAGTAGAAAACCAAGGGTAAGATTTCTTTTTGTTTCTTTATGAGATTTATAAATAAATCTGATTAATTGAGCTGCGACATACATTCCATAAACTTTCTGAAGACCTAGTCCTCTGATTATCAGTTGTGTGGTGTAGCAATACTTCCTGTGTATGAATTTCAACATAGAGAATCAATATATGCTTGGATTCAAGAAGATCTTAGATTGAAGTCATATCTATGAGATATACTGACTGTGTGACTGCCTAAGTCATTGAACCTCTGAGTGGGTTAGGCAACTTTAGAAAGGAGTTCTGAAGGAGAGTCATAACTTGTTTCATTGTTATTAATATTTTTATAGGGTGTATTTTACTATTATTTAGTTTGTAATCATATGTCTTTTATTTTATGCATGTAAAAATATTATTCTGAAGAGTCTATAGGCATCACCAGACTCTCAAAGTGGTCTATAACATAGAAAATATTTAAAATCAATGCTCTGGTATTGATAAAGTTTCTCCATTTAAGATTTCTCTTTATGAATGAAATCACAGGTCTAGGCCCCATCCCTTATCCCTATCCTAAGGATTTTGACCATTATATTTCTTATGAGAATGAAGGATTAGAAGTTTATTATGTTTGTGCTAAGTACTAGCTAAGTACATGCTGATTGGACTTAAACTGTACATAAATCATTCTTGTTCAGAAAGTGCTGCATGTACTCAATAGTATGGTTTATGCAAATTCTTGGTAAGTGTTAATGGTGGCTGTATACTTGCTTGGGAATACAGGTTTCTCATGCCGAAAGAGGAGAGGCAAGTAGACCCTGAAAGTGGTCGAGTTCGTCGGAAAGCAATTTTTGGAGGTGAGGTAAATGAAGAGGAAGATAGTGATGGTGATGATGATGATGATGATGATGATGATGATGATGATGATGGTGAAGATGAAGAAATGCCTGAAGAGGAAACAGTGGGAAATGATTCTAGTGATGATGAAGCAAATGAGGAGGAATCTGATAATGAACTCCCAAGCAAAGAAGAGATCACAAGGAGAATCAAGCGACCCAAGCTAGAGGAGATGGAAGAAGATGTGCAGATGGATCTGCCTGCATTTGCTGATAGTGATGATGACCTTGAGAGGAGCTCAGGTGAGGAAGGGGAATCTCAAGAAGCTGATGAAAGCAGTCAAGAAGGGGAATCTTCTGAAGAAGCAGAGAGTGAGGAGGAAATCTCTGAGTCCAAAGCTCTTAGAGAATCTACTGCTAAAGTTAACCCAGGAAAATCCCGGAGTAATCTGAACCTAGAAAAGACTTTGGTGGTGAAAGCAGCCCTCACCACTACAGACTCTGGTCATTGCACAGCTGAAGAGGCATTTGGGTCAGATGTAGAATCTGAAGAAGAGTCTTCTCTTGATTCCCTGGAAGAAGGTTCAGAAACAGAACAAGGCTCCAAGAAAAGGCTTCGAAAGCACCCACAGCTGAAAAAAGAGGATGCTCACCAGTTTGAGTCTAAGGACATAAAAGATGAGAGTCTTGAGGTGGAAGATTTGTTGAAAGAGGAGGAGGAATATAATGAGGAAATTGACTTTTCCACAGAGACTGCAGGTATGTTTGAAAGATTTTTGCCACTGAGCTTCATTACCTCAACTAATAAAAGAGAGAAATGAGAATTGGCTTTTGATGGCCTTGTGAAGGATAAGAAGGTGATGCTCATATAAGCTTGGAGGTCTGTATGCTGAAAAGATATTGAAAATATCATTGTTTATGTTTCTAGGTGCTCTCAAGTGGAAGGAAGATCTTTCCAGAAAGGCTGCTGAGGCCTTTTTGAGGCAACAGCAGGCAACTCCAAACCTTCGAAAGCTTGTTTATGGGACAGGTATTTGAAAAAACCACTCAACATTTGATCTAAAGCTAGCAGTTTTATTTTGATAGCATGTTGGCTTCCCAAAGTGGATGAGAAAGTAGGCTGGAGTTTTGTTTTGGAAAGGGTAGTTGATACCCATATTCCTGGGTACCACCTCCTGGATAAATGAGTTGTGGGAAAAACACACCAAAGTATAGCAGGCTCTTGCTCCAAGAATATGAGATTCAAGACTCCATTCTTGTCCAGAGGTATGAAAGTTTTTATTTAATAAAGAAGTTTAGGGTAGAAAAATAGCTAGGCTGATGGGATAGCCTCTTGGGATGATGCAGTAGCTCTGGGAGCTAATGGAGTAGCCCAAGGGGTAGATCAGAAGTTGCATATTTATTGAATAGTTCATTCTGAGCTTTCTGCAATGTTGCAGGCAGAACACCTTGTGGAGGAGAAGCCTTTACTATCTCCCTGCAATGTCCTTTTCTCATTGGGGAATGTAGAGAGGATACAGTCCAGTATAAGACCAGTATAGGCGATTAATAATACATAACAGTATGATATTGACATAAATACAGAATGGAACATTGTAAGACTGTTTTAACTGATTAATAATACACAACAATTAAGTGCTTAGTAATACAGATTTTGCAGTTTATGCCTAACTAGTGCTAACTGGTGAAAAATAGAAGATTTCAGAACACGAGGGTCCCACTTTTATCACTGTCACCTCCATTAGTGACTTTATCTTTTTTAAAGTATTTCATATTTATCTGTTAAATGGGTTAAAATTATTTCCATCTCTTGTGTCCATAGCCTCCATTTCAGAATAGCCTGCTCTCCTGCCACATAGACATTTATAACAAACAAAAAAAAAAAAAAAAAGGAAAGGAGAGGGGGAAAACTGCTTTAAAAAAAAAAAGAATATTTTATAATTAACTAGGATTATTTTTAGTGACATGAGATACCATTTTCCAGATTGGTGTTGAATTATAGAGAAAATGAATGGACTGTATCATAGAGGTGTCAGTGCACAGGCAAAATAAGAACTCAGAACTTCTGGGTTTTTCACTTTGAGGCTTATCTCTGGTAAGTTCTTGCCCTTGAAGGTAGTGACTGGACTTGTGTTGCTTTTCATCCCGGTCTCCTCTGGTGTTTCATTTAGTGGCTGAGGATAATGATGATGAAGAAGGTGATGAGAATGAAGAGCTTGGAGGCTTGTTCCGTGTCAGCCGGCCAGACAAAGAGTCCAAGAGAAAGGCTGACTCCTTAGATTGTTCCAAGTTTCCTGTGGAAGCACCACAAGATTGGGACTTAGAGGAGGTAAGCAAGAGAGATGTGGAAGCATGCAGACCTTTGTGCTTCTTGTTCTTTAAGAGACCTGGTTCTTCCTAGAAATTGATGGTTTATTAATTTCCTTCATATCTGTAGAAGGTTTAGTGACTATTGAGTATAATACTGTTGCTGATTGAACCATTGTGTCTGTGGACAGGGGAGAAGTCTTGCTGAACCTTTGATTGGCAGGAGTGGATGGAGGAGGGGTGACTAGAATTCTCTTTAGGATGACTTTCTGATTTCTACCTTTTTTTGGAGGGGAGTCTTGAGACACACTTGAGTCTTGAGAATGTCAGTTATAGAAGGATCAGCCTCAAATTTCTTTTGGAAGGGTCATCCCAGATTGGCATTGGGGGAGATGAACTATTTGACCAAGGTAACCAAAACCATCTGCCAAGCTTTAAACAGTTGTGATCTGTATCAGTGGAGGCCATACCCATACAGAAGTATACATTTGACACTATATATTTTCACATTTTACAAATGCAGAGACTCATGAAACTTTGGAGCTCGAAGGGACTTGGTGGTCAGTTAATTTTTCTGTCTCATTTTATAGATAAGGAACCTGAGACCCAGAAATTTTAATTCTACCAAGAAAATTAAGAAATTAGAATTCTTAATTTTTATTGTAGGTAAAGTAGTTGGAAATACTAGTGAAAGCTATTACATTATAGTAGTTGGCTGTACCTGAGTTTGAATCCCCTTTTAAAACAGTATCAGAATAGTTATTTTCTCTGATTTGAAAAGGGTCTCCTAGTTAAATTTTCCCTCTCCCTCTCATTGTGAAGAATAAAGGCTTATGCTTTGGTTAGTGCTGTTGCTTTCCCTATAAGCTCTTCAGTTAGGTAAAATGTAATCATGGTTAGAACCTGGGCTTCATGATATTGGGTTCTTTTAGATCCCAGGAACCCAGATAGACCCAAAGACTAAGGCAAATGATAGAGGCTTGAACTGAGGAATGTGACCTGGGTTTGATTATTTTAGAAAATTAAGGAGAGGAATCTGAAGGTTGGCCTAGAACAGTGGTTCCCAAACTTTTTTGGCCTACTGCCCCCTTTCCAGAAAAAATATTACTTGGCGCCCCTGGAAATTAATTTTTAAAAAATTTTAATAGCAATTAATAGGAAAGATAAATGCACCTGTGGCCATCACCGCTCCCCGGGATCGCTGCAGCACTCACAAGGGGGCTGTGGCACCCACTTTGGGAATCACTGGCCTAGAACTTGGAGATGAATGATTCAATGGGACGGAGGATCAATGAGGCATAAATGCCAAACTGAGTCAGCAATTCCCTCTAGAAATGGATAGAACAGGAAAACAGAAGAGAGCTGAGCTGGTTATTATTGGAGTTACGTCCTAGTAGAGCTAGTTATAGGAATGTTAGGATTCGGAGATAAGAAATTCTATCCCTTTGGCATAGGGAAATTAAGTAGCAGCCCAGTTTCTGGGGAGTCTCAAAGGGATGGGGGTGAAATCACAGGTTAATTAAAGAAGAACTTAATTACTTGGGCTTGAGGGTGGGGCCTTAACCATAGAACAATGTGGAAAGCCATTTTCAGGGAATGTGGATTGATAATAAAGTCACAGTCAGTCTTGCTATTGTGGATTAAGCTGAACGTAAAGGTAATGGTTTAAGGGGCTACTCTGTTTAGATTAGGGGTTCTTAAACTGGAGTTCATGACAATTTTTTTATAACTATATTTCAGTAGAATTGGTTGCCTTAGTAATTCTGTATTTTTTATTTTATGGATTTTAAAACATAGAAGTTTTAAGTGGAAATTGGGGTGGAACCTAGGACACACTCAAAGATTAAAAGCCCTCAGTTTAGAAGAATGCTTAGGCAGGCTGTAGAAAATTTATTCACAGAAACTTTCTTTTGTTGAAATTAAATAAAAAGGCAAAATGTGAAAAAAAAAACTTTAAATTTATTCTCAAGCTCTTAATAATTGGGATTTGAAATACGGCAAGGGTACTTTTCTTTGTATTGTCTATTTAGCCATGTGATCTTGAGCAAATTGAGGGACTGGTAGTATTCTGATGCTAGCTTGAGTAAGTTGCTTAATATCTTTCTATCTTGCTTTTCTTTGTTCAAAGGGCTAGCCTGTTTGTCCTTGCTGGTTTGGTTTCTGTGCTCAAAGGGAAGCCTAGCACTTAGGACACATGAGAGTAGAGGTCAAATTGCTTGAAAAGTAAGAATTTGGTGCAAATGTAAACTATGTTGCTGTTTCATAGCCTGGAAAGTTATGTGAAGTGTTTGGAGCCTATAATCTAAAAACTGATCATTTTTTCTTGGGAGGTGATGAACAATATTCGAGATTGCTTTGTGACTGGAAAATGGGAAGCAGATAAAGATGCACAGAAACTTTTAGAAGATGATGGTAAGTAAGCAGCCAAATATTTAGAAAATGACTGGTGCTTTGACATTTAGAAAATCCTTGAAAAACTGCTTCTTCATATTTTAAATCATGGACAATCTGGAGTTACTTGTCTACTTTTCTAATGAGCTTTTATAGTTCTTTAATCAGTCGGTCTAGTGAGCATCTATTCTGTACCAGGAACGGGGCCAAGTCCTGGAGATGAAGAGGTCCCATAATATTTTAGTTTTTCCCAGTTTCATGTAAAAACAATTTTTCACATTTGTTTTTCTAACACTTTGAGTTCTAAATCCCCCTCCCCCATGTTAAGCAATTTGGTATAGTTTATACATGTGCTATTATGCAAAATATATTTCCATATTCATTCATCATGTTGTGAAAGAAGACACCTATTTACCACCTCCCCTCCCCCCAAACAACAACAACAATAACAACAAAGCCCATGGTCTCCTTCTCTTCTTGATTTGTCCAAAGAATAGATTTCTCGAGGTCTGGAGATTATAGAGAGGGAGGCATGTTTTTAGAAAATGTTTAGGTTAATAAAAAATTGCTACCATTTTTGTGAAAGAATAGTTAAGAGTGAACAATATTCATAAGAACCACACACTTGATTTATATTTCAAGTTAGGATAATTGTTACTGTATTAAGGTCTGTATGGTTGCCTCAGATATTTCAAAAAGTCAGATGAACTTGGATTAATCACTTTTGGAAAATACTCAGTGTTTTCTTATATGTCACCTATATAACTTAATTCCTATTGCATATAATAGGCAGATGGAACAATTGCTCTTTAGTGCAGAATGTAAGTTGTGGATTACTCTAATGCTGTAAATGATTAGAGAGCTGGTCTTCAGTCAAGGCAAACTGTTTTTAAGTATTGCCTATAACACATACTGGCTTGTGTGACCTTGAGCCAGTTGCTTAACATGCCAGTGCAACTCTTTAAGAATAGAAGGTGAAGAGAGCAATTTAGTAGGCATTGATTGAAGGATTTTCCTCACTGAGAGTTCTCTAGTCACAAAACCACAGGTCTTGTCCAAGAAACAGTGGTTGGCACCCTGCTACCTCCTTACCTTCTTGCAAGGAGTTTGCACACTACAACTTGAAGATTTTCAAAGTCCTTTCTGAATGTTATCTGCTTTGAGCCTCCCAACAACCTAGTGAAGTAGGTATCATGGTGACTGTAATCCTCACTTTCCAGATGATTAAATTGAGTCTTGTAGGAGTTCATTGACTTGTTTGGGGTTTCTTAGCACAACAGTATTACAAATTTAGAATAGGTAAGTTTATTAATTATTAATAGAAAGAGGAAGTTTAGATCTCGGATTTTCCTCACTTGAGATTAAGCACATTCTCATTGGTTTCTTCACTTTTCATTTTGCCTTAACACTGTGGTGTTAAGATAAAACCAAATGTTTAACTCAAAAACATTTATTAAGGCCTACTGCTAGGAGGGTATGGAGGATATAAAAACGAAGAGAGATAGTAGTTCTTGTTCTCAAGGAGCTTAAATTCTACTGGGGATGCAGCATGGAAAGAGGAAAGTAAATCAACCAAATAGGATTAGAGGAAGGATTGAGGTCGAAGGTTGAATTCTCCAAGTATGGAAGGGGCAAGGGTTTGAGAGAGACAGTCAGGTACTAAGCTCCTTAAGAAAGAAATGATTGCAAAAGGACTTATGATCCAAACACAATGCTTAAATACTGGAGAGAGACAAAATAAAAGCAAAGACAGAGGATAGTGAATGGAGGAGACCATTCTAAGGTGATCTCTGAAGAGAGATGAAGAAGGAGAACATTCTTAGTATGTCAAAGAGCCTTTCATCTTCTCTGTTGCTTAGCCACTTTCCTTCCTATCTTGAAGGAGCTGTCACCTTAGGTTCCCATTCTCCTGTTTAGGAGAAAGATGAATAGTTCTTTTTTTAAAATAACCCTTAGCTTTTCTTAGTAACTTAGATACTTAGAAACTTAGTAGTTTCAACACTAAGTATCAGTTCCAAGGTAGAAGAGTAGTAAGGACTAGGCAATGGGGTTAAGTGACTTGCTCAGGGTCATACAATTAGGAAGTATCTGAGGCTAGATGTGAACCCAGGACCTCTTGTCTCCAGACCTGGCTCTATCTATTGAGCCACTTAGCTGTCCCTTTTTTCATTCATTTATGATTACTCTTTGAGGAGGACTGTTTATTTTTCCTTTCTTGGTTCATAGTAGGTGCTTAATAATAGATGGTGAATTGCATTTGTTGAAACAAGATGGATAATGCAGAACGCTGACAAATGAAAGGAAAAAGGGCTGTTTCTATACAGCGAATCTTGAAAGAAAAATGTCACGTGACAAGGGCTCATTCTGAAGTATGTAGAATTGTGGGTTTCATCACAGTCCTTTGATGATTCTTTTTCACAGAAGAACTTTATGGTGACTTTGAAGACCTTGAGACTGGGGATGTACACAAGGGAAAATCCGCCGAGGCAGAAGATGAGGACAAGGAGGAGGAAGAGGTATGCTTTCATTGCCTTTCACATTTGGCCCACTTCCTGGCACACATGCCCCTAAAGTTAAAGGCAGATTTACTTACTGTCTATGCCCTAGGGAGAGGCAGGATGCTATAATTTACCTTCTCCTATTTACTGAAAAAATGGGAGTTGAAGCAGGAATTATTTGAACATTAATATTGGTTGCTATTACTCTTTGTGATTAGAAATTTTTAAGATTTTTTTTCTCTTCGTTTGAAGGATTGCACAGAAAACAGCTGCAAAGTCAATTGTCTTTTAGTTTATCATTGCCCCTTTCTTTTTTTAGTAACTGATGAATAGAGGTTGTCAGCATAATGCTTTGAGACTGTTCTTAAACCGTGTTCATCTAACATTTTTTTTTTTAAACCCTTGTACTTCGGCGTATTGTCTCATAGGTGGAAGATTGGTAAGGGTGGGCAATGGGGGTCAAGTGACTTGCCCAGGGTCACACAGCTGGGAAGTGTCTGAGGCCAGGTTTGAACCTAGGACCTCCTGTCTCTAGGCCCGACTCTCACTCCACTGAGCTACCCAGCTGCCCTCATCTAACATTTTTATCAGTAATTTAAAGGAGAAACAGATGCTCTAAAGAATTTATGGATGTTAATATATTAGAAGACAGAAAAGGCATTAAAACTTCTTGATAGCCTGGAATTATGAATCAAATTTAATAAGATCAAGACCTTAATTTTCTCATCTATAAAAATGAAGGTAATGGACTAGTTGATTTTTGAGGCCTTTTCCAGGTTTCATAGTCTAGGATTCTGAATGTAAAATACTAAACCTTAGAAAATCAGATACAAAAGTTTAGGTTATAGGATTTATAGCTAGACTTTAGGATTTTTTTAGTTGACTGCAAGCTTAATATCAGTGTGTTGTGTGTCCTCTAGAAAGCTGTTACAGCTTTCTCCTGAACTCCTGGATGAAGGCTGTGATGTGCCTAGGCTCCCTGTTCTGTGGAAGTCAAACATGATTATCTGGAGGGTTAGGTTCATTTCTACCTTCCACAAGCTTAGTAAGATGGCTAAGCTGGAGCATGCCGAGAGAAGGCAACCGGGAGGTTAAAGGACCTTAAACCATGTCACATAAAGATTAGTTGAAGGGATTAGGAATAGCCTAGAGAAGACTTAAGATGGAGGTGATGATTTCAGTTATTTGAAGAACTGTATGGGTGGAAGTTACAGGGAAGTAGATTTCAGCTCAGTTTAAGGGAAAACTAACAATTAGAACTGTTCAAAAATGGAATGTGATGCCTTTACCAGGAGGAAGAATTCAGGGACAGGGTGACCAGCCACTTGTTGGGAATATGTCAACCTTGGGGAGGGACCACACCAAATTGCCTCTAAACCCTGGTCCACTTCTATGGGATTCTCAGGAAGGGAAATAACTAGTAATAGGTTAGATGTCCTTTAAAAGATATCCTTTTAAAAAGCCTCATGAGCAACTAAGTGAAATAGAATAAAAGAAGAATTGTGGCTGCCTTCTGTGTTTGTACAGCCAGCTACAAAGTGTTTTAAAGCTGTTAAAAGAAAGATCAAATGAAAGCCGTTCTGGAGCTCTGGCAGTCCCATGATGTCAGCTGCTTTCAGTCTGCCTTTTTTTCAGTTAAATTAATTTTCAAAGATTTTATAATTGCATATATATTATTCTTTTTGCCTTGTTCTCTTTATACCACTTGATATATATTTTCCTCTGTTCCTTTGACTTTTTCCATATTCATTGCTTTTTATGAGGTTGATAATCTATTGTAGTTACATACCACTGGTTGTTTAGCCATTCCCCAGTTGTAAGTTATGAAGTATCCTTTTTTTTTTTTTTTTTTTTAAAGTGGTTATTTCAGATAAAGCTACTGCAAAATACTTTGTTACAGATAGGCCTTTTCTTGTTACTGTTATCTTCCCTGGGGAGGTATAAACCTAATAGTAGGATTGCTGGGAGCAAACAATTTTTTTTTTTAAACCCTTACCTTCCATCTTGGAGTTAATACTCTGTATTGGCTCCAAGGCAGAAGAGTGGTAAGGGTAGGCAATGGGGGTCAAGTGACTTGCCCAGGGTCACACAGCTGGGAAGTGTCTGAGGCCAGATTTGAACCTAGGACCTCCCAGTCTCTAAGCCTGGCGCTCAATCCACTGAGCTACTCAGCTGCCCCCCCAAACAATTTTTTTTTAAACTTGCATAATCCCGAGTTATTTTCCAAAATGATTATACTAGTTTATAGCAAATANAAACTTGCATAATCCCGAGTTATTTTCCAAAATGATTATACTAGTTTATAGCAAATATACATATATCTTTCTGTATTCCTGGCTACTCTGAACTTCTTTATTTTATCAGCTTTGCTAATTAATTCATTTGGAGCAATCTGTTGGTTATTTTAATTTGCATTTCTCTAGTTACTAGTGATTTTGAACCCTTTTAAAGATAGCCATTGATAGTTGATGTTTCTTTTGAGAGCTGTTTATTCATATTTTTTGAGCATTGTATCTTGGTGAATAGTTTTGTTTTGTTTTTTAATAAAAACCCTTACCTTCCGTCTTGGAGTCAATACTGTGTATTGGCTCCAA
The DNA here is from genome assembly GCF_016433145.1 of Gracilinanus agilis. NCBI lineage: Eukaryota > Metazoa > Chordata > Mammalia > Didelphimorphia > Didelphidae > Gracilinanus > Gracilinanus agilis. Next base: position 663,253,738 of record NC_058131.1, on the reverse strand, counting down.
GGCAGAAGAGTGGTAAGGGTGGGCAATGGGGGTCAAGTGACTTGCCCAGGGTCACACAGATGAGAAGTGTCTGAGGCCAGATTTGAACCTAGGACCTCCTGTCTCTAGGCCTGGCTCTCAATCCACTGAGCTACCCAGCTGCCCCCTTGGTGAATAGTTTTTAATTTTTGAGATTTGTTATCAATTTCCTTTAGATTTTGGAAACCAGACTTTGATTATGAGAACTGTTTTGTGAAAAAATTTATTTCTTATTTCAAGAAAGCAACTTACGTGAGAAATTCCCTAAGTTTTAAAGTTATAATCTTTAGCACTGTAAAACTGAAAATCAGGAAAGAATCAGGGCAGGACATTGAGGTAGAAAACAAGGAAAGAAAGCTTTAATGAATTCCATGAAGAAGGTGTAGGGGTTGGGGTAATGCAAATAATTACACTTTGAAAAAAAAAGGGAGAAGCCACAATGACCAATTCAAACTTTGGGCAAATAGTGATTAACTTATGTCCTTGAAGGATAAAAAAGAAGTCCTGCATTCCATGTGCCAGGAAGCCACAGTATAATGAGTCCCAATTTATTATTTTTTGGAGAGTTCAGGATGGTTCAGGCTTAACTTTAACCATTTTCACCTCTGTGCCTTTGTTCTTTTTCTTATCTGTGCACATTTTCTGATTTGTAAAGCACTGTGATCTAATTTAAGGTGAAAACAATCCTAAAGCCTTTTTTTTCTCTTGGCAATCAAGGATTTTCTTTTTCTTTTTGCCAGGTTGAAAGTGTTGAGGAGGAAGTGAAGGAGGAAGAAGTGCCTAAAGCAGAGGAAGATGCAAAGAAGAAGCGCTTGGAGAAAAAGCGGAAATTAAAGGAAATGTTTGATAATGAATATGATGAAGGAGAAAACACATATTTTGATGATCTTAAAGGTGAAATGCAGAAACAAGCTCAGGTAATCTAAGTCTGAACTAGCTATGTGACCCTGAACAAGTCACTTAACCCTGTTTTCCTCATCTATAAAATGAGGATAGTAACATTGCCTACCTCCCAGGGTTGTTGTGAAGATTAGATATGGTAGTATTTGTAAAAACACTTGGCACAGTGCCTGGCACATAATAACCACTAAATAAATGCTAGCTATTGTTGTTGTTGTTATTAGTTAACCTAGAACAGGGTTGGCGAAGTATTGGCACACATGCCCGGCCAGCACTCGGGGAGCTGCTCTGTTCCCTCTCTTCTCAGTGCCTGAGGACTTTTTTTGCATGTTCTACCCCTCTGTCCAGCCTCCCAAAGGAAGCATTTCCTCCACTCTCTTGAAATTCAAGGAGTTCACAGACCCGCTTGAATTTGCCCTCAGGCACTTGAACTCAAGGAAAATTTTCATCATCAGTTGATGGAGACTAAAAAAACCCCCATAAGTAATTGGGGCAGGCATGATACAACTCTGCCTTTAGTGCTTTTAGTTCGCTGTGTGTGACAAATCCCTGGCTCTCTCTGGAATTGAGTTTCTTCATCTATAACAGGGTTGATCACTAATGAATTGGTTGATCTCTAAGCACTCATCCAGGTCTAACTTTTAAGTGACAGGCACAAGCTTCAAAGAGGAAGGAACAGAAATGGAAGATGTAGAATGCAGGATGCCTCAGAGACTGAAACATGCAAGTTCTGAGAGATGGGCTGTTAGGGAGAAAGAGAAGTGTCTGCCTGAAGAGTCAGGCACAGAGTCTAAAGCAGATGGCAATGAGTTGGAATGGTGGTGAACAAATATAACACAGCTCAAGGCAAGGTCTGCTAGAAACATTTGGGGCTTGAAAGAGGTTTAGGCATGCCATGCCTTTGAGAAGCATTGTAAACTTTGGGGCAGGAAGTGAGTCTAAAATTTAGGTGTGAAAATTGTTCAATTCACCAGATCACTTAAACATTTATTGAGCATCTTGTCTAGGATCTTATGCTTAGTACTGGGGGAAATGCACATTAGATCAATTAGTCATTCAGCAAGCATTTATCAGTTGCCTGGTTCATGTGGCAGCCCTTGTGCTAGGGGCCATAAATAAAAATACAAAGAATTAAATAATCCCTACTCTCCGAATTTGGATAAATTGTCTTGTTCTCATGGAAGGGAAGAGGGGTAAGTTAGCTTCCTTTGATAGCCTTCTCAGGAAGTCGGTGCCCCTGTATCATTTTGTCTTGTCCCATGCATGAGAAGATTGTCAGGTTAAGTAAGTGCAGAGTCAGGAGGAAGCTTATTCTAACTACTACTTTTAATTCAACCTCACAGAACTCTTGTTTGAGTCATAAACATGCTGGTCACTAGGCTTCATCATTTAGCTACTGGCATCAGTGACAAGCTCCACAAAATCCTGGGTTAAAAGTTCTTGTCATGGAACATTTACATAGTATAAATAACATCTTTCCATTAAGTGGCAAACAAGTGAGTAAACAAGGAAAACAAAACCGATTATGATAATTTAAATCAAAACCATTTATTAAAGTCTCCTATGTACAAGGCATGACGAGACAAAAACAAAGTGGAAAAAAGCCTTAGAGAGCTTAAATACCAGGAATACAGTATGTCCACAGAAATATCAATAAGTAAAGCTAATTTGAGGAGGCACTTTGGCCATTCCTGGGCAGGGGAGGTGGGGAGGAACCTATCAGACAGCTGGACTAAGATGCAGGAGCAAGCTTCATCAAGGGGTGGGTAGGGTGGGTACTATGAAGCCAGATTCCAGGAGCTTCAGGAGAGAGTGGGAAGTTCAGGATAGAGTTATTTCAAGGAATTTGGCAGTCACAGGGAGGAGATACACAGCCTGGTAGTTTAGGGCTTGGTAGCCTTAGAGAAAGGTTTTTAAATATAGGGTCAACTTGAGCATGGAGAAGGAAATATTGAAAATGGGAGAGGGTATTATTGATGGGGGCCAAAGCAACCTGGAAAGGGAGGGGACTGAGTATGCCTACATAGGGGTTAGCATCTGTGAGAGACCAGAGTAAAGGGAAAAGAAGATGAGATGATGTCGTGGGGATCAAGGCACAGAATGGAGGGGAAGAGGCCAGCTTTGATTTCCTCTGTAAGGTGGGGGAATCATTCTTGCCTAGGAGGGAGCAGTATAGGAGGGAGACAGGAGAGAAGAGGTTTGGAAGAGCTATTGAGCATATTAGAGATTCAGAGAAACAAAGGGATTGCTGTACATTCAGGGAGGACCTAACTCATCATGCAGAGAATTGCCTGAGCACATCTGTTCTCTGAGAACATAACATGGCTTGGCAACCATGAGATCCCAGAAGAACCACCACAAGAAAGAAGGTGCTTCAGAAACAGAGCTTTGGAGTTGTTAATAAAACAGACTTGAAGAACTGTGTTGCAGTTTTATTTTCAGGTGAGAAGAAATTTAGGTGGGACCTTTAGGACCACATTAGCCGTTCCTGGGCACATCTCTAGGAGAATACAGTTCTTGCCCCTAGGGATACCACTTGAAGAACTGTCTGTGGTTCTTGGATTTCAGAATTGCTAACATATCTTTCATGTTGCCTTCATATTTTAATAAAGTTTAATAGTGTTGTGATTTCTGTCTCATCTGTAGCTTAATCGAGCAGAATTTGAGGATCAAGATGACGAGTCCAGAGTTCAGTACGAGGGCTTCCGACCTGGGATGTATGTCCGGATTGAGTTAGAGAATGTCCCCTGCGAGTTTGTGCTTAACTTTGACCCCCACTACCCAATTATCCTTGGTGGCTTGGGCAATAGTGAAGGAAATGTCGGTTATGTACAGGTAGGCATTCTTAGTTTTGTTCTTTGTCATTTAAGGCTGTTTGCAGTATGGCTCCAACCTGCAATTCTTCTCTTATTTCACATTAGTCCCTTTCATATTCTAGCTGCATTGGACTTCAGTCTTGTCTTGCTATCTCTGTGTATGGACCATCTCTAATACTTGGAACCTACTCCTTCCACAGTTTCATTCATCAAAATCTCTTCTTTCATATTCCTGTTCAGATTCTGCTACCTCTTCCAAGAAACCTTCTCTGATTCTCCCAGCTGAAAGTGATCTTTAAATGCTCTTTTTAAAAAAATCCTTTATTCTCAAAATTCTATTCAGTAATTTATTTTTTACAAACTTTACATCTTTTCCTCTTACTGCCTTCCCCATCCACATTAAAGAAAACGAAAACGAAAGCTTCAAAACAAACATTTAACAGTCCAGCAAAACAAGTTTCTCACATTTACCATGTCTAGAAATACATATGATATTCTGGATTTTAATTCCTAACACCTTTAACCAGAGGTGAGTGTTGTCATTCATCTTGTGATTTATGATTGTATTAATAAAATCTAAAGCCTTTAAAATCTTTTTCTCTGGGATTTTTTCATTGTATACATTGTTCTCTGAGTTCTGCTCACTTTACTCTGCCTCAGATCAGAGAGGTCTTCCTAGTTTTCTCTGAAACTGTTGATTTAGTCATTTCTTATGGCACAGTAATATTCTAAGACATTCATATGTTACAATTTAGTCATTCATTTCCTAGTAAGTGAGCACCCCTTTACTCCCTATCAGAAAAGCTGTTATAAATGCTGTTATAAATATATGCTTGTACTTATGAGCCTTTTTCCTCTTTCTTTGATCTCTCTGGAGTATGGGCCTAATGGTGGAATAGATGAGTCAGAATGTATGCATAGCTTAGCAACTTTTTGGTCATAGTTCCAAATTGCTTTCCAGAATAGTGATTGAATAAATTCATGGCTCCTCCCAACAGTGCACTACTGTGCCTGTTTTTTCCTCTGTTGTTATATTTGCCAATATTGTGGATATGCGGTGGAGCCTTAGAGTTACTTTAATTTGTATTTATCAAATTATTAGTTATTTGAAACATTTTCTCATGTGGTTATTGCTGTCTTAGATTTCTTCCTTTGATCACTCCCTCTTCACATGCATTGACAATTTATCTTTGAAGGAATGGCCTCGCCTATCTTCCTATCACTTTGTACCTGATCTATTTAATGTTGGTGTTAATTCCCTTTCACAGATTAGCATCTTCTCTAGGGCAGAGACTCTTATTTTTTTTATCTTTGAATTCTTGGTTTCAGGTGCAGTTCTTTGCACATAGTAGGTATGTCTTAAAAGTTTATACTGAAATTTAGGTCTAAGTGAACTTTTAATTCTAATAATCCCAATGAATGTATTTTTTTCTTAATTTTAGATGCGTCTGAAGAAACATCGTTGGTATAAGAAAATTCTTAAATCTCGGGATCCTCTAATTTTCTCTCTTGGATGGAGGAGGTTTCAGACCATCCCATTATATCACATTGAAGACCATAATGGGCGACAAAGACTTCTTAAATACACCCCACAGCATATGCATTGTGGAGCAACCTTTTGGGGTAAAATGGTTAGAGTGATTAATCCACTAGTTAAAATTTAGGGGCATAATATAATTTTTCTTCCCTTCCTACAATTTCATGATATGCAATTTTGTAAGTCGTCTTGGTTTAAGATTTTTTAGCATGTGGTACATATCTAAAATTTTAAAGTGATTTTAAATTGAAAGGAAAGAGTTTGAAGACCCCTTGTTGAGATCTTAGCCGAATGATTTTATATCTGAAAGTGTGGAAGTACTTCTTTCCCTAAGAGCGTATCTTGACTGCCAAGTCCTTAGAGGGATAATAAGTGATGAGCTGGTTATTGGGGATTTAGCTGAATCTTTTGTCTGGTAAGGCATTGGGAAATAATTCCTGAAGTCCTCTTGGTATCCTCACCCTTTCCTTTTTGGCTCATGGTGTTTCTTTGTTTCATTTACTTATAGGTCCCATCACTCCACAGGGAACTGGGTTTTTGGCGATTCAGTCTGTCAGTGGCACAATGGTAAACTCAAATGTTGGACTAGTCTTACTTGTGTTTGGGATCAGCTTGAATATGTGGGGTTAGTTATGGATTTGGAAAAAGCTTCTGTGAGGTGTTAGCAGATGGGATTTGCCATACTCTCTTATTTTCCCTTTTTTTGAGAGGAATGTATAAAATGGCAATTCTTTAAAAAACAAAGTTTATTTTTCATCAGAACTTCTTTTTATCTCTTCTGAATAGCTCCTTACTGGCTCCTCTGGGGCAGAGCTTCTTTCTTAACTGTTTTTGTGTCCCCCTTTGGCAATCTGATGAAGCTTATGAACTCTTCTCAGAATAATGCACAAAACAAATTTGATAGTATTACAAAGAAGAATATGTTAAAATACATTTATCAAAATATTTTTTATTTATTTAAAAAAATTTAAAAATGTTTTTAAAAAATGCAAGACTCCCCTGAAATCTATCCACAATTGGGCAATGATGAATCTTAGTTTAAAGACTTTGGGTCTAGAGGGAGTACTAAGCTTCTTTATTGGCTTGGTTTGAAGTCACTAAAGCCTGAACACTTGTTGAAATCATTAGGATAATCTTTTCTAGTGATGGTAAATGAAATACAGTTCTATAAAATGTCAGGCCAGACCACAAATCCTCATTTTTGTTGTCCTTTTTAGACTGATTTTCGGATAGCTGCCACAGGAGTTGTCCTTGACTTGGACAAATCTATAACCATTGTGAAGAAGTTAAAGCTAACAGGTTTCCCCTTTAAAATCTTCAAGAACACTTCGTTTATTAAGGTGTGTATTTATAAGCCACAGCAAAAGTGAAAAAGAAAATGCTTAAACACTCCAATACCTAATGTGAACTGGAAGAGTGAGCCTATTTATTTTATTTTAAAAAATCCTTCCCTTCCATCTTAGAATCAGTACTATGTATGGGTTCTAAGGCAGAAGAGCAGTGAGGGTTAGGCAATGGGGCTTAAGTGACTTGCTCAGGGTCACACAGCTAGGAAATGTCTAAGACCAGATTTGAACTCAGGATTTCCCTTCAAGCCTGGCTCTCAATTCTCTGTGATACTTAGCTGCCTCTTGTCAATGATGAAATTGAGGCCCAGAGAGATTGTGTTTTACCTAAGATTATAATAGGTAGGAAGTCTAAAATTTGATATTTAAATCCAGGGCCTCTGTCATTTTATAGGACTTGTAACTCTTAGATAAGGACCTCTCTCCTTCAGAGGTCTGTGTTGTAATAAAGCACAGCAGAGCCCCCAGCAGATCAGAGCACATGCTGGACTGGTCATCCACCATTTACCCTGAATATTTCTTTTATCCTGTCAGTTTTGTGTTGACTGGATTTTGGTTACTTGCGTTTTACTCATTGGAAAAAAAAAACAACCTTTCTCAGTCATTGAGTTTAAAGCCTTTGCTAAAATATAGAGACCGTGATTAGTTTTTGCTAATATCACTTCATGTGATATTAGGGAATGTTCAACTCTGCCCTGGAAGTGGCCAAGTTTGAAGGTGCTGCAATCCGGACTGTCAGTGGAATAAGGGGGCAGATTAAGAAAGCCCTTCGAGCCCCCGAAGGTGCCTTCCGAGCTACTTTTGAGGACAAGTTGTTGATGAGTGGTAAGTAATCCTCAGCTCCGAGTTGAACTTTTTATTTGTATTTGCTATTCATGTTAGCTGAGGTCATTATAAGAAACTCAAAAAGGATTTTTAGGAGGCCACTGCACTTTGGATATCTTATGTTATATTTCGGCTATTGATAGTTACAAACTTTTGGATTTCTCTTTGGCTTGAATTAGGCATCAACTTAAAAAAATTTAATTAAGGTTTAATGAATAGGAATGTTTGATTTATTTTAGTGGCTCCTCCTGTCTTCTAACAAATTATTCATTAAAATGAGAGAATTGTGATGTGAATTATTGGTGCCTTTGCTTCTAGAACATACTGATAGATACATGACACATTAATTATTAGATGGTAACAGGAAGAGGCTGTGTTTCATCTTTGTATTCCCTAAACTGTGCCTTGTACCTAGTGAACTTTGAATAAGTATTTTTTGAGAGAATGAATGAACCTGAGTTTTTTTTCATGGATTTAAATAATAATTCTTCCCTCCTAGATATTGTCTTTATGCGAACCTGGTATCCTGTCTCCATCCCAACCTTCTATAATCCAGTAACATCTTTGCTGAAACCAGTGGGTGAAAAAGATAGTTGGACAGGAATGAGGACCACAGGCCAGCTTCGACTGGCACATGGCATTCGCCTGAAGCAGAGCAAGGATTCTCTGTATAAGGTAACTCATTGCACTCAGAGAGCGAGGGCACCGAGTTCATAATAACCATTCAGCAGGTGATAACTTATTCTCTTACTACTTTCACTCAAATTTTTCAAAGCCTTTACATGCCATATTACTATGAACTCTTGCCTAGGGACCCTGATAAATCTTTACTTAGGTTAATGGCTAATAATAATATCCAGTGAATAATCTCAAACATATCTACTTGAGAAGATTACATGTCTTTCTACTTTTCATGCCACCTAGCAAAGAGTGTACACATAATAAATATATGAGATATGTATACATATATATATTTATAAAATATGCATATATTATTTATCTGATGGTAAGATTTAGTGTTTGGGATTTTTTTTTTTGTGGTAAAGGAAATCTTTCTTTTGAGGAGATTAAGGGCCAAAGCTTGGAAAAATACATATTAAACATAATTTGAAAACATTGTATTGTGTGGCTTTATTTTTTGCAGCCGGTAGTGAGGCAAAAGAAGCATTTTAATACACTCCACATCCCCAAAGCTCTGCAGAAGGCCCTGCCTTTTAAGAGTAAGCCTAAGAATCAGGAAAAGGCTGCCAAGGTACCAAGGGATCGGGTGAGACCAGCTGTGATCAGAGAGCCTCATGAAAAAAAGGTAGGATGTTGTGATGGCCTACCATGCATCATATTCATATGTACTTTCATTATGCATTACTTAGGTTTCCAGTGCATCCCCATTTTGTGTCTGGGAAAAATCTAGCTTTCTCAGAGTTGGGTAAGGAAGATCATGTGTTGTCTCAGAGCAGAGACAATTTCCCTGATCTCTCCCAGTCATATCTCTTATTTATGATTCATCAAGGAAAAGAAAGGAGTTCCCAGAATTAAAACAGACCTCCTCCCGTTTAGGGGTAAAAAGGCAAAAATATTTTTATATTCGTAACATTCACGTAAACACGTGGTATTCATAACATTCACAAGTGTGAGCAGACTGGACAGTTTGATTGTCAGTATTGCTATTATGTGATTAAGTCTTTGGGTAGAAATCATTTTTGTTTTTTTATCTCTACTTCTATGACTTGGGGAAAAACAAACTTTCACCTCAAAACATAATAAACTCTCCTTAAGGGTAGGGGTTTTGTCTCTTGCTTTAGTTTTATTTCAGCACTAGGTCTAATGGTCTTAATTCATAATAGCCCAAAGATTCAAGTATTTAGAGATGCACAGGAAAGTAAATACTCTTCATCTGTGTTTCTTGTCGGAAGGTTCTATTTTACTATCACTTTCCTACCTAGTAAAGGTCGACAATTTAGTGAACTCCAGATCTGATATACTCAGTTTTGATATCTAGGTTTTTTGGAAACTAAAGATTAAAAAATGTTATTTTTCTAAAACACTGTTCTGATGCCATCGATCTCTCTCCAAATCAGATCTTCTCCCTGCTCACTGCTCTGGGGACAGTGCACAGTTACAAGATGAAAAAGGCCAAGGACAAGCATCGCCAGCAGCATAAAGAACACCTCAAAATCAAGCAGAAGGAGGAGGAGGACAAATTCAAGCGGCTGAAGGAGGCCAGGAAAAAAGTCTTCCGAATTAGGGGCCAGAAAGAACAAAAGAATCTGAGGTCAAGCCTGAAGGGGGCTGGGGCATCGGGGCAGGCAGCCTTCTGAAGGCTGTGAGCAGAGCCGTTGCTGCTGCTGCTGCTCCTGCATCTGCATCTTCGAGGGCCAGTGTTCACATATCGGCAGGGCTAGAAGATAGCGAGCCAAAGAGGGGACTGACTGGCTGCAAAGCCAGACTTCTTGCTTGAACTGTCCACAGATCCTGCCTTGGAGAAGAGAGACCTGAAGGAAATGCTGATGACATGATAAAGTGCAGTTGGAGCATTTGGAACATGTACAGAGAGAATAATTTATGCTTTTGTGGATTGTTTCCTATTACACTTGAGGTATCGCAGTGTAGTTGGGTTCACAGGGTCCACTACTAAAAACATTAAAGTATTTTCTTGTGAATTGTGGAGTGGTAGTTTTCATTGTGGTTGGTGCTGACCTTATTTTCACAATATGTCCTCTAGAGGGAGAAAATCAGCTGATTTTTTTTTCTTCCAAATCCTTACATTCTGTAAGCCCATTGGATTGTTTTACTTAGTTTGGCCACTTGGCATTCTTTTCAGGATGACTTTAATGAGGCTTTAACTTGAACATTTTTAGTACTGGTGGTATCCTTGGCAGTATCTGCTAGTATTCTCTAATAGTCCAGTTGTTCAACTGGTTTGTATCCCTCTGGGGAAGCTTGTCTTTCATAATCAAGGAGCTGAGGGATATCATAGTTGAAATTACTCCAAGTGAAATGCTTTTATTTTAGTACCTTTCTTTTGAAATGATTAGTGGCAGCTTATTATTGAATTCATAAAATGCCCCGAGGAAAAAACTTGAAAGCATTTTCCTGAGAGGAGGGAAAAGATTTTGTCTTCTCCTAAGCTTACCCAAAAAATGGTGACACAATAGTCCAGGCCTGGAGTTGGGAGAACCCTGAGCAGGTCACGTAACCCCATTTGCCTAGCCCTTGCCTTTCTGTCTTAGAGCTGTTACTAAGATAGAAAATAAGGGTTTGAAAAAAACCCAAACAAACAGGATAATGTCAGGAACTTGGTAGAAAGAAGTTGGGCAGCCAGCAGTAGATTTGATTTCTTGTTCTCATCTGCTGAGTTTGCTCGGTTTGGGCTGTGTGCAGCCCCTTCCGTTTGGTTTCATCTGCATGGATATCTTCATTTTACATGAAATGAGCAAGGAGACTGGTGCCGGTATTCTTGGTGATGCTGAAACTACATCGATAATACTTTGGGGAATCTAAATGACATTGATGTTGGAGGCAAAATATAATGCCTTTCTAATCAATTTGATGTTTACTTTTAAATAAGTTCTTAGTCTTCTTGGTCAGATGCATTCGATTTTCTGATGCCACATTTAAACTAAAGTTGGGGAGTTTGGTAGTCTGCATTGGAATAATCCTCCAACTTTCCACATTCTGGAAGAAACAGAGATGTAATGAGGGTGAAAAAGAAAGAATGAGGACCCAGAGACAGAAACCACAACTGCATCTATAGGAATGACTCCTGAGCCCCAAAGGAATACTTACTAGTCTGTGATGTACATCTTTATCTACCTTCAACTGATATATTCAGGGATATCTGGGGTTTGCATATCCTATATGGGTGATCTAGTTCCCTTTGTTTCCCCACTGAATATATTTTTATAAACTCTTACCTACTGTCTTAGAATCAAAACTGTGTATTGGTTCTGAGACAGAAGAGCAGTAAGGGCTAAACAATGAATGGGGGTTAAGTGACTTGCTCAGGGTCACAGCTAGGAAGTGTCTGAGGCCTGATTTGAAGCTAGGACCTCTGATCTCCAGGCCTGGCTCTCTATACGCTAAACCACCCGGCTGCCTGTTTCCCACTGAATGTTAAATGTTGTACCATCCTGAGAGAACTCAAGAGATGCTGTGGCGTATCTCAGGCTGGGAAAAAGGGAATCTGGGTATATACCATAGGCAGGCAGTTCCCCATGTTGTAGTTTTATGCACCCCATTAGCAGTCTCTATGGTCTCCAGAGAAAAATCTTTTTAAATGCTTAATGTAAAAAATACATAGGATTACAAAAACAAATCAATTATTTTGAAAGATCGTTATCAAAATATTTCTATAAACCCAAGTGCACAGGTCTCATGTTAAGAACTGCTATAGTAATGATTGAGGTCATCTTAATTAAGATCCAAGCAAATTTCAAAAGTTAATGAATAAAAGGAGCTAGGGTTTCAGTTACATAAAAATAATTTGAAAAGTAGGCAGCCCTTTTGTAAGTGGAAATAAGGAGAAACATCCCACTAAAGGCTGATTTTTCTTTCCAAACCAACATACGGTACCTGGAAAAGAAGCTGCTCATATTCATTCAACATTCAGTAAATATTTATTGAGTATCTGTTCTATTCAAGGCACTGGCTAAGTGCTTCGAGGGTGTGCAAAGAGGTTATTGGTAAGTATATTTCTCTTAAAAGGCATCATCAGTGTCAGATTGGATGCTAAAATGGAAATTTCTCTAGAACAGTTTGGGTTGGGAGGCGGAGGAAGACATCATTTGGAAAGTAAAGAACAGACTCAGAACCCAGTTTCTGAGAATAGGGTTTGGATTTCTGGGCCCACTCCTTAGAATAGGAGAATGAAAAACCCTTGGTCAGGGATTACAGAAGCTTATAAAATGTTTCTTAACTGTTGAAAAATCTAATGAAAGAGGTGTGAGAGAGAGAAAACTGCGCCTGTATAATCTAACTACAATGAAGGAAAAACTGCCTGAAACACCCAGAAATTGATGGAACAATGGTGAAACTGGTAGCAAAATCCACAATCACAAAGTACAAGCAACAAGCAAGATCCTAATGATGGCCAACTATGGGTCACGTGATTTCTCCTCCCTAAGGACCAGGGAGACCTGAGCAATGTAAACAAATAAGGGAATAGGGAACCATGAAGAGAGAAGGGGAGGGAATAAATTACCAGGGAAGCCTGGGGGGAGGGGAAGGGGCCACCCCCTTTCCCAGCGATTGGAGCAAAGGAGGAGATGATGGGAAAGGATGTAGTGGGGGTTTAGGTGTAATGGAGGGCATAATGAGCTCCGGATGAATGTCCTCACTGGTTTGAGGAGGTGGAGGAGGAGGAATGACAGTTCATAATGAAACACTTAAAAAAATCGAGTAGGAGCTAAGATCTGCTGAGGGGCCGATTAGGGGAACTGTAGGAAGTTTGGAGAGGAGAGGCGATCAATAAATAGTGAACATCTACCATGTGCCAAGCACTGGTAAGCCCCGGGGATGCAAAGGAAGGCAAAAACCAGTTCCTGATCTCAAGGAGCACATAGTCTAATGGGAGAGACAACATGACATCTGTGCACAAATAAGGTATGTACAGGACAAATTGGGTAATTAGGAGGAAGGCACTAGAATTAGGGGGATTGGGAAAAGAAACTGTAGAAGGAGGGATTTGATCTAGACTTGAAAGAAGTGAGCAAGGCTTGGATGCAGAGGTGAGGAGAGAATATTACAGGTGAGGGACAGCCAGTAAAAATGCTTGGTATTGGGAGAGAAACAGCAAGTAGGTCAGTGTCTAGAACCAGAGAGTTCATAGCAGGGAATAAAATATAAGAAAACTGGATAGAAAGAAATAGAAATGTGTTTAAAGTAGATTTATTTTTATACACATTTGTAATTTGCTCTTCTTACTACTTCCCAATTCCATAACAAAAAAAGAAAAAATATAACAGACATTTTATTTTTATTTATACTATTTATATTTATTTATTAATTTATATATATTATTTATAAACAGGCATAATCCAATAAAAACACATTCCCACATTCACTGTACCTAATATATATATATGTATATATATATATATGTACACATCTCAGTGAATGAATAGCATATTTCATCTTCAGCCTTCTAGACTCATGGCTTATTGCATTGACCAGAGTTCTGAATTTACAAAGTCTTCTCTACAAGCCTTTTAAAAAAAAGTTGTTTTTCTCTACACTGTTATTGCTGTTGTATAAATTGTTCTAGTTCTGCTCACTTCACCTTGCATCAATTCAGAAGGGTCTTTCTAGTCTTCTGGAATTATATATCTGTTGTTATTTCACAATAATATTCCATAACATCCATATACAGCAATTTGTTTAGCCATTTACCAATAGGGAATTCCCTTAGTATCCATTTTTCTACTACAATACAATCTTCTACTTATCGTAGCTGCTTTGTATAGATAAACACACACACACACACACACACACACTCACACACACACACACACACACACCACCTACAGTGCCAAAGCCAGCCCATATGAATTGGAGCAAGTTTGGGACATTCATTAATTTCTTGGAAGATACCTGGGATCACCAGGGCCTGCTCCTGAGAGCAGTAATACTTAAGA
>NC_058131.1:663198806-663237297 GCF_016433145.1 Gracilinanus agilis | reverse complement strand
TCTTTCTCTCTCTCTCTCTCTCTCTCTCTCTCTCTCTCTCTCTCTCTCTCCATCTCTGATATTCTTCTGCAGCATTAGCCCAATTAGCCCATTTGTTGTTGTTATTAAGTTGTGTCCAACTTTTTGTGGTCCCATTTGGGATTTTCTCAACAAGACATTGGAGTAGTTTGTTATTTCTTTCTCCAGCTCATTTAAAGATGAAGAAACTGAGGCAAACTGGGTTGAGTGACTTGCCCAGAGTCAAACAGAAGTGTCTGAGGCCATATCTGAACTCAGGTCTTCTTGACTCCTGATCCAATACTCTATCCACTTTGCCACCTAGCTTCCATGAACCCATTTTCCTCTGTCCAAAAGTAGAATAAAAGGTGGTGGGATTTCCCTATTGGAGGTCTCTAAGGAAAGTAGGAGGATTATTCTTCAAATACATTTATCAGGTGTATTGTAGTGGAGATAGATTATTTTTCTGAATTGGAGTGGATTAGATGGTTACTGAGAAGTCCCTTCTAACTCTGAAGTTCCGTGATATTTTTAGGGGAGCAAAGGAAACGTTCAGAAAAGATCTGAAAACATGGCTACTGAAATTCCTTAAATCAAATGTAGTCATATATTTTTTAGTTTCATAAAGAGTTCATATGTTTCAAATAGCTCCTTTTGCACTTGGAAACTAGAGGAAAAAGACTCTCTCCTTTGCCAAGAAACACTTAAGAGAACTAATTCTCCATTCTTTGCCCTTGCTATTGACCTCATTCAGGGAGATGAAAGGAGAAAAAACAATTAGTTTCCCAAGAAATTCTATTATGTGGGAGGGATGTGGACATCTGATCAATATTCTAGGGTTACAGGCCCAGCTGGCAGAGGGATATCTGTCTTTCAGATTGACTGATGGCCATTAGTCCCAACAGTCTTTGCAAAGGAAGTGGAGGGGATGGTACTTTTCCCTTCTCTCTTTTAATATGTTAGTGTTCCAACCTCTTGCTGCATAAAACCATAAATAAAACATTTCATCTGAAAGAGGCTGGGGGGAGGCAATTTAAAGTGATTCAAGGAGATTTTAAAAGACCCAAATCTGCCCAAATGTCCATTTACTTTTTGGGGCCAGCAGCCGTACCCTGGCACCTTTCCCCCTTTGGAAGACTAAAGCCTCTCTGTACATTATTTACTATGATTCATTCATCCTTTAGGTATCTCTCCTCACAATATAAGAGGGGGCATGAGTTGGGAAGGTGATGGAGTGTATCAATTAATTATTTTCTTCCTCTTTCCCTGGAAGTAAAACAGGTTTAGAGGAGCCCAGACAGTCCAGATAGAGAAGCTTGGGCCTCCATCCCTGGTAACTTCTGCTACTCACAACTGCTAACACAGAAGCAAGGAGGGTTTAAATCCTAAGATAAAGTCTTTTGTTTCCCTAGTGTCAATCCCAGTTGCTGCTCACTGTAGGCCCTGGTTCTCCTGCTACACCCGCCAGTGCCAGCATTTCTCTTAGCACTCACTGTGTCCTCAACTTGGAACTCTTTGTGGCAGGAAGAAATAGCTGCAGGTAAGATGACCCCAAAGAAACCTACTATGAATGAAAAAGTATTTAAGAATTTATTAAGCTCTTAATGCTATGTACCACGCAGAGCTTTGGAACACACAGTTTGCATTCTTATGAGGGAAAACTGTCCACTGAGGGGGAGTGCTAGCCAGAAAGGGGCATTTAGGTCTCTCTAGAATATAACTGGGTTGGGGAATGGGGCCTTTGGGATACCCAGTTTGGGAACAATGATGGAGTTGATTTCATCTCAGTGACTAGGGTAGGGGGACATGGTGGGATTCAGGAGGGCAAATTGAGTAATCTAATAGTTCAACCTGATCCTGACGAGATTATATATATATATATTTGGCAAAGCTAATTTCATTGCCTACCTTCTCCTCTCAACAATTACATTGATTTTCAACTCTGTTCCTTTAAGATATGTCATTCTTCCAAACTGGAAAGATTCTTCCATCCAGTTAGTCATTCATTCAGCAAATATTTCTTCTTTTATGATTAATTTTTTCAATGAACAAGCATTTATTTCCTTTCCTTTCCACTTTCTCTTCCCACCAGGAGAAAATAGAAAAACAAAACTCTTACTTAAAAATGTACTTAGTCACGAAAAGCAAAGGACCAGATTGGCCCTGTCCTAAAATATGTGTCTCATTCTGCACATTCTGTCTATCTTCTCAGTGTCAAGAAATGAGTAGCATTCTTCATCATTGGTCCTCTGAAATTAGGATGGAGCATTGCATTGATCAAAGTTCTTAAGTCTTTCCAAATTGACCATTTAAAAAATGTTGTTGTTGTTCTATAAATTGTTCTCTTGGTTCTTCTCACTTTACTCTACATCAGTTCATTCAGTGAGCACCCTTTACTTTCTAGTTCTTTGCTGCTACAAAAAAGAACTGCTACAAAGATTTTTGTACATATGGGGCCTTTTCTTCTTTTCGTGATTTCTTCATGGAGTGAGGGGAGGGTACATACAGGCTTAGTAATGGTATCCTTAGGTCAAAGGGTATGCACAATTTAGTAACTTTTTTGGCCGTGGTCCCAACTTGCTTTCCAGAATGGCCCAGCCAGTTCACAGTTCCGCCATCAGCCAGGCATTTTCCTGAAGCCCCTACAATATTTATAATTTTCAATTGCCTAGAGGCAGCCATGTCGTAAGATATAGAGAGTGTTGGACCTGGAGTGAGAAAGCCTAAGTTCAAACCTGGCCTCAGATATATACTAATTGTGTGGCTTTGGGTGAGTTCCATAAACTTTGTCTGCCTCAGTTTCCTCATCTTTAAGTGGGGATAATAATGCCATCTACCTTCCAGATTTGTTGTGAGAATCAAAGTCTTTTTAAACTTTAAAGTATTATATAATTTCTAGCTATTATTATTATTTTTTTGGCCAACTTTGGTAATCTGAAGGGTATGAGATAGGAATTCAGGGATGATTCGTATTACTTCAATTATTAGTGATTTGGAGCAGTTTTTTCATTTGGTTGATGATAAGTCTGGACTTTTTCCTTTGAAAGCTGCCTCAAAATAGGAGAGATACCAGAAGGTTGAAAAAGGACAAATGTTATACCAGTTGAGAGACAGAGACAGAAACAGAAAGAAGAGTGAGAGAGAGAGAGAGAGAGAGAGAGAGAGAGAGAGAGAGAGAGTGAGAGGAGGAGGAGGAAGAAGGAAGAGGGAGAGAGAGAGCTCTCAGATACAATCTCCTATCTAAAGCATTTCCTAGGTATTTTTTTTATACCCTTACTTGCCATCTCTTAATCAATACTGTGTATTGGTTCCAAGGCAGAAGAGTGGTAAGGACTAGGCAATGGGGATTAAGTGACTTGCCCCTGGTCACCCAGCTAAGAAGTGTCTGAGGTCAGATTTGAACCCAGGACCTCTCTCTCTGGGCCTGGCCCTCAATCCACTGAGCTACCCAGGTGCCCCCTAAACCATTTCCTAAGTATCTTGAACTAGATGTCCCATTAGCATCTCAATAAAACTATTTTATCATCCCAACTTCCCTATTTCCATCATGAGTACCACCACCTTCCAATCAGTCAGGCTCACAACTGAAATGCTATCCCTCACTCTTCACTCTCAAGCACCCCCCCCCCCATATATAATCTGTTTACCAAATTTTGTCATTTGTATTTTAAAAACATCTCAAGTATCTCTCTGGTCACAATGTCTTCCCCTTAGTTGAGACACCTGAACTACTGCTCCATTCATATAGTACTGATGACATGGAGGCATTGGGCTAAGTGCTTGATAAATATTATCTTATTGATTCCCATAACAGTGCTCCAAGGTAGGTGCTATTATTATCCCCATTTCGCACTTGAGAAAACTGAAGCAAACAAAGTTTAAGTGTCTTGCCTGGGGCCACACAGAAAGTGTCTGATGTCTAATTTGAACTCCCATCTTTCTGACTATAGGTCCTCCACTCTGTGGCTTATGTAACAATCCTTTAAACATAAGAAATACTTGTCAATCAAATAAATGAGATAATTAATAAAATAAATAACTTTATCAATTAAATTTAATCAATCAATTAATTAAAATATTAAGTTGAATCCAGTTAAAAGGTTCTTAAACTGGGGAGTGACCTTATTGGAGTACTTCTTTAGGCATCTTTCTTAATCTGGCAGTGGCTGGTGTATTGGAACGGAGTGGAGAGTGACAGTAATTAATGACACTGAACTTGAGAAAGCAAGTGAACAAGGCAAAATGAGTTTTATCTAGGAATCTAAACGGGCTCAAAGTATTCTTGTTAAGTGAAAAGAAGAATGAGCCAGAAAAAAAGCAACTTGAATCCATGGACGTAGGGCTTTATCCCAGTCAGAGATCCGCCACTCTTCCTACAATAACCCCTATGCTTCACATACTGTATTTTATACATGGACATTAGAAAAAAAACTTCCATCTCTGGGAGATTCAGCTCTGGATGCCAAAAGACATGAAAAGGAACCAATTCTCTTCACTGAAATTGGTTAGGAGACCTTTGTAGTCATCCAGGTATAAGAAAAGGAAGCAAAAGTAGTGAATATGAACTTCATTCCCACGTGCCTGATTTGGATCAAAGCCCAACCTCTAGCCCATAAATCCCAGAAATTGTGACCTGAAGAACCATGGGGACAGGGGCCATGTCTATGCCAGAACCAAACATGGCGCATGGAGGAAGACTCTGTTGACTTGGCATAGTCCCACACTGCAGTACTGGGAGAAGCCAAGGATTGAAACCTGGAGTTTAAATCATGAGTCTAATGGCTAGAGTGGGAAAGCTGATTGAATGGACAGCTCCCAGGACAGAATAGATTCTGGGAAACCACCAAAGAAACTTTCATTGAATATCAATGTTCTCTGAAGCAAATAGAAAATGGCAAGCTGTGGTAACAAAGGCAGAGCTAGTGTGGGTCCTGGTCTGTGCCCAGACCCTGTTGGGATTTGACTTCCTCTTTTAGGAGATTCCTGTGCCACTGGAAATGGATTAGATATTAAGTCAGGTGTATTGGAATGGATTTGCAATCGGCAAACTTGGATGGCTTCAAATCCTGATTCTACTATTTCTTTTTTTTTTTTTTAAACCCTACTTACCTTCTGTTGTGGAGTCAACACTGTGTATTGGCTCCAAGGCTGAAGAGTGGTAAGGGCTAGGCAATGGGGGTCAAGTGACTTGCCCAGGGTCACACAGCTGGGAAGTGTCCAAGGTCGGATTTGAACCCAGGACCTCCTGTCTCTAGGCCTGGCTCTCAATCCACTGAGCTACCCAGTTGCCCCCTGATTTTACTACTTCTTAAAGAATTGTGTGACCATTGTCCAATCACTTTATCTCTTTAGGTCCTTTTTCAGAGAAAGAACTGATAAACAGAAATAAGTAAAACATAGTTTTATATATACATATATCTTTTTGTCAAATGATGCCTTCTCCAATGGGGTGAGGGGAGAGAGGGAGTTAATTAGGGATTTTAATGTAAGAAACAAACAAATAAAAATAATCTTCATAAAAAAGAGATGATTGGACTGGAGATTCCTCATGTCTCTTTGAGCTCTATATAGGCAGAATAGTTGATCTAGCCCTGGACTTGAAATCAAGAAGACCAGAGCTTGAATACTGCTTCTTTTTAGCTCTGCAACCCTGGGCAATTCACAGCCCTGAATTTCATCTCTAAAATGGGGATAATAATATCACCTACATTATGGCGATATTGTGGGACTCAAATGAAATATTATAATGTAAATGAGCATTTATTGTTTACTATGTGTCTAGGCACTATGCTAAGTGCCAAGAATATAAATATAAGCAAAAAAGAAACAAGATATTCCCTGCCTTTAAGGAGTTTATATCTGAGTGGAGGAAAAAACACAGAGGAGTAAACTGAAAAGGAAAGGGAAGGGGGGGGGGCAAGAATAAAGAAGACCTGATTTCAAATGTCACCTCAGACACTTAATAGCTGTGTGACCCTAGGCAAGTCATTCAACCACTATCTGCCTCAGTTTTCTTATCTGTAAAATGGGGATAATAATGCTATTTACCTTTGAGGGTTGTGAGTATCAAATGACATAATCTTGGCAAAGTGCTTTTCCCCCCCTTAATGTTGTTCAATAATATCCCACTGTTTGGGACCCCATTTGGGGTTTTCTTGGCAGAGATTCTGGAGTAGTTTGTCATTTTTTTCCAACTCATTTTATAGGTGAGGAAATGAAGATAGAATTAAATGACTTGCCCAGAGTCACTCACATAGCTAGTAATCATATGACGCAAAATCTGAATGCAGGAAGATGAGTCTTTATGACTCTAGGCTTAGTGTTCTATCCCCTGTCCCTTTTAGCTGCCTCTGTAAAGTGCTATATACACTTTAACCCATGATATAAATGCTGGGCATTATTATTGTTAATCGGGAGTCAGAAGACCTGGTACTTGTTTTCTCTTAAAATTTCTTCTGCTGATAGTCTGTATGGCCCTCTTTGGATCTCAGTTAAAAAGACTGCAAAAATGGGGAAAACAATCCCTACTCTTCCCTAAATGACAGAATGGTTATAAGGATAAAATGAGATTTTTTTTTATTGTTGTCCTTTTTACTTTAAGAGAACCAAAATGACCTCATGCACAGTGTATCCTGTGTCTGCCTGTGGTTGATTGGACTGATGTGAGCTCGAAAGGCTCTACCACAGGTCAGGCTCAAATGCATGTGAACACTTGGCATGGAGATGGCTCTAAATTTGTGCATCTCAGGGAGGATAATAACACCTCTGACTTGTATTTATTTCTGTAGCTCTTTTTAGTGATCAGAGCGCTTCACATGTGCCATATATGCCAGGAGATGTCTCTCATTTCATAGAGAAGTTAACCAGTTCAGTTGATTTGGCAAAGATCTTACAGTTAGTAAATGGTGGATCTGTGCCTTGAAACCAGGTCTATTTACTCTTGGTCCAGGACTCTGCCACCTGGGAAGGATTATTGTTACTAACAAGAACCTGGAGTCAGCTTTGTCTTCTTCAAACTGCCCCATCATCAGCTGAGGCTGGTTTATCACAAATCTTTTTTTAAAATAAAATTTAATGCATATCGGCCATGGGAGGGAGGGAAGTGTGTGGGGGGGGGGTGAAGGGGAAAGTAAGAGCATAAATCATGTAACCATGTTAACTTTTCTAAAAAATAAATATTAATAAATGGGAAAAATAAAATAAAATTTAATTTTTCCTATTACATGTAAAAACATTTTTTAAAACATTAATTTTTTAAAAGTTTGAGTTCCAAATTCTCTCTTCTTCTGACCTTTCTTCCCTCCCTCCCTCTTTGCCCTCTTCCCTCCCTAAGTAACCTGAGATAGATTTTACATGTACCTCAAATCTTTGAAGGGGAAAGCTCATCTTGTCATTGTCATTAACCCAGAGGAGGCCTTGGTGGAGGCAGAAGGGGAGCTTCTCTGTGCATTTGTCAGTCTCATCCGTAATCTGCCTCAATTAAGCTCCTATCTGTGCAAATCTGATCTGGGTTTGCAGCAACCAGAGGGAGCTCTCAGGGTCTGTGAGCCCTCAGAGAACTTACAAGGACTGGCCAGCAGGTGGCAGCACAGAACTGGCTAATGGGGCCAGTGGTCGCCTTGGCTTCTGTATTCTTACCCAACTGGGCTGAACCAAGTGATTATTTTCTGCTAGGGGCTTTTTACATTTTTAGTAGCATTATTGTCCAGTAGGATCTAGGCCTACACATAAGCTGACCTTATTCAAATAGTTTTTATGGCCTCTAAAATGGGCAGTGTGGCCTTAATCTGCTGCTGTATAGTTTTTATTATATATAATTTATTATTATATTTACATATAATATATGTATATCTATATATATTTAGAATTAAAGAGCTCTAGACCTAAGTCCTAGTCATAATTGTTAGTGACTGGACTTTGTGACTGTGGGCCAATTGCCCTTCCAAACTCAGTTTCTGCTTCTGTAAAAAATTCCATTTAATTTGCGAAGTTTTAAATTAAATTTCATCTTATTAATTTTTGTCTATTTTTTAAAATAGAATTTTAAAAAACTCTTACCTTCTGCCTTAGTATCAATTCTAAAACAAAAGAGTTGCAATGATCAGGTAATTTTTTTTAATGGCTTGCTTAAGGTCCTATTGCTAGGAAGTATCTGAGGCCAGATTTTAAACCAAGTTGTCTCAAGTCTAGGTCTGGTACTCTCTTTACTGTGCTACCTAGTTGCCCCAAATTTTATTTTATTTTTTGTTTATTTCTAGTTAACAAACATTCCTTTTCGTCTCCTCTACTGAAAAACAAATTAAAACAAGACTCTTATAACAAATATAATCAAGAAAAATAAATTCCATGATAGCCATATCCAATTATGTATATCACATTCTGAGTTACTTACTGCCTCACTCCTCTGTTGGGACATGGGTCATATTCTTCAGCATTTGTCTTCTGGAATCATAACTGGTAGTGGCATTGATCTGAGCTCTTAAGACCTTCAAAATTGTTTGTTTGTTCACTGTTGTGCTTGTCTAAATTATTCTCTTGGAAATGCTCATTTCCTTTTGCATCAGTTCATAAAAGTCATCTGAGATTTGTCTGAAACCACCTACTCTATCACTTCTGATAGTACAATAGTATCTTATTACATTTATATACTTAGCAGACACTGAATAATCATCTAATATTTATTTGCAAGGTATTGTGTGCTATGTGCTAGGAATACAAAAATGAAATGAAGTGTGGTTTCTGTTCCCCTTCATCCTCCATGAACTTCCAAGGCAGAATGGGAAATATGTAAATTATATAAATAAGCATATATGTGTATATGAATATGTATATCTATCCATAGGTATAACTAAACCATATTTATCATTATCTCTATATCTATAATCCATATCTTTAACTCCCTAATATATATGTATATTTCTCTCTTTAAAGTTTTTTTCTGTCTCTCTCAGCTCCATCCATCTATATTTTTGTCTATTCACCCATCCACATATCCATCCATCTATCTATCTATCTATCTATCTATCTATCTATCTATCTATCTATCTATCTATCATCTATACATCCATCACATCCATCCATCCATCCACCCACCCATCCATCCTTCCATCCATCCAGAAAGGGGAGGAAGCCAAATTATATCTGACTTAAGTGAAGGGTGACATTAGACAATCTCTAGAATTCCTTCCAGCTCTATGATTCTAAGCCTATATATCTTGGATGATAATTTATTTACATTCACTTGATAAATGGAGAAACTGTGACAGTTGTAAATGGTTGAAGTGGGCAGAATTTGAATTTACTGCCCCATGCTTCTCCACACTTCCGTGTGTGTGTGTGTGTGTGTGTGTGTGTTTTATGTGTAGAGGAATCGAGGTGGTACAATGGATGGAGCACTGGACTTGGAGTCATTGCTGGAATATGAATTCAACAACCTCAGACATTATGTCACATAGAGATGTGTCTTAGTTTCCAAATTTGTGAAATGAATCTAATAATACCTTCCTTCCAGAATGATGGTAAACCTGAAATGAGGTAATATTTGTAAAGTACTTTGAAAACTTTAAAAGTGATATTTGTTGGGGCAGCTGGGTGACTCAGTAGATTGAGAGCTAGGCCTAGAGAAGGGAGGTCCTGGATTCAAATCTGACTTCAGACACTTCCTAGTTGTGTGATCCTGGGCAAGTCACTTAACCCTCTATTGTATACCTAACCTGTACCACACTTCTGCCTTGGAACCAATAGTTAATATTGATTTTAGGATGAAAGGTAAAACTTTTTTAAAAAGCCCTATATGTGTGCTAGCTTAAAAGAATTATGTTTTAAATTGGTCCTGCTGCTTTTAGAGCTTCTGGCTATGTGTCCAGTGGAAATAATTAGTCCAATTCAGACATATTTCTGTCTAGTAATGCACACTGGCATGATCTAGACTTCTAAACTGCCTCTTCTCTTATGTAAGAAGCAGGACTCCTGATGGAGAGCTCCTTCCTGTGGTCCTTCCTATGTAAAGACCATGTAGCTACAGCTCCACTTGTTCATACTTTAATGCAGTTTTCAGTTATGTAGAGATGTTCATTCTCACTCATTCACTGAGGACATGTGAGTGCTTACTCTTTTTTCTTCAAAGATTTTATATATATTATGTAATATATTTTATTTTATTATACAATAAGCAATATTGTATAATAAAATATAATATATTTTAATTATAGTAATATAATATTATATTAATATATTATTATGTAATAAATATATTTATTATTATGTAATATATATATAATTTTTTCCAATTGCCTGCAGAAACAGAGCAAGCACTCTTAAATTCAGAGTTGTATTTTAACACACACACACACACACACACACACACACACACATACACTTTTTTTCCTATTCCAACCTTGGACAACCTTTTGACTCCTGACTTCAAGTAGCTCCAGCTTCTTAGGTCTCCAGGCTCTTTCCCTGAATGTTCCATTGGGCTAGGCTTTATGGTGCAAAGCAACACTGGAGGCGGTGGTCCACACATTCATTTAAGTCAGAGGGGACCTTTGGTCAGAAAGAAAAGAAATTGTCTTTGAAAATGAGAGCAGGTGGTGGAGGAAGCCTGGAGCCTGTCACTGGGGTCCTTACCAGAGTTGGAGTTCAATGACCCAATTGTGTTCTCTTGGGTCAAAGGTTAGTTTGGAGCCTGTGGACACTAAGCATCAGGACCCTTGCCAGCTGCTTCTGCCTATAAGAAAAGACTCATCTTTATAGGGTCATCCCTGGGGCTCTTCAAGGGCATTTGTCTTCAAGAGAACAGAAGGGACGCCAGAGAGTCAGGCAGGCAGTAGAACATGGCCCCATTCTGGAATAGAATATTATTGGATCATAGATTTAGAATTGGGAGGGACCTTATAGGGTATCAAGCCCAAACCCATGATTTTAATGATGAGGAAATTGAGGCAGACCAAAGTTAAGTAACTTGGCTCGGTTCACACAGCTTAAGTCTTCCTTACTCCAGATCCAAGACTGTATTTACTGCACCATCCTAACTTTCCCCAAAGATATAATAACCACATTCTTTGCTATGTACATGAATTGGTGGTTTCATTGATATAGTAATTCAGACACTAGACCTGACAAAATCCCAGCCATGCCTTCTCCATCTATATATTTTATGCCCTAATTTCTTCTATACAGAGGATCTTGGAGGTCGTTCTCTGATTCTTTTAAAACCTTGAAGCTGATTTTCATTACACAGCCAGCTTACCTCTTTCTGTCATATGTCTACTATGGAAATTCAGCAGGTAACATGGTAGACTACCTCTTTCCATTGCCTTTTGATGTGATGGTAAGTCTTGGTATTCCAGAAGTCACAGGCATGGAGTATCACTCTTCTGCTTTGGAATAAATACACAGCATTGCTTTTGAGAAGGAAGGTAACAGTTTAAAAATTTTTGTGCCAAATTCTTCCCCTCCCATCCTTATTTCCCTTTTCATTCCCTGAGACAATAAGCAATTTGATATAAATTTTACAAATGTGATTGTCTAAAGCATTTTTACATATTAGTCATTTTGTAGAAGAGAATTTGAACAAAAAAATTGAAAAAAAAAGAGAAATATATTTTGTATTGGTCTGTTTTCAGATTGCACTAGTTCTTTTTCTGGAGGTGGATGACATTTTTCATCGTGAGGCCTTGGAGATTGTCTTGGATAACTATATTGCTAATAATAGCTAAGTCATTCACAAATGTTCATCAGATACTATTGCTGTTACTGTGTACAATGTTCTCCTGGTTCTGATCACTTTACTCTGTATCAGTTCATGTAGGTCTTCCCAGGTTTTTCTGAAATCATCATTCTCATCATTTCTTATAGCATAGTAATATTCTGTTACAATTGTACATCACAACTTGTTCAACCATTTCCCAATTGATGGAGATTCCCTCAAATTCCGATTCTTTGCCATTATAAAAAGGACTGCTATAAATATTTTTGTATATATAAGTTCTTCTCTCTCTGTCTCTCTGTCTTTGTCTGTCTACCTGTCTGTCTCATACAGACTTAGTGGTAGTATTGCTGGATCAAAGGGCATGCATAATTTTAAAGTCCTTTGAGCATAGTTCTGAATCATCCTCCAGAATGTTTGAATCAGCTCACAACTACACTAACAGTGCATCAGTCTCCCAATTTTCTCACACACCCTCCAACATTTATTATTTTCCTTTTCTGTCATATTAGCCATTCTGATAGGAGACATATATAGTTTATACATATATACATATATAAGTTCTATAGTTTATACATGCGATTGCATGTCATATTCAGTACAATAGACATTCTTTATCCATTTTCCCCCCTCTGTTGTTGATTAAATAAATAGTCATTAGAATGGGTACAAATATCTTCCTAGAGACATTGTTGTATACAAGAACGTAATGCCACCATACAATGTCATTTCCAAGTAGTGTCTGAAGGACCTCATCCTCTAAGGAATCCCTCTTCTCACTTTTTTAGAACCCTTATTTTCTGTCCTAGTAAACAACTCTAAGACAGAAGGGAAAGGGCTAGGCAATTGTGGTTAAGTAATTTGTCCAGAGTCACACAGCTAGGAAGTGTCTGAAGCCATATTTGAACTCAGGACTTCCCATATCTGGGCCTGAATATCTATTCACTGTACCACCTAGCTGCCCCCATGATTCGTTTCTATAAGAGGAAGTTGGAGTCTAGATCCTCCCTACCTCTAAATCTATGTTCCTCTAAATCTAACTCCTTTATTTTGCCAATGAGGAAACAGAATTCAATAA
This sequence comes from Gracilinanus agilis, assembly GCF_016433145.1. Lineage (NCBI taxonomy): Eukaryota > Metazoa > Chordata > Mammalia > Didelphimorphia > Didelphidae > Gracilinanus > Gracilinanus agilis. The sequence continues at coordinate 663,224,512 of NC_058131.1, read as the reverse complement.
CTTTTTAGCGACTTGCACAGCTAGCAGATTCTGAGGCTAAATTTGAACCCATGATTCATCATGATATAGATGATCCTCTAACTTCTTACTTCTACTGAGGGAAAAATATAAAGAAATGAACTGACATTGAAACCTAAGGATCTTAGTTAAGGTTCAGGTTTAGAGGAGACAAAAAAATTTAGACAAAGAAAGAGTAGTTAAATATTATTATGAGATAAATGGTGATAAATTCTGGAAATGTCATCTCTAGAGAACTTCTCAAATAGGGAAGACTCTTCTGCCAGGAACTGTTTGATTGTAGTTCTGTCCAGAAACAGAGGAAGGGACAAGATGACCTCAAAAGTCCCTCTGACCTACAGAATTCTATGAGTCTGTCTGTCTCACTGTAGGTCATTCTAGCTTGTCATTAATGGAGCTAGGATTAGAAGCCAGATTAATTAATAAATCACTTTCATTCTGATTACTGTAAATGATCTTTAAAAATTCTTTACATGATCACACTTGTAAAATTTATATCAAATTGCTTATTGTCTCAGGGAATGAGGAGGGAAATAAGAATGGGAGGGGAAGAATTTGGCACAAATTTTTTCAAACCATTACCTTCCATCTCCAAAGCAATGCTGTTTTGGTTCCAATTGCATTGGTTCCAAAGTAGAAGAGTGATGCTCCATGGCTGTGACTCCTGGAACACCAAAACTTACCATCACACCAAAGGACTGTGGAAAGAGTTAGTCTACTATGTTACCTGCTGAATTTCCATAGTAGACATATGACAGAAAGAGGTAAGCTGGCTGTGTAATGAAAATCAGCTTCAAGGTATTAGATCTCCAAAGATCATGCCCTCACTCCTCGTGAGAGTCAATCCATTGAACTATACTGATCAGAGTGGGTACAACCACACCAAAATCTATCTAACTAGTCCCAGATTATTCTTTACAACCCCTCCAACCTGGATTTCTTGACATCTGCCCTGCCAAGGGGTGGATTACTCTGAATTCTCTTTTTAACTCTTGTTCTGGGAGTGATAATCAAATCACTATTACCACTGATGCCAGAAAGTTCATGACAATTGACTGTATTCATCATTCATATGACTCTCCAGATCAAAACTCTCTATCCCAGATTTTCTGCCACCATCAGAACACAAACTCCTCCCAGGCAGGTGTTATCTCCATTTTCTATTTGTATCCCCAGTGCCCAGTACAGTGCTTCACACATACTAATTATGTAGTAGGTATTTGTTTTTTTTAAACTTGATTATTCATTCATTAAGGATGTTCAACATGTATATATACATGATTTGAATTGTAGTGCATAAAAATAAAATTTTTAAACATAAGTAGAAAAGTAGGCATAGATGTCAATAATTGATGTTCCCTTGGTTGCTTTTTATCTTCCAAATAAAACCTGAAATATTTCCTATACTTTCAGTATTTTCCCTTTCTTCCTTTAGATTCCTTGTTAGCTGATCCATCCTTGCTCTCAAAATATTGTCAATACAATTATAAATTAGCTCAACAGACTATCTATCTTGTTGCATATCATAGGCTCTTCACAATGTATTTTCATCTATTTTATTTTTCCAAGTGGTAATTAGACCAGGCTCTTTTACATTGCTTTGGATTTCACTGTAGAGGCTTTGGTAATGAATTGGTTCCTACAGCATCATTTGTGATTAAGAGTTTTTGGAAATTCTTTGAGTTAGATTCCATGCAGGGTGTTGGCATTAATTTTAGGGATATTTTATGACTCAAGAAAAACCTTTGTTTTATGTTATTTAATAATACCTAGTCTCTGATTTCTTCTTTCCTTTTCTCCCTTCTAATGTGTGTGCGTGTGCGTGTGTGTGTGTGTGTGTGTGTTTGTGTAGTAAATGACAGGTAATCTTAGAGCTAAGGATGGACCAGGGGAAGCATAGAAAGGCCTCTTGCAGAAAATGCTATTTGAGTTGACTCTTGAAGGAGGCCACATGCAACTAGTATGTGACCAAGACAATACTTTGGCTTTGAAGCCATCTCTCTATTCATCTTTCCAAGTAAAAGGACTTAGAAAATGCTTATGGAAAGAGCCTGTCGTTGGACACGAACTGTCCATGTCAGCTGAAGCAGTCCTCAAACATGTTGCTGTACTTTACTGTTTCCATGATTCTATTTATGGTTTCCCCTGGCTAGAATATTCTCTTTGACACCTTCAGATGCCCAAATACTCATATAGAACTGGGATCTCAACCATGTGGGTATTCTAAGTGATACAGATAAAAAGCCATTCCTACCTGGCTATTTTGTGTGACTCTTATCCTCATTTTTCCATCAATTTACCCAGAAAGTCTATCCAGCATTCTGTTATCTTTTCTCAGTTTATCATGACATTATTAAAGTTAATGGAGTTAAATGGCGTATATTAGCTATTTATCTGTTATTCTTTCCCCTCACCATATTACCAGTATATCTTTTTTTTTTCTCGTAAATGTCTTTGGTGGTATTCTTTAATTTGGTTCTGTATCTCAATACCTTGTTTATAATGGGTTGTATTCTGCTCATACCCATTATGCATCTCTCCATTGATCCCTGATTGATGATCATTTTTAATTCTTTCAGACTAGAATGTTCCATGACCAGCAGTCATACATTACCACCACAAGAACTTTGCTACTAAAAAGAGGATTTCAAGAAGATTTGAGGTCATTAACAGTCCTTTCCAGTTTTCCAAAGAGCTCTCAAAATTCTAATCTATCCATTAAGATCCACTTTTCAGTGATGTCTTCCATGATGGTACAAGTCAAAAGTGATCTCTCCATCTGAACATTGGCCTTACTTATCATATCACCATTCATATATAATATGTAACTTTCTTTGGGGAAGGAAACTGGATGTGTGATCTCTGTGGTGTAGGCCATTTTTTGTTGTTGTTATTGAATGAGTATTGTTTCTTTCTTTAAGGAACAAATATTGATTCTAAGATGGAAGATAAGGCTTTAGAAACAAAGAGAATCACCCAATTAAAGGGCAGTTAGATAGCACAGTAGATAGAGCTCCATACCTGGAGTTGGGAGGATCTCACTTTTATATTTATTACTCCATGCTATGTCTTATCTACTTATCATACCAACCTGTATGTTTAGTTTTTCAAGTACATATCATCCTGTCAAGTATATTGTAAGCCTTTGGAAGGCAAGGACCTTCTTCTTAAGTCATCATACTACATGAAGTTTAATTCAACAAACACTAATTAAGAGGCCATGATGAAATTTTTTTGTGTGATTTGAAAAATTTTATTTAATTAATTAATTTAGAATATATTCCCATGGTTACATGATTCACGTTCTTTCCCTCCCCTCCTCCCACCCCCTCCCATAGCTAATGAGCAATCCATGCTGAAAATTTAATTAAAAAATTTTTTAATTAAAAAAAATTTTTTTAAAGAGTCTATGATGAAGATACTGTACAAGTTGATGGGGATACAAAGTCAATCTTATTGTCAATAATTGGCAGTTTATTTTATAACTTTCAAATGGACTTATCACAAATGCTAACTGGAGAAGCCATGGCTAGACAGAAGTTATCTAAAAGAGATTTGGAAGCTCAATAGAAATAAAAAGTGCAACATGTTTTCCAAGAAGAAAAACATGATCTTAGGCTGCATTAAGGAAGGTCTGTAGGGAGCAGCTAGGTAGTTCAGTGGACACGTTCTAGTTGTGTGACCCTGGACAAGTCACTTAACCCTCATTACCTAACCCTTACCATTTTTCTGCCTTGGAACCAATACACAGCATTGATTCTAAGTCAAAAGCTAAGGGTTTTTTTTTTTAAAGAAAGGCATAGAGTGTTCAGAATAAGGTATGTGATATCCTAATATGCTGTGTCCTAGGCAGATACTATATGAAGTATTGTGTCCCATCCTGGACATCATGTCCTAGGAAGATTGTTAATAAGTTAGAAGTATCAAGAGAAGAAGATGGCAAATAGCCTCAAGATCATAAAAGGAAAAAAATCATAATAGAATTAGTTGAAGCATCTGGGATGTTTAGTCTGAGAAAGAGAAGATTGGGGAATGGGGAATGATCCCTTTAGTTGTCTATTGTAGAGAAATAGAGTGGGGAAAGAGAATAAGGAGAAAGAAGGGGAAGAGAGAAGAGGAGGAATTGTGAAAGGGGAGGTGAGTATCAGAGGTGCAGAGAGATAGAGATAGAGAGGAGGGATAGGCAATAAAGAAGGAAGAGAGAGGGAAAAAAGGAGATAGAAAACTCCCTATCCAGCCTCAGTACTGGATTTGTAATCTCTTTCTCAAATTCCTCATCTATTTCCTCTTTCTGCTTGGGTGGTCTGTAGTAAATTCTTATGACGATATTATTCTGTTTCTGTTGCTATCCACCCAGATGCTCTCTTTATTTCTCTGGTTCTTAATTTCCTCATGTGAATAAACAATATTCCATGATATACTTTCTCCTTATTTTTTCTCTCTCCTATTCCTTTTTGTTTTTAAAACCCTTACCTTCCATCTTAGAATCTATACCGTATATTGGTTCCAAGGCAGAAGAGTGATAAGGGCTTGGCAACAGGGGTTAAGTGACTTGCCCAGGGTCACATAGCTAGGAAATATCTGAGGCTAGATTTGAACCTCCCATCTCCAGGCATGGCTCCCATTCCAGTGAGCCAACCAGCTGCTCCCTCTCCTATTCCTTTTAAACAAGGTTTACCCTTCTAGAGCCAAATTCTAGTCATGGGATTCATCCCAATGAGATTTATAGTGAGCCATAGGGTAAAATTTGCCTTATTGCACTGGAATCTCTGACTTCTTCCAGCTCTGAGATTCTGTGATAATGTTGTGCATGATAACTATTTGCGATGGAGAGACTTCATACCTCTCCATCCCTGGTAAAACTTAAGGAACAGTTCTTCAACTCAGGAAGGGTTTTATATTGTATTATATTCATTAGATTCTGGGCTCCTTGAGGACAGGGACTGTCTTTTGCCTCTTTTTGAATCCCCAGTGCCTGGCACAAAGTTAGTGTTTAATAAATGCTGGTTGATGGATGAAGCTTATGCTATTGTTGCTCTTCCCTTGTATCCAGTGGACCCTGAAACCTAGATGTTGCTGTTACTGTTAGGTGTGTGCTTCCTTTTTATGATTCCTAGCATCCAAAATTGCCTTGCTGGTTGATTAACTGAGCTACAAATAATGAAGCTGGTGACAGGGCTATGGAGACCCCACACCTATTACATGGAACTTTCTCAGGCTTCATGAATTTCCAGAGGTTTTTGTTCCCTGGGGCTGGTGAAGAACACCCTTCCTCTCTGGTTCTGATTCTCCCTGACTGCTGTAATCCCTCTGCCCTGTATACACAAGAGCCATTGAGAAGGTCAAGTTCCTTAGTGAGATTTGATTACACATTTGTGGTGTTGTCTTGTAAATGCAATTAGGAAGTGTTCACTTAGGACTTCAGCTGCTTCCCTGGCAGCCAGGACTGAACTTTCAATTTACCCCACTCAGGATTTTCTTTCCAACTTTGCTAGCTCCTCAGGAATTATCTTTTGTTGCTCCGCAGTTATGGGAAAGACCTTTGGGTATTCCAGCACTTGACTCCTCTCCTCTCTTGGCTCATCTTTGGTCGTTTGCTAAGCTGATCTAACAGCTGTGTTTCCCTCTCGCTCCAAGTATCTTGCTTGACTCCCTTTAGGGTGAGGTCCTTGGTTGAGGCTCTTATTTAAAGCAAGCCAGATTCTTTGGGGAAGATGAAAAGCCTTTGACTATACTTTGGGGAGCTCACCAGAAAACTGCCTCAGCCATTTTCTTAATTGAAAATTTTAAATGGAGAGGAAATTCAGGGAAAAGTTCCAGGAATTCTATCCATTATGATCATTTACAGTAATCAGAATGAAAGCGATTTATTAATTAATCTGGCTTCTAATCCTAGCTCTATAAATGACTAGCTAACATGACCTAGAGTGAGACAGACAGAGACTCAAAAGAATTCTGTGGGTCAGAGGGACTTTTGAGGTCATCTTGTCCCTTCCTCTGATTCTGGACAGGACTACAATCAAACAGTTCCTGGCAGAAGAGTCCTTATTTGAGAAGTTCTCTAGAGATGACATTTCCAGAATTTATCACCATTTATCTCATAATAATATATAACTACTCTTTCTTTGCCTTAATTTTTTTTGTCTCCTCTAAACCTGAACCTAAACTAAGATCCTTAGGTTTCAATATCAGCTCATTTCTTTATATTTTTCCCTCAGAAGGGGTAAGAAACTAAAGGATCACCTATATCATGAAGAATTATGGGTTCAAATTTAGACTCAGAAGTTGGCTAGCTGTGCAAGTCACTAAAAAGTTATTGAATTCCATTTCCTCATTGGCAAAAACATAGGAATTAGATTTAGAGGAACATAGATTTAGAGATAGAGAGGATCTAGACTCCCCAACTTCCTCTTATAGAAATGACCAACTCAATTTTATCCTTTATTTATTTATTCATTCATTCATTCATTCATTCATTCATTCATTCATTTATTTATTTTTTGGCTGCTGCTGATCTTGTTTTCCTAAGCTCCAGATTTTGGGAGTCATCTCAGGTTCTTTGTTTCCACTCACTCTCCTATGTCCACATGGTTGACATATGAAGACCCATAGTGGATCCATCCCTTTTCTTTAATGCCGGCTACCACCACCATATTCTTTACTTTTCTTGCCTCTTATCTGGATAGTACTGTAGGAGCTTTCTCACTGGTTTCTACTCTTTATCCCCTTAAATACATCTTATTTTCAACTGCCAGTCTGTGCTTCTTAGAGAAAAGCTCTTAGTATTATTTCACCACTCAGAATATTAAAACAGCTTCCCATTGCCTTCAGAAGTCCAAACTAATTAGATTGACATTTAGGACCCTCCATGATCAAGTTGTGTTTTCCGGTACTCCTTTCCACGTATCCTACTCTTCTGTCCATACAAGATTACTAGCTGTTCACTGAGGAGCAAGTAGAAGTAAATAAGGAGTTGGGTAGTTAAGCCTGTTGGTGCTGGAGTCAGGAAAATTTGAATTCCAATATGGCCTTGGATACTTCCTAGCTGTGAGACCTCAGGAAAGTCATTTAAGCTCTGCTTTAATTTCTTCAACTGCAAAGTGGGGAGAATGATAACACCTACCTTTCAGGGTTGTAGTGAGCATCAAATGAGATGATATTTGTAAAGGGCTTTGCATAGTGCCTGGAACATAGTAGATGATAATAAATATTAATTTCCTTATTTCTCTCCTGAACTTGCTCTGTAGTTTTATGCTACTGTTGTCTTTGTTTAAGCTATTTAAAAAACCCTTACTTTCTGTCTAGAAGCAGTATTGTATATTGGTTCTAAGGCAGAAGAGTGGTAAGGGCTAGGCAATGGGGGTTAAGTGACTTACCTAGGGTCACACAGGTAGGAAGTGTGTGAAGTCAAATTTGAATCCAGGACCTTCCATCTCTGGGCTTGACTCTCAATCCACCGAACCACCTAGTTGCCTCTGTTTAAGCCATTATTTAAAACTTGGAATGTTCTTTCTTTCTTCTCTGCCTATTGAAATGCTACCCATACTTCAAGGTCCATTTTTGAAAGAGTTTTAGGCAACAGAAGAAAGTAATGTGATCTTCGCATAAGGGAGATAAATCTGGCAAGGATGCCAAGAATGAATTAAAAGTAGGCAGGTGAAGGTAGGGATCTATCAGGTGCCTGAACAATTAAAATATTGGCAACAAGGGATGGAGTCAAGAAAGATTGTATAAATACGATTGCCTGGACTCAGTAACTCCTTGGATATGGGATCCGAAGTTAGAAGGAAGCGACAAAGAAAACAATGAAGTAAAAAGTATGGGTGACTGAGTGGATGGTTACCATGCTGCCATTTTCATGCCAGTAACTGAAAAAGGAAAGTCAAGCTAGCAAATAGAAACATCAAGATAGCTTCCTGAGCTCCCTAACTAGGTTTTATCCAGGCCTAGGTCAGGGCTTGGGGAGTAAGTAAGGCTGAAACTCTGAACCTGTAATGATGAAGGCTTGTTTTGGAGGAGAATATTGGGGGGAATTGGTCACCAGGCTCTACAGGCATAAGCATCGTAGAATGCAAGCTGGTGTCATAATTGTGTGTAAGGAAATAAAAAACTTGGGTTCTGTTTTCAAAGAAGGCTTTTGAGGTAGGTAGAAAGACTTGATACTCTGAGGTTACACTACTCTATGAGGGTAGTTTATCACCTTAATTCTTGACTTATCCCTAACCTTTAACAAATGGGTCCTGTTTATTTGGAATTAGCCTTAGTCTGCCTGTTCTACCCATGGTTCTATTTCCAAGGTATAATTTGTTTATCTTGTAGGACTGAAGAATAATCATGGCTCCTTTCTATCTTCTCTAGACTTATTCTACTTTTTCAACCAATTCTGCTTATATCCTTCTATTCTCTTACATCTGGCCTTATTCTCTAATGTTAGAGTGTGGGTGGAGATGGCTGGATATTTTCTCTGTTTAGTATTTAGGTCATTGAAAAAGGGAAAGGTTTAGTTTCTCTCTTTCTCTCCCACCCCTACCACCTGCTCTGCTGTCATTCTGTAGTGCCCCCTTTTTAGCAGTCTTTCTTGGATGTGGGGGCTTCCAGCCTATGTCTCAATAGCTGAAAGAATGAATCACTTTCTTTTAATCAGTGAATCTGGCTGCAGAATTATTTGGGCTTATTCTATGGTATCCTGGAGTCTTAAATCAGAGGGAATAAACCACAACTCTTTGTTGGCCAAATGCTGACATTTTGTACTTGATCAGTTAACCAAGCAATTGGCACGTTCTTAAAATCGACTCACTTCTGACAACCAGGTTAACAAACATATTAAACCAAACAAGAATTGATTTTTGCCTATGTATCTGAGACTGGCCCCTTCCCAAGCTTAATAAATCTGAAATTAAAGCTAGGTCAATAGATGTCATTCTAAGAAATAGTTTTTCCCAGCAGAGTCACCAAAGAGAAACACAGAATCCCAGAGGTGGAAGGAGCCTCAAAGGAATTCTAACCTAAGCTATATCCAAAGCACGGATCTCATATAAAACACTCCCATTCATTCAGTTGGGTCCTCTTGGTCTCAATTTAATCCATCAAATACTTACTGAGTTCCTATTGTATACAAGGCATTGAAACAGCATGGTACAGTGGGTAGAGGGTTGGCCTTGGAGGTAAGAAGATCTGGGTTGAAAGCCCAATTTTACTATCTACTGGCTATGGGACTATAGGCAAGTTATCTAATCTCTCAATGTCTCTGGTGACTCTCTAAGACAGAGATTCTTAATCTGGGACTGATGAATTTATTTTTAAAAAATCTTTGGATAACTGTTTCAATATAATTGGTTTCCTTTGTAATTATATGTTTTATATTTTATGCATTTAAAAACATGATTTTGAGAAGGGTTCGGCAGGCTCTATCAGATTACTAGAAGGTGAAGAACCCCTTTTCTAATATTATAAATGATAAATGACCTACTGATCTGCATTGGTGGGATTTTCCTCAAGGAAGTTCCCTGCACTGATGAGAACCAAATCCAGATCATTGACCTTCTTCTTCCCTCATTCTCTCATCCCCCCAAGCCCCAAACAAACCACGTCCAAAAAGCATCGTGCTGTTCTAGAGGGCAAAGACAACAACAGTACAATCTTCGTCTTCAAGAAACTTACATTCTACTTGGGGGATGCAACATGTCCATAGATTAATAAATATGAAGTCATTTAAGGTGTCATTTAAGCATTTAACATGCCAGCATGAATACCTGGTATATCTATTGTGAGCATGGGGGGCAATGAGAGTGGAACTGGGAATCAGAGAAGAATCATGGCCCAGATAGCTAGCACCTGATCTGAGCCTTGGGTGAAGATAAAGATGATGAGAGACAGTTCAGGAATGAGGGAAGTCTAGGCATAGAGGTTGACTCATGTGAATGAATGGAAGCTGGAGATGGAATGTCAAGCCAAGGATGGTTGGTTAGTGTCATAGATTAGAAAGCTTAGTGTAGGAAGGGGAATAATGTGACCTATGACTTGAAAAATAGTTTGTGGTCTCAGAGTCTGGAGAGTCTTAAATCAATGAACATTTATTAAATGCTTACTATTTACTAGACAGTCAGCAAGCATTTATGAGTGCTTGCTATATGCCAGGGATAACTTAGATGATGCAGTGGATAGAGTACTAGACATGGAGTTAGGAAGACTCATCTTTCTGAATTCAAATTGGCCTGGGACACTAGCTATGTGACCCTGGTAAAGTCACTTAACCCTGTTTTCCTTAGTTTCCTCATAGCTGGAAAAGGACATGACCAATCACTCTGATATCTTTGCCAAGAAAACTCCAAATGTGGTCACACAGTTAGACGTGACTGAAATGACTAAACTATGACAGAAACTTTATGTTAGGCATTGTCCTAAGCTCTGGTGATATAAAGAAAAGGCAGAGACCCTGCCTTCTACAAATGGTGCCATTTGAGCGGAGTCTTGATGGTAATTAGGGATTTTCAGAGAAAGAGGTAAGGAGAGAGAGCATTCTAGGCTTGGGGAGTGTCATTCCAGGCAGTTCAAAGGAGAAGAGACGGGAGAATAGCAAGGAGGTAAGTATGACTGCAATAAAGAAGAGTAAAATTTAAGAAGGGTTTGGAAAGTTTGGAGTAACCCAACTTGTCTTGAATGTCAAACAAAGGAGGTAAAAGAGAGAGGAGCCACTGTTTATCAAGTAGGTGAGTGACATTGTCAGATAGTCAGACCTGCTAAAAGAAATCACTTTGGTACTTGTGTTTCCAGAATGGATTAAAGTGGGGAGATTTGAGGAGAGGAAGTAAAAACCCTAAATATAGACATACTCAAAATTTTTTTTTCAGTCAATGAGCATTCATCTTTTCCTTCCATATTGTTTCCCCGCAGTGGAAAAAAAGAACAAAATAATTTTCACAAATAATGTATAGACAAACAAAATAAATTCCACATTGTTTGTATTCAGAAATGCATCTCTCTATGTTTACCTTGAGTCTGTTCTGTCTCTGTCAATATGGTGGGTAGTATGCCCCTGGAATTGTGGTTGGTCATTGCAATGAATAATGTTTTTGTGGCTTTTAAAGTTATTTGTTTTTACAATGTTGTCACAATATGAATTTGTTTTCTTGCTTCTGTTTACTTCACTCTGAATCACTTATTTCATAAAAGTCTCCCCAGGTTTCTCTGAACCCAACTCTTATAATTTCTTATACTGCAATAATATCCATTACAATCCTGTACCATAATTTGTTTAGACATTCTCCATTTGAGGGGTTCCCCTTTACTTGCTAGTTCTTTGTGACTACAAAAAGAACTTCTATAAATTTTTTTTTCAAACCCTTTACTTCTGTGTATTGGCTCATAGGTGGAAGAGTGGTAAGGGTGGGCAATGGGGGTCAAGTGACTTGCCCAGGGTCACACAGCTGGGAAGTATCTGAGGCCAGATTTGAACCTAGGACCTCCCATCTCTAGGCCTGGCTCTCAATCCACTGAGCTACCCAGCTTCCCCTAATTTTTTTTTTTTTTATACACAAGTCATTTTCCTTTTTCTTAATCTCTTTGGTGTAAAGGCTTAATAGTGATATCAATGGGTACGATGCTTAGTGACTTTTAGGATACAGTTCCAAAAAGTTTTCCAGAATGGCAGAATTACTTCAAAATTCCAACAGTTTTGTGCATTAATATGTCTCTTTTCCTACACACCCACCAACATTTGCCATTTTCCTTTTGGGTCATGTTTGCCAATCTGATGGCTGTGAAGTAGAATCTATTTCTTTAATTTGCAATTCTCTATCAGTAATTTTTAGCATTTTTAATATGACTCTTTGAAAGCTTAGTTTCCTTGGAAAATTTCCTGTTTACATACTTTGGCAAACTGTAAAATGTCTCTTAGATAGTATTTTCTAGAAGTTTAGCTGAAAGGGAGGGGAGAGATATATAGGATGATAAGCTAGTTAGAGAGCAGGAGGATTTTTTTTTTAAAGAGGAGGCATGAATGTGTTTGTGGATAGTAGAGGAAGGAGGCAGGGGTTGTGGACAGATTAAGGATAATGATTTCTCTCTGATTTGATCTCTATGTATGGTTTCTCTGTCTAATCTTCATTCTTTTCCTATCTAGTGGCTTCTTTTTTTTTTTTAAGTTTAACCTTCATTTTAAAAAAAGATATTTTATTTTCCCAATTATATGTGATAATTTTCAATGTACATTTTCTGAAATTATAAGATTCAAATTGTCTCCCTCCCTTCCTTTCCTCAATCCTCCTGGAGATGGTAAGATATTTGATCTGGGTTATACATGGATTATCATGCAAAACATATTTGTATTATTGGTCATTGTTGTAAAAGAATAATCATATAAAACCAAAATCCCAAAATAAAAACATAAATAAAGTGAACAATTCTACACTTTGATCTGTATTCTGACTCCAACAATTCTTTTTCTGGAGGTGGATAGCCTTCTTTGTCATAAATCCTTCAGGATTGTCCTAGATCATTGTATTGCTGAGATTAGCTAAGTCTGTTGATCATCATATAATATTGCCGTCACTGTGTACAGTTTTATCCTGGTTCTGCTTATTTCACTTTGCATCAGTTTATGTAGGTCTTGCATCATCCTCATGCAGGAAAGACATAGCTGTCTTTCCAGCTTTTTCTGAAATCATCCTGCTTATCATTTCATTTTTTTAAACCCTTACCTTCCCTCTTAGAATCAATTACTATGCATTGGTTCTAAGGCAGAAGAGCATTGAGCAATAAGTGTTAGGCAATGGGGGTTAAGTGATTTAACCAGGTTCACACAGCTAGGAAGTGTATGAGACCAGATTTGAACCTAGGACCTCCTGTCTCTAAGTCTGGCGCTCAATCCACTGAGCTACCCAGCTGCCCCCTTTCTTAGATATTCTTGAAATGTCATCTTGTTCCTTAGGGACCTCCAATATCACCTGCAGGAGTGAGGAGGCTCTTTCAAGGTATTTTGTAAGCTTGCCATGCTCCCAGAATTGCCTTTCTACTTTCTCTGTCTGCTGGGTCTCCTTCACCCCAACAGGTTGCATTCCCTGGAAAAAACCTCTAGAATTCAGAGATTCCTTGACTTCAGGGAAATGACCCACAAAAAGGTGATGAATTCAAGATGTGGAATGAGACATACATTTTTTTTAGCCATGGTCAGTGCATGAATTTGTTTTGGTGGTCTATGTAGACTTGTTACAAGACTTTTGTGTTTCTCCGTTTTCCAATGAGGTTGGGAGGTAGAAAGGAAAGAAAAGAAATACTTTTTGATAAAAAAATGGAAGTATTTTTTAAAAACTTAGTCTAGAAATGAGCACTCATGAGGAGGGTAGTTTTAGGTGAGGTTCTGGGTTAGAACTACTTTAAGTTTAGAGTTGTTTTTAGAGCTCAGTCTATGGTAGGGAAAGAGGTAGATTTGGAAGATCCCACAGTTCTAGAGCTGAAAAGAGCTTTAGAAACCACCAGCATTATTCCTTACATAGAATGAGATGTAATAAAACTTGTTGATGAATTGGATTCATATAAGGTTAACATCTTCCTTTAAGGCTCAGCCCAGGTGCTACTTCCTCTCAGAAGCATTTCCTGAGTCCTCTGTTATAAATGCTCTCTTCCTTCTCAAATTTCTTGGGTTTCTCCATTTCTCTTTTCCCCAATAGAATGTAAGCTTTCTGAGGGCATGGATTTTTTTTGTTTTGTCTTTGTATCCTCAGTGCCTAGCATAGTGTCTTGTATCTATAAGTACCTAATTGTTGTTCAGTTCTGTCCAACTCTTTATGACTCTGTGGACCATACTGTCCATGAGGTTTTCTTGGCAGAAATACTAGAATGGTTTGCTATTTCTTTCTCCAAAACCTAACTAATAAATATTTATTGAAGTGAAGTGAAAGAGAGAATGATGAATGAAATGAACTTCCAGAGAAGATGGTGGGGATCACATTGAGAACATAAGAGAAGGGGGCAGAAGTTTTAGCAAGGAGAAAGGCCTTCCCTGGTCCAAGACTAAAACAAAGGAGGAAAGGCTGAATGTAGATGTAGATGGATTTTTAGGTCAAGAGTAGGGAGAGTTGAAGGGACTCACAATGGATTGTCCTTGAATTTTCTCAGTAAAGTCAGAGGTGAGGGAGAATGTTGGGAGTTTGAGAGAGAGGAGATGTTTTGGGAAAGTCACTGCAGAGAGTGTGATTCAGAAAGGAGCAGGATTGAAAGTTCACTCTTGAAGCAGCGGGGCTTGGCTAGCACTCATTGCCCAAGGTGATTTCAGGACTCAATCTGTCCCTGTCTTTGCTTCATTTTCCTAATGATCCCATTTATTTCCAGCAGCTCCATTTCCTCCCCCAGCTTTTGTGGGACTGATTTGATTTTGGCCTCAGGGTAGTTAAGAGACCAAAATTCTGTTTCCCCAAATGGAAAGAGTGGAGACCTAATGGATAAATTGCCTCCTGTTTTTCCTTGTTTTCTGATGACTCAGGCAACTTAGAGGTGGCTTCTGTTTTCTTTCTCATTAGTCTTTACTTCTTTGCCCATAACAACAAATTTCAGGCTCATTCAGAGAATAGTCAGCTAGAGAAGGCTGCAGAAGGTGGAGAATATTGGTGTTAAGAGTTAGAAAACCAAGGTGCCATACCTTGACTTAGCTCTGAGACCCTGGGTGTTCCTTGGGCAAGTCACTTTCTTGCCCTTTACATATACAGAATGGACATGGTAAAATACCTAGATTGTGTATTTAAGAATATTATTGTCTCTTACAACAATGACCAATATGGAAGTATGTCTTGCATGATAATGTACATATAATCCAGAATAAATTGCTTACCATTTCTGAGAGGGTAAAGGGAAAAGAGGGAGAAAATTTGGATCTCATAATTTCAGAAAACATATGTTGAAAATGGTTATTATATAAAATTGTGAAAATAGAATATCTTAGAATAAAGAAGGATATGAAATAAAGGAATGAAGAAGCTTAATGGTTTGATAGGACACCTATTCAGGAAACATATGTGACCATGGCACAAATATAGACTGTCCCTCAGACCCTTGTGCTTCCTATGCTACACAACTCTGGCTGGCCACCTTACTGCTATCTACTGGACCTGCTATCCTTTAGGCATTTTTTTTTTTTGCTGATCCTTGCTTGGAATTTCATTTCAATAATTCCATGCTAAGTATGTCTGTCCTTGTTAAACTTCAACTATTTATTTATTATTATCTTGTAGGGAGGCTGTGGTTAGCAATACCCTCCTCTATAGGGAGTGCTACAGCTCTGTTGGTTCAACTGCTCTTTCAACCACCATCCAAGCAGTATTGGTTAGAAAATGTGTTGGTTGTCTTTGTCCCCTTCTCCCCTTGGAACATCTAAGTTACAAAGCCAAGCTTCTAAAAGAAGCATTCTTGAAACATCCACTTCTGAAAGATCAGGGCATGAAGTGAGAGGAGAAAAGAAATAGGACTTTTGGTCTATTATTTAGACAGGAGAAATGAGGAAATGAATTTGGAATTAGCCTGAATCTTGAAGTATTAGCCCTACCACTTGCTAGCTGTGTGGTCTTGAGCAAGTTACTCTGAAACTCAATTCTCCCTAATAATTAGAGCTATCACAAAGTGGAATGGGCCGGCTTGGGAAGAAGTAGAAGCAGTAAGTCTCTCTTTATAGGATGAAGTTGAAAGTTCAGATAAGCAATATAATTTTCTTATTTTTCTGTACATAGCTGGAGTGAATTATATGGAGAACACGGCTGGTATTCAGTGATTGTCCAGCCGGGGCCTCTGGGTCAGAATGAGAGTGGATTACTTTGTACCTTCAGAAAGGACCGAGACCCTCAGAATGGCTATATCCGTAAGTATACTCTGGTTCGTCAGTAGTTAATAAATGTTTATTAGGTACCTACTTTGTGCTAGGCACTGTACTAAAGTCTGGTGGGTACAAAGAGGAGCAAAAGAGAGTCTTTGCCCTCAGTCTAATGGGGAGACAATTAGCAAACAAATATGTACAAACAAGCCCAAAACAGGAAAAATAGGAGACAACTAAAAGAGGGAAGGTACTAGAAATAAGATTTGGCTGGGAAAGACTCCTTGTAGAAGCCGAGATTTTAGCTGGGATTGAAAGAAAGCTGGGAAATCAGTAGGGAGGGGATGGGGCAGAGCTTTTCAGGAAAGGGAGATGTAGTGCCTTGTTCATACAATAGTCAGGAGGCCAATGTCACTGGATCAAAGAGTAGGTGGTAGGCAGTAAAGTGTGAGGACTGGAAAGGTAGGAGGGGGCTAGGTTATGATGGTCTTCGAATGGCAACTAGGGAACTTTGCATGAGATTCTGAAGGTGATGGGAAGTCACTTGGTGTGACCAAACTTGTGTAGCCACTTATGTGATTTTTCTAGTCAGTTCACTATTCTAGGTCTTATTTCTTCTTCATCTGTAAAATGAGAGAATTGGAATAGAGGCTCTTAAGCTCTTTCTACCTCTGACATTTTGAGCATATAAATTCAGTGAGACTTTCTGCCTATGTGACCCTGGTCAAGTCACTTAACCCTGTTTGCCTAGCCCTTGCTCTTCTGACTTAGAATTGTTACTAAGATAGAAAGTAAGGGTTTAAAACAATTTCCTCAGACAATATACATTGGTGCTTAAGCTTAGAGAATCTGCCCCAGAGGCAGAGCTGACTCTATTCAGTTCTTGGAAGCAAAAGTGTCACTTTTGGGATAGATATTCTTTATTATTATTATTAGTTATTCTTGAACATAATTTTTAAAAGTCTAAACTTAACACCAAAATAATTAGGTAATATTTCCCTATACAAAGTATAACAGCAAAAGAGGATTATATAGAAAGCCATGAATCTCAATATTTTTTATAGCTTCCTTTTTAAAAAGGCTATAAAAATTCAACATGTTTCTTTCGAAGTTCTCCCACTTGCTTTTGCTTCCATCTGAACTTCCTTTTCTTCTCTTCCGTGCATTTAAAAAATGCTTTGATCCCTTTTTTCTTTCTCTTTTGGTAAACAGCACTGTCATTAATTCCCTTTTCTAAGCCCCCCTTTTTCCCCAGTGGAAAAAAGAAAAACAAAACTCTTGTAATGTAACCAATAACCACAGTCAAGGAAAACAAATATATATACTTGCTATGTTCAAAAATATATTCTCATGCTGCATCTTGAGTCCATCCTCTCTTTGTCAAGAGATAGGTACCATGCTTCATCAGTAGCCTCCTGGAAACATGATTGATCATGGCGTGGATCAGAATTCTTAGGTCTTTCAAAGTTATTTTTCTTTACTAGTTTATTTTATTGCATACATTATTTTTCTGGTTATTTTATTTTGCATCACTTCATACAAGTCTTCTCATATTTCTCTGAAACAATCCCTTTTGCTATTTCTTCAGTGAATCTTCCATAACATTCACATATCATAATTTAATGGGAACCCCCATAATTTTGAGTTCTTTGCTACAACAAAAAGAGCTGCTATAAATAGTTTCATACATATTGAGATGTTTTCCTCTCTTTATAATCTCTTTGGGGGATAAGTATTGCTTTAATTTTCATTTCTCTATTTAGTGATTTATAGTAATTTTTTCCATTCAGATATTGATAGGTTGGACTTGTCCCTTTGAGAACTACTTGTTTGTATCCTTTAATCATCAATCTATTGGGAAATGGTGCTTGCTCTTATTTAAATCATATATATATATATGTATATATATATATATACTTTTTTTCTGCCCCATTTTGGGTCTCCTTTTGTACTTTATTTAAATTACTTAATTTGTTAAAATTCCCAGGTATCCTTCTCTCCCTCCCTCCCTCCCTTCCCAGGACTAGAGATGGTATCATTTGACAAAAAGATACACACACACATATGTATTACTAAATCTTGTATGTTTCTGTTTATCAGTTCTTTTTTTGGAGGTGGTCATTCTTCAAACAATATTTTTGTTGCTGTATATAATGTTCTTTCTCTTTTTTTAAACCCTTACTTTCCATCTTGTAGTCAATACTATGTATTGGCTTTGATATGAACCCAGGTCCCCCCCTGACTCCAGGCTTGGTGGTCTACCCATTGAGCTACCTAGCAGTTCCATTGGTTATATTTTTTAAAAAAAGTTTTACTAACCCTTAGTGTGTGGTTTGCATCACTATTATTTCCCCGATATTACTCTTCCTTCCCCTCTTAGGACTCTCTAGTGTGATAAAAAGGACTTAAGCAAAATGTAGTGTTCTTTTGGCTATTTAAACAGTTTATTCAATAGAAGAAAAGCTATATGGATAGAGGGCTGGTCTTGTAGCCAGGAAGAACTGAATTCAAGACCTACCTTTGATACTAGCTGGCTAAAGAAAGAAATGAATATTTATTAAGCAACATTTTACAGTTATCTCATTTTACCTTTTCTTTTTTTTTAAATCCTTACTTTCCATCTTGTAGTCAATACTGTGTATTGGCTCCAAGGCAGAAGAATGGTAAGGGCTAGGCAATGTGAGTTAAGTGATTTGCCCAGAGTCACACAGCTAGGAAGTGTCTGAGGCCAGATTTGAACCGAGGGCCTTCCGTCTCTAAGCCTGGCTCTCAATCCACTGAGCCACCCAACTGCCCCCTCTCATCTTATCTTTATGACAATTCTGAGAGGTAGGTGCTAATATTATCCCCATTTTACAGCTGAGAAAACTGAGATATGCATAGGTCAAGTGACTTGCCCAAGGTCACACAGCTTGTAAGTGTCTGAGGTCCTGACTCCCATTCAGCACTCTATCCACTATGCCACCTAGCCACCTCTGGCCCTGCCTCTGGCAATCATTTAACCATTAATCAGTGTTCTAGGTGGGGTAGTGGATAGAATGCTGAGCCTGGAGTCAAGAAAACTTCATCTTCCTCATTTCGAATCTGGCCTCAGACATGTCTTAGCTGTGTAACCCTGGACAAGTCACTTAACATTTGCCTCAGTTTCCTTACCTGTAAAATGAGCTGGAGAAGGACACAACAAATCATTCCAGTGTCTTTGCCAAGAAAATCCCCAAAACAAAGAGTCACGTTCAACTAAAAAGAGTGAAGAACAACAATACTAACAATATTCTAGACATGTCTCTTATAGTTCATTAGTGGAAGAGATTTCTTCATTGGGGAGTTTCCTATTCCAGGGAAAATACAGATCCTGTCCCTATTCCTAACCCACATGATGGAAACTTTCATAACTAGGCATTTACATCTAAACTGACAAGATGGAACCTTTTATTATTTTTGTCCTTTTTCATTTTTATTTTTTTATTATCCTTTTAACATTTTTATTATCATGCAAAACACACTTCCATCTTGGTCATGGTTGCAAGAGCACCCTCATGCAAAACCTAAACCCCCAAATAAAACCATAAATACACTGATGTGAAAGATAGTCTGCTTTGATCCATATCTGTCCAACTCCTCCACTTCTTTCTTGGGAGAGATGGAACCTTTTATTTTATTTTTCCTTTTTTTTTTAATTTAGAAAATTTTTTCCATGGTTCCATGATTCATGATTCTCCCCCTCTCTTCCCTCCCCCACAAAGCTGACAAGCAGTTCCACTGGGTTATACATGTAAGATGGAACCTTTTAAAAGAGATGCGCCAAAAAACTAAAACCCCCCCCCCCTGCCCCCTTTACTGGAGAAGAAAAGCTTAGCTGCAAAGTAACTCAAGGGCTTGGTAAGAGAAATGGAGGAAGCAGTATTGGCGAGCCTGGGCTGTTCTCTTAGGCAATGCCAGAGATTTGGAAGGACCAACTGTTTCTTGATCTTTGTAAGTGGTGGATGAGGAACAGACTCATGGGGGTAGCGGAAAAGAGTCTTTGGCTTCTCAAATGTTTTCATTCTTCTAGCAATGGAAGGTATCTTTAGTAGGAGACTGGTAATTTGCCAGGACACTTCCTAGCTGGATGTAAGTGCCCCAAAAGCAGAGAATCTTGTTTGTTTGATCTCAAATGAGGTCATATTTGTGAAGCACTTGGCATAGCGACAGGCACACAGTAAGTGCTTAATAAATGCTTGTTCCTTACCCTGTCTTTATAGCACCAGCACCTAGTAAAGTACCTTGCACATGGTTGCTGCTAATTAACAAATAATAAATAAAGGCTTGGTTGATAGATGCGTGGATCAGATTGGATTTTGTTTATTGAACTTGTTTTCCATTTATATCATAGTACAGCTTTGTGTTATATTACTTTGTCTGACTCATAACCATATCCTTCAGGGACTGGTTGAAGAGAATGTCTGCCTAGAACTTTGAGGCCAGAGGAGAGAAGCTGGGGAGGGCATCCTAGCTATCCTAATATAGCTGAGGTTGTCTCATGGGAGAAAGGAAAATACTGTTTCTGTATTGCCCCAGAAGACAGAACTAAAGCTAGTGAGTAAAAGTTCCAGGAAAAATTTATTTTGACTCAGTGTAAAGAAGAGTTCCAATCTCTTTCCCATTAATTAATCTCTTCCATGTCACCTGTTCCCTAAATTTATTGTTCCCTATACAAAGGTGCAGAAGTAGGAGATGAATCAATGAATTTAAGGAACCTCAAATAGGTGGGTATTGGATATTGGAATAGAGACCCCCAAACGTCTCTCTCAGCTCTATGATTCTTCTAGTGAAAACTACACTAGACTTAGGACTAGATGCCCTTAGCTGGAGTCTCACCATTCCCGTATCAAAATCTGTATGGTTCTGGCCAAGTACAAACTGAAACTCAATTTCCTCAACTGTACAATGGGAATAATATTACTTTCAGTATCTGTTTTTTGAGATTGTCGGGAGGATCAAATGAGATAATATATTGAAAGCATCATATAAGATACGCATTATTTCTGGTAATACTATTTTCCTTTCCAATTTCGGAATTGCTTTAGGGTAGAGGTCATTTGTTCCTATTTTCTTACAACCCCTGGCACAGTGCTAGGCACATATTAGGCATCTATTGAATTAAATTACAGTTAAAACTCATTCTTTTTGAGAGACAATGGAATTTGTGATGAATTGGCATTCCAGGCTCCAAGTGCCAGTCATCAGAAAATCTTTGTAATAATCCATTTCGAGTGATCTATAGAAGGACAGCTTATTTCAGTGTATTGATTTTCCCTTATTTAGCTAGACAGTTCATGATCAGTGGAGGGAAAGGACTGAGGGAATGAGCTGGACTGCTGGTAAAAGAAAACAATAGTGGAATAGCCTTCACTGATAAGTGTCATCATTTAACCATCCTACTGGGAGGGGATGGGGGGGATTTGGGAGAAGCACCTGCATGAAAGCAGAAATATGATTTCAGGTCAGAGCTGACCCCAAACCAAAAAGGACAGAGTCAAGATAGAATCAGAGAATGTTAGAGCTGGAAGAGACCTTAGACATCATTTAGATTAGAGGTTCCATGGATGGATTTTTTAGGGATGAGTAAATTTAGTTGGCAAAACCCCAAACAAAAACACATCTTTATTTCAATATAATCAGTCCCCTTTGTAGTTCCTTGTATTTTATTTTATGTATTTTAAACACATTATTCTGAGAAGAGGTCCATAAACTTTATTAGACTGAGAATAAGATTCATGACACAATAAAGCTGGTCACCCCTGTTCTAGTCCAGTGCTTTTATTTTGTAGATGAGGAAACTAAGACTGAGGCCCCATAAGGTTATCTTAACATTTTTGCTGGGGTATGAGCATTTCAGCAGGAAGTGATGACATTAGAAAGGCCCTTTTGGGGAAACTAGGAAAGTTGATGGCACATTTAGACTGTTGTTTTCCCCAGTACAGTGGTTCTCCAAGTGTTTTGATGTACAGATTATTTAAGGGAGGCCCTAAGATCCTAGAAATCATCTAATAATAGCCAATATTACCTTAGAGCTTCAAGGTTTACAACACACATTACAAATATTATCTCATTTTATCCTCACAACAACCC
Organism: Gracilinanus agilis; assembly: GCF_016433145.1. Lineage (NCBI taxonomy): Eukaryota > Metazoa > Chordata > Mammalia > Didelphimorphia > Didelphidae > Gracilinanus > Gracilinanus agilis. The sequence continues at coordinate 663,202,587 of NC_058131.1, read as the reverse complement.
TGGGAGGTAGAGGCTATTATAATTATCCCCATTTAAAAGGTAAGAAAACTGAGGCAGAAAGAAGTTGGACCTGCCTAGGGTCATTCATCTAGTAATTATCTGAGGTCACATTTGAACCTAGGTCTTCCTCATTTGTTCCATAATGTAATTCAATAGATGCCTAATATGTGCCTAGCACTGTGCCAGGGGTTGTAAGAAAATAGGAACAAATGACTCCAAGTCCAGTGTTCTTTTGTACTATGGGGTCCCTTAGCTGCCATTTACTACTCTGCCTCTTGGCACTTGGGATAAAAAACAAGCACGTCAGCAGAATGCATGTGAAGATTGGTTTTATTTTGACAGTCAGAGGATAGGATGCTAGACTTGGAGAGGGGAAGACCTGGGTGTTTTCAAAGAAGGGAGAACATTTACAGTTGGGGGAATTGGGAAATGAGGGGAGAGCAACTGGGCTGTAACTTGAAGGGAACAAGAGATTCCAAGATGGCTCTAGGGATGAAGCAACCTTGGGGGGGGCGGGGGAAACAGACTGGGCTTAGTCTAAAGCTGAGGCATTCTGGATTTGGAGAATCACATAGAGAGGTGGTGGATATGAATATATAAAAGACAGGGAAAGAGTCTAACTATTTGTTAAAGCTTATTTTTATATCATGTGTCGTTGAGTCTTGGTGGGTGGGTAGGAGATCTTCCAAGGAAGACTGGGGAGGGGGAGACATGAGGGAAGGGAAGTTAAACGAATGTTTACTGGCAACTGGCCATCAAATACATTTCCCCTGACTACTTTGGTCCTCAATAATCTCTCTGTCCTTTGGAATCATAAGCACTTATTGTTTGTCCCACTCATCTGACATTTGGCACGGACTGCTGTATGATATTTCCTGTCTAATTATTTAACTTTTAGATGTACAAGCCTGAGAGTCCCAGCTAGACTGCAACCTCAAGAGAAGGAACACGGGGTACAGAAAGAACAGTGAATTTCCAGTCCTGTATTTGCCATTTATTTGCTACATGACTTTGGATAATCCCTTTCCTTTTCTTAACCTTGATTTTCTCATCTATAAAATGGGCATAATAACTCTTGCATTACTTAACTTATAATGTGGTGATGAGACTAAATTGAAGTGATGCACATCAAGGACTTTGTGATAGAAAAATGATCTGAAAATGTGCTCTCTTTATTGCTATTATTTTACTTGATTTAGCAAGAATTTATTATGCACCATTATATAGTGGGTACCACAGTTGTTAGAGGTGTTAGAGATACAGAAACAAAAAAACAGTCCTTGCCTTAAAGAAGCTTACATTCTACCAGTTATGTGTACGGCATGTACAGAGATAAATAAATATAAGGTAAATTATGGAAGGAGTGAACGCAAACAACTGGGGTCAGAAAATAAATTTTAATAACTTTTTATTTAAATAAGAGGTGGCTCTTTAACTGAGCCCTGAAGGAAGCTAAGGATTCTACAAGTAGAGGTGAGGAGGGGGTGTAACTTAGGAGTGGGGAGACCCTGGGTCAAGGCAGAGAGACAGAAAGTAGAGTCGCTCAGTTCAGAGAGTAGCAAGTTGGTGAGTTTGGCTGGACCAAAGAGTGCACGAACATGAACTATTCCCCCAAAGGGAGCCAGCAGCCTAAGAAGCCTGTCTGTTGAGTCCTTCCCACAAGGTCCATGTTTCTGTGTGTGTCCATCCCTGAGCCTGGAGTAGATCAAGAAACACTTGAGTGAATGAGATGAAGGAATGATGATACTATGGAGAGACCTAAGCTTAAACCCAGCCTTAGACACTCACTAACTGGGTAACCTTGGAGAAGTCATTTAACCTCTATTTGCCTGTTTCCTCAACTGTAAAATGCAGATAATAGTAGTGCCTGCCTCCCAAGGATCAAACGAGATAGTATTTGTAAGGCTCTCAGTACAGTTTCTGGCACACAGTAGGTACTATAGAAATGCTAGATGGTCTAGATGGTGATGAACTGGCTCCATCATTACTTATGGTTGATCTTCCACTTTCCCAGCATTCCAGGAATAGTCCCTGACTATCTCCTCCCAATCCCCCCAGCCCTCCATGCCTCTGAGGTGGTCATGGAAGCTTGTGGACCATCTGGGTTGAGGTGACAGAGCTGGATCCAAAAGCCTGGGGTCTTCTTTGGCCAAGTTTACTCCAAGGGCTCAGGCTCCCATTTGGGGAAGGCAGATGAGCCCTGTTGATTTCCTCCAGGGCCTTTGTGTGTGAGTCAGCCTACGGAAGTTGCATTCATTTATTTTAATTTAAACAGGACCAATCTCATCTTGGAAAGTATCACTGCAGGCTCTGTGCCTCTCTTTGACTTTATGTTCTGGAGAAGAGGGGGGAGGGAGATGGCAGCATATTGGATTCGATGTTTGCAGCGTTTTCTCCTCATTGTCTTTTTTTTTTCCAGAGGAAGCAATGGAGTAGGGGGTAGGGGGAAATTTACTGGCTTGTCAGTAAAGCCATTGCTCATCCACAGTCCAGAAAGGAAAAGAAAGAGAGCATAAATTCATAGACCAAGTCTCAGGAAAGGAATAAATCATTTAGAAAACATTTCCTCGAGAAATCGTTGAAGCCTTACACTATCATTTTCTTTGTGTCCTCCCGTCAAATACATTTTCCAAACATGAAACAGGATCATATTTTTCTGTTTTCTTTCTTTATTATTCTTCCAGCTGTTCACCAGCAGCTATAAGATTGTAGTATTGGGTAAAAGCAGGAGGGGATTGCATAGAAGATGAGGCAAAGGGGACAGGGCAGTTGGTTCCTGATTATCTGAGGGCTGACTGTCTAGTTGGTGAATTATTCAGCATCTTTGTCTCTCTTTAGGTCACTTCTTGCTAATCCTGCCACTACAGAATTGCTTGAGCCCAAGTGATGAATTAGAACTCAAATCGTCAGCCAGCAACTGAATGTTTTTTTCACGTAGGGCAAAACCAGCCGAGAAGGGAGATAGTCACCCCGAAGAAGGGGCTCCTGTGTGTCCTGGGGTGGTTGGTAGGATGGAAGGCACGTTGAGGAGAGGGATGCCTTGGTGATAGAGCACAATTTTAGAATTAAAGGGACTTTATTTATTTTTTAAAATCCTTACCTTCCAATTTAGAATCTATACTGTGTATTGGTTCCAAGGTAGAAGAGTGGTCAGGGCTAGGCAATAGGGGTTAAGTGACTGACCTAGAATCGTACAGTTAGGAAGTGTATGAGGCCGTATTTAAACCCAGGACTCCTTCTCCAAGCCTAACTCTCAATCCACTGAGCCACCTTGCTGCTTCCTGTTAAAGGGAATTTAGAAGCTATCGACTTTAATCCCTTCATTTTACACATGAGGAAAGTGGGGGTATAGGTTAATCAATTTGTTCAGGGTCACACAGAATATACATGTCTGATTCAAGATTTGAACCCAGTTCTTACTGACCCCAAGTCCAGTGCCCCTTCTGTCACACCATGATGCCTGGAGTACAAGGAGGCTGCCCTATATGGCACAGTACCTTGAGGATAACGGTAGGGATGGGGATTACCACCCAGAGTAAACACACTCTCTTGGAATTCAGGGCCTTGGAACAAAGTCTTATTCATCCTACACTCATTATGGTTCTGAGTGATGTCACTTATGGGTATCTCTGGTAAAAGATTTGATGGTGAAAAAGTTTAAATTTTTGGCTTTAATTGTTCAAGTTATAGTGGAGTTAATTATTGGCAACATGTCAGTTTTCTACTACTACAAATAATTGAAAATGGATTGCTTCTGGGTTATTTTATATATATATATATA